>NW_023597034.1:11464469-11575867 GCF_011947565.3 Pollicipes pollicipes | reverse complement strand
CTGCTCCTTGTTAGCTCCTCGTTAGCTCCTTCACACCTTGTTAGCTCCTTCATAAGCCGTCTAAGGTCAAGGTCAAATTAATTAACCCGGTTGCAGATAATCGGCTGGATCGATGTTTGCTTTGTTTCCGACGGTTCAGCTACACCGACAGCGCAATCTGGTACCCTTCTGCCGCCACCAGTCATAGTCAAACCCTTCCTTCCTACCCCACCGCCAGTCATGGGGCCGTCGATTTGTGTAAAACTGATAAACGGCTTCCGCCGCGCCCCGCCACTTGCTGCCATAGGCCCGGACCCCCGGGGTACGGGCGGCATGCGCTGGGATGTATTTCAAGACATCACTTAACCATTGTTACAGACAATCGCTTCAAACTTGGTAGAGGCAGCATCCTTCATAGCGAAATCGTATTTTAGAACATCGACTTTCCTACTTTCATAATCTAATGTCTAATAGATAAGACAGTAGTGTAAGCCTTATTCCTAAAAAAAAACAACAAAAAACAGGAGAATGGTGATATAGTTAGGTTGATATTTCGGCAACATGCTTTTATCGAAACAATAGCAACAATGAGTTTACTTTTTTAGGAACAATTTTCCATTTTTAACACCATCATTTTCAAACTTTCACTACTCACTTCTGCTATTGGTTCGATAAAGGCATGTTGCCGACATATCAACTTAACTGTATCTCCATTCTCCTGTTTTTTCCGAGGAATAAGGCTAGTGCTACTGTCTCATCTATGTGAATAATGTTCCTCGCCAATGCACTGAACAGTTTACGTAATTTTAACGTCAAAGACCCAAAACTGTAGGGTGTACTTGTTATCAATATTTCTCTTGTTTGATATGCCAATGTTTCAAGGTGCAATATTGGAACAACAAAACGACATCACCCACGAAACATTTACTGATGAGATCACGTTTCCCGTTTATGTGTTAATTTGTCTACCGCTATGCGCTTTTCCAAAAAATCGACAAACATGACGTTACTCTGGCATTACTCACGCTTGATCTGTCATGATCTAATGGTTGATGCATTGATGTATGACGTCAAACTCATCGATTAATAGCTGCTCCAAATTTCTCCGCGATATATTGAGATGTTTTTGAGTTATCACGAATATTTGACAGGGGAGGGGGGCAAATGTCACCTATCTGCCCATGCCGGGCTGACATCCATACCCCTCCAGTTTCTGAGCTGCACACCCACAAAGATGTGCGGACTATTTCAAGGTCAACAAGGTATCCATGACGCCATAATTACGTCGTTCAAATCCTGCCATTCCATCGGCCATGCGACAATCAAGTCAGGGGAAAATAAAATTGACAGACCGTTCACAGCTGGCGTTCGTGAGGACAATTTCCGGACAAAAGACGTCAATCGGCTGTCAGTTAACATGCGCCCGGGTGGCCAGCTTGATACCCTTCGCTCGGGTGCAGAGTCAATTTGACCCCCGCTGAGTGTCTGTACTTGTACTCACCCAGGTCAAAGTTTGAGGTTCCCAGGTCATAACGTTTGGATCAAATGAGGTCAAACAAGGTCAATATCTAGGTTAGTCTCCAAAGTGCCCGCGGCACCTAGCTAACTGCTCTAAGGAAAAAAAACACAATCATTCGGGGTCAGTGACCTAGTTTGACCTTTCAAAGGTCATGTTGACCAAGATCACACAAGACTGCTTTGAGTTTTGCATTTGAATAAACGACAAAGATGTCTGAGCTGAGGTCAATGAAATTCCATTATTCCATTATCCCATTCCATTATTGTGTTGCCTAAGAAAGTATCTCAGAGATGTATGGCTTCGTCCAACACTCCATCGTTGCATCAGATTGAACGATTCCCTGGAAACTGACTTCGCTGAATCTATGGCCTGACTTTGGCCAGCCGTCGATCAGCGACCTTACAAGGCACATCTAATTTGTTGTGCCAAACCATCCGCTACTCAATTTTCTACAGGCATGCAAAATGTGACGCCACCCCGCCGCGCCGTTCAGAAACCATTCCGGAAAAGCCTTTGGAAGAAAAGGGGGTCATTTGACCCCCGGCCGGGCGCGTGCTCAGCGGCAATACCTTCCCTAGGAGAGCATGTTCAGCCTCCATCATGCCACACCAACCTGCGATAGGAATGCTTTGCGATGGCGGCAGGTTTTCCGTCATGGCCATCAGGAAAACCATCATGGCCAGCATAGCACTGATACCCAGGCTGACTTTCTCCCCCGACTCGCAGGGCAGCATAAACACCATCAGTGCTGTGGAACATCACTCCGTCACTGCACATATCATCAACACCGCACCCGCCGAACCAATGAAAAAGCGTTTATAAAATTGACAATCCATAGATTGCACAAAACATATTCCGGCGCATGGTAGAATCTGACTGGTCTGAAAATGCCTGCTTGAAATGGCAGGATTGCGGAAAATAACATGCTACACACATGTCACCTGCGTACTATGTATACACATTTCGTGAAGCGTTAAAAATCGTGTACTTATCTTGTTGGTGAAAACTAATGTCTTACCCGTTAAATTGACGAATATTCCTGGCATTATGAAAAAGAACATCGTAAACGCGGTTCTTCTCTGAAGCTGCACGTAATATCTGAGGGCTGATTGGGTTTGTGGTCAAACATTATACTGTCACAGTGGTTATTCAGACTAAATTTATGAATGCTGATGAATGCCACGAGCGAACACAAGCCAATTCAATATGTGAGAAATTTACACATATGCTTGCTTGCCAACGACGCATGCGAGAACATCAAAAACACAATTAGACTACCACGGTAATCGGAGGTGTACCACCGTCCAGAAGGTTGGAATGGCAGTAAGTGGAAGAAACATGTAATATAAAGGCTTAAGCTGCATGTGGATGAAAAAGCAGCTACCTCACCAAAGCACTGCAAAGATAACGCATTGTAAGCAAACGCAGCAGGTGGACATCATTTTGAGGTAAAAAGAGGGACATGTCGCCTCCCCCAAAGGAAAAAAAAACATGGGGACTCAAGGGGAGGGCACAAATATGAAGAACATATTCTAGACCTTGAAAAAAGTTCATGGCGATGCTTGACAGGCCAAAAACACAAAATACAGCATGGCTCATATCACAAACATAAAAAACAAACAATAAAATACAGCACGGCTCATATATATTATCAACATAAAATACAAACAATAAATTACAGCAAAGCTCTTATCATAAACATAAAATACAGACCATAAAATACAGCATGGCTCCCTAGGAAACGCTGGCAAATATCCACGGCAAAAGTGCTAAGTCACTATCGCTGGAAATACCACGCCAGTACACTCCAAACGCAATTGAAAAGGTCCTGAAGTGTGCAATGATTAACAAGACGCTGCTTTTCATTAAAAGCTGTTTTGCTGAAGACAATGCCAGGCAAATAGTAATACCATATACCAATAGTAAAAATAGTAATCCACCATAGTAATAATAATGATCGCTCACGCCACGTGAACATTAGTTGCATAAGGTATGGTGCAATCAGGCCTGTACATGCATCTGTATGCATTGCAACGACCAAATGGCCTCGTTCAGCTCAACAACAATGAAAATGAACGCTACTCCCTAAACAAACACGACCGGTTGGAAAAGGAAACAAGGACGTCTTAAACAGTGGCGCTGCCAAGCGAGCTTTTGAAGGGTTTTTAGACCCCCCCCCTCCGGTCAAGAGCGAGCGTAATTTGTCACTTTGACACTATTGAATGTAATTCTGTACGCTGGTGATCAGTTAACTTATTTTGGCTTAAAACCTAATGCGCTGTTATAAGCGGTGACACAACCATAGTTCAGAGATTAGGTAATCGGATAACCGCGTGGATATGTACCGCAGGCAGCTGAGAAAGCCGTTTCGGCGCCAGACAAAGCCACCATTGATTGCCCATTGATCATAGACACTTTACCTGTGAGGCGTCTTTAGTCTGTTCGCGGTGCCTACGAACCATGAATAGGGCTTGCCCCCCCCCCCATCCCGAAAAATGCTCCGTTACATACCCTGCAGTCCCTCCCGTCACAAATCCCGACAAAATTCTGGATAAATCCTCGTCCTACATCAACGAAGCTTAGCAATGCTCCCAAAAGCTCGAATCCACGTCCAGCCGGCGGGACGCTGTGGATAGGTGGCACTGGATTTGATGACTTGGCTAGGTGTTCTCACAACCACGATCACGCAGAGATGCGCGTCGATTGGCTTGTTTGTAGAGGATGAAATTGGTGGGCATGCCGAGGAACACTCCCTCGTCGTACATCGCTTTTGCTAAACATGCTTCTGTACATTGCGCTTTGCCTGTCTCGATGCAAAACACTTAACACCACTTTGATTTCCATCAAGTGATATATTCAACATGCAATGGATTATGTCCTACAATAGTCTTTCATAATATTTTGTCCGGAACAAGGCAAAATTCTTAATCTCATAACTGTTCAGAACCAATAATATAATCTTGATTTTGTCAACTCGACGTTTTTTAAGCTGCCCTTGCACTCACGCTACGGGTTAACTTTTTCCACATTTTTGTCCTGCTGCAGCGCTGCAATGCAGTTATTCCATAACACTAATGCTAATGTCAAATCTATTTTTATTAGCGCCGCCAATCTGCGGCAGCTTTCTAAGCATATATAGCAAATATGGCATCCTGGTGGGCTCCATTCCTTTCATTGCGTCTTATTCATTGACACTCCCTTTCATTTGCACGAGCCGTTGGCGCCGTTTCACGTCTTACTGACCCATTAACTCTGAAATCTCATCCACTGCCATCATCATTATGGTCAACGACACTGTTACTTGAAAACGGTCGATCACAACATACATATGGCATATATCGAAGATGTTCTTACTTGAAAATGGTTGATCGCAACACGCATCTGTTGTGTTCAGGCCATCCACGTAAAAATTTTCCAGGAAAAACTCGGGGTTCTCAACGTAGGCGCTGATGTCGCCCTGAGCTGGGCCGGTCACCAATGCGATCTGGGAGCAGGACAAGCTCCGATCGGTGGAGGGGAAACGACTATGACGTCTCCATTACACATTCTAGGCTCGCGATTGCAAGGTCTCCAGTATGGGTCGATAGAAAGGTAGGCGACTTGGAGACACCATAAGTCACTCTGCTTAGAGACTGCGACGCGAACAACATAACGTATCACGGTAAAGTAGCACAGAAGGGCGAGCGTAATTCCCGCCTCGCCGTAAATCGATCTACACAAATCCTACCCTGACTGATGCTTTGTTTCGTGTTCCCAACTGATAACGTCGGCAGCGCTGGCGAGATATACTGACCTGGGTGATGTCCTGCGACCAGCTGGAGAAGCTCATGACGCAGAGCTGCTGATCGAACGGGTAGTAGCGGATGTTGATCTCGCAGGAGGAGCGCAGGATGGCGTGCGACAGCATAGTCACCTCCCCGGACGACTTCACGATCGCCAGCGTGTTGTAGATGGCCCATTCGTAAGCCGAGTCGGCGCTATATGACGTCACACGGTCACCACGTGGTCGCCTCCCCGGACGACTTCACGATCGCCAGCGTATTGTAGGTGGCCCATTTGTAAGTCGAGTCGGCGCTATATGACGTCACACGGTCACCACCGTTGGATCACATAATTTTTCACGGTTATGGCGACCGTTTTTACGGACACTTCGGTGTTCCGACTTCTACAGCAAAGACCGCCAACGGCAGAACTGCTATGAAACAGCTTCTGCGTGACATAACATCCGTGGTCTTAACTGTTACGGACAACACAACCACAGGACAAAACTTCTGCCGGCATCACACAGTGTGCAGAGCTTTTACAGACCAAGTTCGTTACGACTCGGCTGCCTCGGTCAAAAACTCGATGTTGTACCTCCGCTGAGCATCAAAACCGCTACCGGCACCACTATTATGGCCAAAACCACGTCGTAACCATTCTTGTAATTAACATTGCCAGTATTATTATATTACCACTGGTCATTACAAAACAGACGCCATTTCCAGTATTGATCCTAGGAAAACATAGTGACATGCACAAAGATAATGGTGCCTAAAAAGATAGGATGAAACCGGAAGAGTGCTTTAGTTCGACTGAGCCAGTGTTGTTGTCAGAAGCAGCCAAAATCTGAATGAGTCAAAGTGGGGTTGATTGCACTGAATGCTCAGTAAATGGAAATAAGTGGTGCGATTAAACTTACGTGAAGTCGACTCTAAAATTGTGCAAAATTGCATTGCGTCATCTAATTCAACTCATTTGAGGACATATGAAACAGGGTCTAGATCTAGCTACAGCTGGTACGTCAGCTGGAGGCAAAATAAGGATAAACTCGGTTCACTGTGAGTTAGGTTAAGTAACAGATAAGATGAGACAAGGTAAAGCTACGTGACGTGAGGTGACGCTAGCTTCACGTTGGGCTACGTTGGGTGAAGGCTAGGCATAGATTATGTTAGGTTACGTTAAGCTAGGTAAAGTTTAGTTAGTCTAATACTTAAGTTAACTTAACTGGCTTTAAGCTAATTCAATTAAGTTTTAGCCCGGGCTAACAAATGGGCCTAAAGTAAGTTAGGCCAAGTCGAATAAGAGTTTTGCATATCATTCCCCGCGTAAAGACATTGACTGTGGACGTTTCGTCTGTGGAGGTGATGTTGCGCGAAAGTATGTGTCCGTAACAGTTTTGTCGCGTACACGTAAGGGTACATGGTTTATACGAAGCAATCGTCTTGTGCAAGAGTTTTCTTGCATTAAATTGTCGTGCCACATACTTTGACCGGAGGCATTTTGTATGTAACAGAGCTGCCACGTGGAACGTTTGCCCACAGAAGGATTTTCTCTCAACTGTAGTCCCATGTTTTTGTTTTTGTTTTGTAACAGCCGTGTCATGACATCTGCGTCCGTGGCGGTGAAGCGCTTAATAATTTTCAGATACAATTATGCAAGTTACCAAAGTCCTCTCAACAGCAGAATCACGTCTGTCAGTAGGATTGGTTCACACAATTTCATCTTGCACATAAAGTAACTTTGATAAGGACTGAAGCCCGTTTGCACCAAACGATTCGCTGAAATCGATTTAGAGGCGAATGAAACCGATTACATCGATTTAGACGCGAATACCATCACAACCGATCGAAACACGACTGAAAACGGCTGTAGGCCTTGCTGCTTGAACTGATATCTTGCCAGAACAATTCTCTATACTACGGAATTATTTTGTTAGGGCCTGCAACCTGTTAATCAAATGAAACTGGGGGTTTACTGGGTTACACAACATCGCATCATGGCCGCTCGTGGTGAACAATTCAATGGCAGAGTTATAAAGTTATGCAAAGTACGTAAGCCCGTGTGGTTGCCGCCATACGAGTACGGGATTCCCAATCCATACATCCACTTGGCGATGTATTTAGAACCCAACGCGTCCGCCACTCATTCAGCTACAGGGCCTTTCCAAAGAATATAAAAAACTGGCACAGGTATGCTGATATTATGACCATGTCAATGGCTAGATACGTGCTCATAGCATATTAGTAAAACGCGATAGCCCGTTTACACACCAAGTAGGATTTGAAGCCTCACCTATTGTAAAGAACGACGTCTGGTGTCCAAATATCCTTCCAGGGTACGCGGATATCCTGGATGCCCGCATAGTTATCCGGGTTCCAGAACAGGAATGAATCGTTCCACTTCATAATAATCTCTGCATTCACCGTCATCACCTGATTCTTCTCATTCTGTAGGAGTCGTAAAAAGAGTAAGCCCCTATTACTGGATCCATTGCTGTCGGTAACATGCTTGCAGTTCCCATACTCATTCAAGCATCAGCATGCGGCCATTCTTAGCAACTCTAGCAGTGAAATGTCGTAAAGCAATCTTGGAAAGTGCAGGCATATACGTACGATAGTACTACATCTCCCCTTTCTAAACCACCGAAAAATTACACGCAATAATTCTTTACCAGTCTCTTCTCTGCTCAATTCCCCGTATCATTTGGCAAAACTATACCCCTGCCGCTATAAAAGGGTGTGGGTGTACGGGTGTGGGACACCTCATCCTCTCCGCCCTCTCTCTTATCATTAGAAATGTCGTATGTTTCACACCTCGTCACTTCACAAACAAGTATGCCGTCCGCCAGACAGTTCGCAGACGCAGGTACCAGGCATACTTTGACCTCATTTGGACCGATGTTCTGAGCTTCTGAATCATCTAAAAATAACTCGTGTAAAAATATAAGTCGCTTGTGAGTTTACTGCACCCAGTTTTCCACCCTCGTTATAGCACACCGGGTGTGCAGTGTTCTCCTCCGCCCCCCCCCCCCCCCCCTCTTGCGGGAGGCGACGAAGTGAGCAAAGCATGTGACGTTCAATTTGAAAAATAACCACTAACAAGTCAAGCATGGTTGACTTTATTTCATGCTAAGGTTTTAGCATATGCAAATTTATCACTACATGTCGAAGTATTTTAAATGTACCATATTTACAAAATTGACAGTTTGGTGTTGTAGCAATCACCAACGAAGCTTTTTGCTCGCTGCGCACTAGATGGGGACGCACCTATGCCGCTGTTCCCGAAATAATTACTTTATTTCAATGACGCAATATTCTCTCCCTCGTGAATGACAACATGCCATGTTTATGAAAGAAAGTTCAATGAAATAAATGCTGGGTAGAAGTCCCATGCTGTGGTTTGAACGGTCAGTCGATACGCCAAAAGAAGCGACTCAAGCTCATCGGGTTGTGCCTTCGTCAGCATTGTGGTCAACTTTAGAATGTCTCCAGCGTAGGCATGCTTGCCCAATGGGTATCAAGTACCGGCGCAATATGCTGATTACATCGTTTGGGCTCGTTTCGTCCAAACCGACATGACCCGATTTGGTACTTAGACAGTATACACATATTGCGGGAATTTAGCCAACGCATTCAGCGTTTAGATATGATGTTCGTGTTCTCCATGCAACAGTCGCTCTGCCTAGCTCGAGGCCCCGCTTGACGGTGTGGTGAGTCGACGATAGGATGAAGGGATGATTGGCTTTGTCAAACCATAAATCATTTAGTTCATTCGCGATTAACACAGCGCCTCGTTTATACAGATGTCCCATAAATCCCCTGCTCACAGTTTTCTTAAGTGTTTTGTATGCATGGTAATGGCAGACATAAACCTCGCATTTCAGAGAAGAAAGAACTTATTTATTTAAGACAAACATACCACACATATGACAGAGAGGACATTCTGTTTGAGACACCAAGTGGCATGGGTGCATCCTACATTAAAGTTACTAGGTTCCATGTCGGTTTTGGTGTCACCTGATATAGCAAAGCACAACAATATCGGTTGGATGGCAGTGCATTCCTCTCAGAAGTGACTAGGGTTCGGACCTCACCAACTTCACTGGTGGTTATAACTACACAAACCGTTTGAACGACATCACGGGGTTACGTTCGACTCCAAACCAGGAAACCACTGATATGACCCCTTGACAATGCTTCGCAAGCAGTACGAGGCATACGATTTCATTAGCTATACTGAGGCTTGCGCTACAGAAACCAGAAGACTACGTTCCCTACAATCCTGACCAGGCCACAGAGGATACATTATTTCATCGTTCATTTTGGAACTTGCACTAAAAACTTGCTAATTGGACGCAAGCAGACGGTTACCTTGCAAAGATTTCTGAGTCTTGCCGAGGGCATCATTGTGGGGGGCATCATTGTGAGAGGCAGCAGCACTTGGAACAATATGGCACGCTTGTTTACATATAATCACCGTTTGGCTCTTGTTGTTTGGATTGGATTGGCAATTGCCCGGTTAGATCCCTTTGCTATCACCGCCCTTGAGTACAGACCGTTAAGGCCGAAGACGGAGAGCAAATGTCCAACGTTTCAATATTGCGGGACTTGGTTCTACGGAATTACCATTTTCGACTCGTTTCTAGCCAAACTGCAAAACCTTATTAGAAGGCCCAATGCCATGACGTTGCGGAGGCGACATCAGTGTACTACTCAATGAGCAAGAAGGAATTAATATAGGCCTCGTGCCTTTTCTCAATTTATGATGTTTGAGCTACACATGTCAGATGCATGCGAATTACCACATGTTGTTATTGCAGTGCCGGAGACGTCAATCCTGTGACGTAAGCCAAACAATTAAGTCCGGCCAATCAATGCGTCGATCACTGATGATAGCCAAATTGCACCGCTCAATACCCCAAACGATAAACCAAACGTTGCATCTTAAACGTATCTCGCGGCATCTGCCACAAAAACGGCTGTCGTGAGATAACTTAGTAGTCAGGATGGATCCTTAGAATGAAATGGATAGGATCGTGAAAGCTTCAAGCGACACGGACAGGATTAGATTAGTCAGGGATGTCGCGGCTGTTTGCCGCCTTTATGGCGGTGTCGAGCTCATTACCCAGCAGTACCGGGTACGGGTCACGACGCGGGCAAGTTACGGTGTCGAGCTCATTACCCAGCAGTACCGGGTACGGGTCACGACGCGGGCAAGTTACGGTGTCGAGCTCATACCCAGCAGTACCGGGTACGGGTCACGACGCGGGCAAGTACGGTGTCGAGCTCATTACCCAGCAGTACCGGGTACGGGTCACGACGCGGGCAAGTTATGGTGTCGAGCTCATTACCCAGCAAGTACCGGGTACGGGTCACGACGCGGGCAAGTTACGGTGTCGAGCTCATTACCCAGCAGTACCGGGTACGGGTCACGACGCGGGCAAGTTACGGTGTCGAGCTCATTACCCAGCAGTACCGGGTACGGGTCACGACGCGGGCAAGTTATGGTGTCGAGCTCATTACCCAGCAGTACCGGGTACGGGTCACGACGCGGGCAAGTTACGGTGTCGAGCTCATTACCCAGCAGTACCGGGTACGGGTCACGACGCGGGCAAGTTACGGTGTCGAGCTCATTACCCAGCAGTACCGGGTACGGGTCACGACGCGGGCAAGTTACTGCCTGGTGAAAAGGCGCGGCCACAATTTCCGCTGTATAGGAACGGCGCAAATCGAGTAGTGAATTCGTGGTGCACACAGCCCGTTTCACTTACCGAGCACTCTGAGCTCAAATCCATCAAAACATATCACTTGGCACATACTTTTAATTCGTCTGAACGAGGCAGGGGATTTTCGATAATTCAAATGGCAGACATTTGTACAGTTTGGATGAGTGCCATGTACATGTACTGGGAAGATTTTGTTAGAGATTTTCACCTATCTTATGATGACTGTTGCGCTTACATTAAAAAAACACTATGTTCAACCCAGTGAAAAAATAGACGTGGAAAACAAAATAAAAAATCATTGCAGCTGCCTACGAAAATAAAACAGGCGAGCTCACGGCAGCTATTAAACGCTGACCAAATGCACATGTTTAAATGGCGCGAGGAGCTACGACTCCTCCGGCAAGATCAGGCCGGTCTCACCAGACCAGATCGGTCCGTGCACTGGTCGGTCCGTGCACTGTCCGGGTCAGCGACGGCACACCTGCTGGGCAGGGGTGAGAGGCCGGTCCTCACCAGGTCGATCAGGTTGTAAATGGAGACCTCGAACTCGACGGTGGTGGGCGTAGTGTGGCTGGCGATCGGCCGGATCGAGGTTGAGTAGTTGGCGAAGAGGTAGCGGTGCAGCTCGTACTGTGGCGTCTCGATGGAAATGCCTCCTGTCGGCCAGGTACGGCCAGACACATCACGGACAGACACAACACGCCCAGACACATCACGGACAGACACGACGTAGCTAGGAACGTTACGATCAGGCACGGTCGGACAGGTCACGGTCAAACACGTCTCAACCAGACAAGGTCAGGAACGTTGCGGTCAAACACGTCAGTCAGACAAGGTCAGACACGTCACGGTCGAACACGTCACGGCCAAACAAGGTCAGACTCGTTAAGGCCGGACGTGTCCTGTCCAGATACGGTCGGACAGGTCGCGGCCAGCCGTGTTCTGTCCAGACCCGACTCCACATATCAGGGCTGGGCAAGGCTGGAGATGGCCGACATGACGCGGCCGTCAGACGGGCGTAGCTCGACACGCCGGCCACGTACTCTGGGACCAGACATCGGCCTGCACGACTGGACTGGACCTGGGCCCTGCCGGACATGACCAGAACTGCCACAGACTGGACTGGACCTGGACCCTGCCGGCAATGGACTAGAACTGCCATGGACTGGACTGAACCTGGGTCCCGCCGGACATGGACCAGAACCGCCATGGTCTGGACTGAACCTGGGTCCCGCCGGACATGGACCAGAACTGCCACAGACTGGACTGGACCTGGACCCTGCCGGCAATGGACTAGAACTGCCATGGACTGGACTGAACCTGGGTCCCGCCGGACATGGACCAGAACCGCCATGGACTGGACTGAACCTGGGTCCCGCCGGACATGGACCAGAACTGCCATAGACTGGACTGGACCTGGACCCTGACGGCATTGGACCAGAACCGCCACGGACTGGACTGAACCTGGGCCCCGCCGGACATGGACCAGAACCGCCATGGACTGGACTGAACCTGGGCCCCGCCGGACATGGACCAAAACTGCCATAGACTGGACTGGACCTGGACCCTGACGGCATTGGACCAGAACTGACATGGCCTGGTCTGGACCTGGGCCCTGCCGGACATGACCAGAACTGCGATGGACTGGACTGGACCTGGGTCCTGCCGGACATGTACCAGAACTGTCATGGACCGGACGAATCATGAGCCAGGCTGCAGACAAGGACTGGACTGAACCTGAGCTGAACTGGACATAGCCCGGTCCGACCATGGACCAGATTGCACTTGGACAGAGCTGGATCGGACTTGATACGTGACGATACACAACGTAATAGTGCGCGGGAATACGCTGAATGGTTAAAAATCATTCATAAAAGTATTCAAATAAAATATACATAAAAGTATTCAAAAGCCATTAATTTTGGGTATGACCTGGAAGCTTTGCTCGGGACGACATGTTTGGGTACACACTGCAACAAACTAATTGGAAATTCTTGAGTTGTTTTTTTGGACATGCCGGCAAAACATTCCCTTTTCTTTACAAAATGCACTTTTCTCATGATGCCTTACCAAACAATAACAATTGCGCTACTCGAATGGGACCGCTATAGACCATTGGAGCATTTTTTGATTTTTTGTGGGTTGGGGAGAGAGACCACCAAAATAAATGCGCAGCCATGGAGTTGCTGCCATGTACGAACTTTTCATTGCGACCTAAAATATGTATTTTCCGGTCATGTTAGGTTAATAAACTTCTTGGAGGCCTTTTACCCGAGGCTTCAAGTCAAGGGAAGTCGAAATAACATATCGTTCAAAGCAGGAGCAAGCGATGCGTTTTAGCACATTTATTCGTTGTTCTTCTGAGCCTTTCCACCTGACGGTGATTCCAAGACCAGCAGGTAATATGTTCTGCATTGTCAACTTTAAGACCTCACTCTGACCATAATCGCCAGATATCTCACGAGAGACTGGCAACACAACGTTAAAGTTCTTCAAGACAGCGTGGACCACCTTAACAAAACTGAATGTTGTTACTATATCTGACACCTCCTTGCAACATCGTGTTTTAGTACCTGCTGGTATATGTAACGGTGATAATTGTTGGGAAAAAGATCTCCCTACTCAAAATGCAAAAAATGTGGAACCTAAGGCGCCTCTTGTTTCCATCAGGTAATGCATTCAGTTCATTACACGGCTCATCGACTTCTGTGTAAGTTTCACAAAGGCTTCTAATTTCATATGCTCTTCAGTGACAATCGTCGGTTCAATTCGTTGTTCACCTGACGTGTGTTTACCCGGTCATGTTCTAATCACAAAACTTATCATAGGTGACTGAGCTACGTGACTTTGAAACGGCCTGCCATGGATTCAGAAGTCTCGTTAATACAAGGCTAAACAAATGCCGCTAATATCGCTCAAGCTCCAAGCATCCGTCACATCAGATCGGTGACTTACTTATCTTCCAACTAACCGCGGTCTGCTAACGGTCGCGGGTCAGAGGGACTCAACAGCCCGCCAAACATTAAAATTTGCCGGTAATAAACCGATTTCATGGTGGCGGAAACAGCAAGAACTTAATGTTGAAGGCAATGGTGAACTAACCTGTCGGTCGCCAAAGAGCACCGAAGAGAAGCAGCAGCCACTGGCTGGACATACCGCACACCATACTGCAGCACCTGTCAAAGGATATAGTCGGGATGAAATGGGCAGAAGGTTGCTTGGCACGCACCGCTTGAAGTTCTCAGTTGAAGGATTTATTCCCCTCGTTGGGAGGTTTCTCACAAAGTACCGCGGACGGACATTTCATCCACTTCATCGCTCTGTTCGTCCCAATACTTACATTGCCAGCTATTTCAAAGCACTTCTGATGTGCAGGTTCAAGCCGTAAAGCGGAATATGGCAAACAGTAGGCATCTCCTTCCAGAAGCAAGCTACGACTAAAACGGGATGCTATCCTATCGTCTTCGACACTTCCCCCGTCACTAGCGCTCAGACACCTATGTTCCTCGCACGCCTGTTGACAGCGTCCGTTCTCACCCGAGTTATACGCGCGACCACCGGACTGTAAGCGGCCGCTCCCTCTGCCACGCCACTAGAGCAGGGCCTCAGGCGACCGTGACCGGCAAGCGAGCCGGGGCAGCCTATCACTGCCGTCCGAAGAGGCCACAGCGCCGGCGGCGTCGCCGGACGCAGGCGCGGCCCAAACGCCCGCCCGCAGGTGCGCCGGGAGGTCACGTGACTAACAGGGACGGGGAGGGAGGGCATTCCCACGCCATGGCACCGTGCGGTCGGCTGGCGTGGCGTGGACTGACACGCGACTTTTGTTCTTGATTAGAAAGAGGCAATCGCACATAAGCGGTTGCTCGTACTCGTTACCGAGGAAACGTTAGTGCCGATAGACAACAGTGCTGCCAAACGTTCACATTCGCAGCCGATAAAGGGAGCGTTTTACATTTGTGTGGAGTTTTGAACTCACATGGTCATACTGAAGATAATTCGTCACACTTCACAACCCTGCTCTTCTTAAAACCTAGACCTCTCTAGCTTTTGAGCTATGCGCCCGCGAAAATGTGCGGACTGTTTCGGGGACACCATCAGCCATGAGGCATCCATGACGCCATAATAACGTCATTCAAACTCTGCCATTCCATTGGCCATGCGGAGACCAAGGCCGAGAAAACACAATTGATGAGCCATTTGTATGTGGTGTTAGTGGGCACGACTTCCAGATATTACGGCTGTCAATTGGCTCTCAATCAACGAACGTTGTGAAAAGTGCGATTACGCATTTAGGCAACGATATGTTGAGCGCCATATCTACTAAACAGAGAAACTGTGCTGTCTAGAGCAGTGTTTTCCAATTAAATGTACACCAATAGTTATAAGTGAGCTTATTTCATCATATCTCATGCCTGCTTTGATATCTTCAAATGTGGAACATTCCCTTTAAAGGTGGGAGGCTGGTATTCTCCAATTCCCATGGCCGTGGAAGGTCATGTCCACTAACTTAAATGCTCCTAAACCTCAGGTTTTAAAGGCATGCGCATTTTTAAAGGGATTATTCCACATTTGTGTGCGTTCTTTTGTACTGAGTGGTCATTTTTAAGACCATCTCCTGCAGTTCACAGTCATGTCCTTCGTCAGGCTTTCAACTCTCTTATTTCTAAGCTTGACGCATGCAAACTTGTGTAGCTTTTTTCGTGACGCCTATTTGAAAGTCACCCAGACATCTGTGACGCTATAGACACGCCCCGCGAATGTCCCAGCTCATTGTATCTTTGTGCTTACTGCCAAGAAAAATACGATCACTGAAATGCTCTTGTTTGCAATGATTCGGCACGAAGTGTCCCGATAGCGGAAGCCAGTTGGGTAGCAGTCAGATGAGCACCTGAATGCATGTCTCCACCACAAACCCTTGTTTGTGATATACAAACATTTGGACGTTATTGGAGCATCTACTCAAAGGAAATGTTCCAGATTTGAAGACACTGAAGCAAGAATGAAATATGATGGAGTAAGCTCACTTCTAACTATTGGTATACTTTTAAATGGAAGAGGCTGCCCCAGACAACACAATCCCTCCGTTTAGTAAATATGCTCCTCACTACATCGTCGTTTGGCTACGTCATCGTTTCTCGCACAGCATTGATTGCGAGCCAGTTGACGGTCTTTTTAGCTGTAAATCGTGCTTACGAATACCTAATATGAGCGACACGACATTTATGTTTTATTGGCCTTCATCGCCGCACGGCTAATGACATGGCAGGATTAAATGACGTTATCATATACTTGACATAGGTACTTGGTGGATTAAGCATGAAATAGATATCATTAAGACCACCAGCAAAATATTGCCAAACAGCTTTTAAGCTGACCTTTTAGTAAAGAAAATTAATTCTTGGTAAAACCCAAAGCTGTGCAGCTATGAGAATGCTTCAGCAAGCCGGGTTAGGTGCAAGTTTGTTATTACTTTATTAGTTATACATTATTGCTTTATTTGTTATTGGTTTATTAGTTTAGTTTTGCCGGTGCTGAAACATTTCTTTCGAACAATTACTTGCATAAGCATGCCAAAGGCTACACGGTCGCGTACGAAACAATTAATGATAGGCCATCCGGCTCTACTGTTCCACCACCAACTGCCGACTACGGAAAGCATTGAGCTACAGCAAGTGGCTGGGGTAATCCAAGAGCACTCTCACTAATGCCATCTTCAAGACCGCGACGGTAGAAATCGGGGTACTGTGGACCAACGAAGCGATCCCTGTTCATGGTCTAAAATGTGTGACAAAATTGATCGAGAGGGATTGATATCATCCCAACAGAGCTATCACCAAGAAATCAAAGAAAAAAGAAAGAGACACAGCAACGCCGCGACAACGAAATTTAAGAAGCTTCTCAATGTCGCAAAATGCAGGTGCAAGTCTCCGCGCGGCTCTCCATGCCCCATTGTTTACACAGTGTATCAGGAGGAGGCTGCTATGAAGGACCAGTGCAGGCACCGGAAGCTTACCCTGGGGTCATACGACCGGGATACAATTGTGACCAGGGAGGCTCACGAGTTGCGGAGGATAGCCAGACAACTCCAGGGGCGTCGTGGCTCGGCCGCCAGTGAGGCGGTGCCTGCTGCTGAACCTGAGTTGCTTTCCCCGCCGACTGCCGTGCCCTCGTCGCCTGCTGAGCCAGCGCTGGCTACTAGTGCTGACCCCGAGCCTGCTCCGGACCAAGCGGTCTCAGCGCTGGTGAGTCAGCCGAGAGCACGGATTCTTACGTTTCCGTACATGGTGGAAGGGGGAGACGACGCCGATTGTTCGTTCCGGTTGAGACCACTGTCACTGTAGATTATAACGTCAACGATCTGACTAACACCGCCCTGACGGTTGACAGCTACGGTCGCTCGAACCAGGCCGCTGCTGCTATCATCAACGCCTTTCAACAAGACAGCAGAGACGGACAGGCTACTTGAAATCAAATATCGCAGATCCTAAGAAGTGCTGCGCAAGAGACAGAGTGCAAAGGAGACGGCTCATTAAAAATTTGAAGCAATCCATAGGTCAGGTTTTACCATCCTCTACTCCGGCGGCCGCGAAGGCAGCAGCTACATGAGCCGCACGGAGGAAGACAAGTGCCGTCGAAAAACACGTGGTTGTTGTCACTCAGCCAGGCAGCCGCTACATGACTCATTTTACGTCCGAGTTCGGCCGCCCTGCACTTGTTCAACGAGTTACACTCCGTGAGCCCGCAGTGCGACAGTCGCATCAATGTGCCCGGCTGCGATCGCACAGCCGTTAACACCGAAACGATAGGCGACGTGTTCCGGCTGTTTGAGCTGGCCACCGAGTCACCCGTACACTGGTTTATCTGCCAGCTGCACGGCAACGAGCTGAACCTCCTCCATCTGCTGCTGAGCTTGGACGGCACGACCATGGGATCGAATTTTTCTGGACCCATCGGCAAGACCTGTGCCGGAGAGGTCTGGGAGAGGGACGTTGTGGCATTCAAGCCTAGGTCGGGGCACGTGCCAAACCTGCCGGTCGACCTGATTCAGCAGCTGAGCACCAACCAGCAGCTGTTGTACCTTCTGGCCTCCGGCGTTCAAAACGGCTCTGTCCGAAACGTGGCAGCCCAGCGGCGAATCCGGTCATCTACCATGTCAGGTAAGTACTAAAACGCGTTATCTTCGAATTTATGGCAATGAGTGTTTAAAGTTCATCAAATATTACTGTTAAGCATTTACTTATTATCATACCTTGTGCCGTAGTATGTCACCTCATTTGCTGATTGGTTCATGCCTACTAGCATATTTGTTGATGTGTATTCCCTCGCATTTAAGGACTCTGGATATCGGCATAATTACATACACTAAAGAGGCGTCTGCTCCTGGTTCTCATCTTTACCGAAACCTCCAACAACGCTCTCAAGGGCCTCGTCCAGTGCGTGGTCGGCCACTATCTGTCGGTATGGACCGCCATCCGGCAAAGCAGCGGATATACTTGTGCTAGAGCGGACTTGTGCCAGAGCATCGCGCTGCTCCGCGACCTGCCGCAGCACACATAGGCCACGGTGCAGCCAGTCCTCCAGCCTATCGGGTGCTGGGTCCGTCCGGGACGGCTGTTGCTGGACATGGTGTGAGATGAGAACTGCATGGTCCGCGAACAGGCGGTTCCGATCGCCGCGCCGCTCGTGAGCAGCAAACGAGGGTCTTCTTCAGCCCAGGGTCTTCGCCATCTCAGCGGGAAACTTCGAGGCCGTGAGGTACACCGAACTGATTCCCTGGCACAGACCAGTCACACAGCCTCTACTGCGAGACCTCAGCAATTGCGAGCTGCGGGACAAAGTGCAGGTACTGCTGGCCGTCTTGCCCTATCTGGTTCACACTAGGAGTGCGACGCAGCGCCACACTGATGAGGCGTCTATGATGAGGCTGCAGCTGGAGCTTCGGCAATATGTGGAGCCCAGCTGCGGAGGTATTTCTGCTACCGTGGGATCTCTGCCAGCACGCGTTTTGGGTTTCCGGTATGTGAGCAGCTGCTGTTTGGGTCGGTGCATCAAAGACACGGGCTCGGCAAGGAGCAAGATGTGCATGGGGTAACCGTACCGCCCCTCCCCCTCCCTACGTCCGTGGTACAGGCTGCAGAACTTGCTGTATATATTAAGTTGTACACCAGACAAGATATTCTGAGTCATATGCTATACATGGTTTTGTTTGCATCACGTGTGTTGTCTTAGAGAGGTGAAAGTATAAAGCACTGTTTACCAACATACTCGTGCAACGAGCTCATACTCAACAGCACATTAAGTTTCCGCCAAATGGCCATCAATCGGGTAGCGTCTGATCCGAATATTAGACCTTAGACCGGGAAATTATCGCACGACGGCCTGAGGAGCGCTCAGTAGCATCGTTTCTATACGCAAAGGTATTTTATATCGCTTGCGGCCCACGGCTTGGTGTTACCTGCAGCAGCGGACGCCGTCCAGCATAGGGTAACTGCAACGCCGGGCGTGGTTTTACGGCGATATTTCGATCAACTCGCGCTTAACGAATTTAAGTTTTTGGGAAGACCTTTTGCTGTTCCGTGTACTTTTAGACTCCTGCGCCAAAGAATTTCTTCGTCTCACTTGGTTTTGTTACTGATGACACACCCTAATGTCCAGTGCACAGATCGCCTTTATTTATGCATACAGAACACACTCTAGCATGATTTCCTCGATACCAAGAACAGCCACACAATGTCCTGATTTTAAACATCAACAACAATGAGGTATAAGTAACAGACCTGGTTACAGCATCCCATTTCCATACAGCATGTACAGTTCTCACTACTGGTGGCTTGTGACGCAGACGCTTGTGCAATATCTATGTACAGCAGCACAGTCTTCTGACAGTTGTACTCACTGTAAGGACTGCAGATGCCCCTCTTTCCATGCCTCCCTCTTAGGCACCTGTCCGTGGCAATTGCATTGCAGGTCCGTGGCATACCTAAGCAAAAAAAGGTGAGCGCTACAGTGATCATCAGTTTTCAAGGGAAGAACTAGCCTTTGTCACACCTTAGATATAATTGGACTCATACAGGAAGCTATTAAGCCTGGACTTTAAGGCATGCAATGGAACAGCTGCAAAAATTCCATATCTGATCACTTTCAGGGAAATTACTTTTCCTTCATCACAAAGTGTTGCTTATGTGCACTAACATACCATAAGGAAGATGATGTGATGGTGAACAATTGATGTGACATGGGATTCAGTCCCCAACAACTGTAATACATTATCATGTGGGATTGTAACCCAACCCTATCCATAAATATTCACAGTATTATGTTTGCTAGCTGTCACTAATGTCATGCTAATATTTCATGCCTCAAAATGCTTTCAGACAACAAATCAGAAATAGAGGCTAGTTACCTGGGCAGTGTCAGGGGTAATTGCAGAGATGCATCATCTTTACCATATAATAACAATACATGGTATATTTTGTACCACTAGGTTCAAACATGTCTTTGCAAATGCAGTTACAAAAACCACACACACACACCACACACACACACACACACACACACACACACACACACACACACACACACACACACACACCACACACACACACACACACACACACACACACACACACACACACACACACACACACACACACACACACACACACACACACACACACGCACACACACGCACACGCACACGCATGCGCACACGCGCACGCGCACGCGCACGCGCACGCACGCACGCACGCACGCACGCACGCACGCACGCACGCACGCACGCGCACACAAGCATAGTGCAAGGCAGCAGGCAAAGCACTCACAACTGGCTGCAACTAGTGGTCCAATGCCACCTTACACTAAAATCATGAAAAGAGAAAAACCTGCGCCTTTAACATTAACAGCAGGCTTACATGTGGCTTCCGTGCGCACAAACAGCACCGTGCACAACACATTTCCTAAGCTTTCATGTATAATACGCAAAAGATTTAAACACATCACAGTTAAATCCAACAAGCATTGCCTCATCCCCCACAAAATACCAGTAATGTGAACTGAGCAAAAGCAAACGACATGCAACGACGCCAGTCAAGGTTGGCGAAATTATTTTAATATCATTTTTATCTTAAAATTTATATGAAAATGCAGGTATAATGCATTTTTTTCTCTTCCGCGGCACGCATTCGGCACTTAGCAAAAATGAGCCCATAGAGGCACACAGGGATGACAGGAGGCTGGGTAAAACCCAAAGCTGTGCAGTTATGAGAATGCTCCATCAGGCCCAGTTAAGTTCAAGTTTGTTGTTGGTAACGCATCATTGTGATGTTTATTTGCAATTGTTGTGCTTTTGTGCAATAATTGTGCTTTTTGCGTGGGAGATATGGGTTTATTAGTTTAGTTTTGCCGGCACTGAGGCATTTCTTTCGAACAATTCCTTGCAGTAAGCATGCCGAAGGCCACACGGTCGCGCACAAAACATTTTCTGATACGCCACCCGGCTCTTCCCGTCTCACCACCAACTGCTGATTACGGGAAAGCATTGAGCTACAACAGGTGGCTGAGCGAATCGAAAAGGACACTCACTAATACCATCTTCAGGACCGCGACGGTAGAAATCAGAGTGCTGTAGACCAGTGCAGCGACAGCTGTTCATGATCTACCATACGTGAAAAAATTGATGGAGAGGGATTGATGTCATCCCAACAGAGCTGTCAGCAAGAAATCAAAGAAAGAAAAAGAGTGACGAAGCAACGCCGCCGCGGCGAAATTCAACAACCTTCTTGATGTCGCGAAATGCAGGTGCAAGCCTCAGTGCAGCTTTCCATGCCCAGTTGCCTGCACAGTGTATCAGGGGGCGGGGGGGGGTTGTCATGAAGGACCAGTGTAGGCACCGGAAGCTTACGCTAGTGTCATATGACCGGGATACGATTGTGACCAGGGAGGCCCGCGAGTTGCGGAGGATGGTCAGAAAACTTCGAGGGCGTCGTGGTTCGGCCGCGAGAGAGGCGGTGTCTGCTGCTGAACCTGAGTCGCCTTCCCCGCCGACTGCTGAGCCCGCGCTGGCCGCTAGTGCTCACTCCGAGCCTCCTCCGGGACCAAGTGGTCTCAGCGCTGGCGACTCAGCCGAGAGCACGGATTCTTACACGGTTCCGTGCATGGTGGAAGGTGGCGACGACGCCGATCATTCGTTCCGGTAGAGACCACTGTCGCTGTAGATTGTAACGTCAGAGATCTGACTAACACCACTCTGGCGGTTGACAGCTACGGTGGCTCGAATCGGGCCGCTGCTGTGATCATCATCACCTTTCAACAAGACAGCAGAGACGGGCTGGCTACTTGAAATCAAAATTCGTAGATCCTAAGAAGATCTGTCGCGAAAGGGACAGAGCGAGAAAGGAGACGGCTCCTAATTTTTTTGTTGAAGCAATCCACGAGTCAGGTTTGACCATCCTCTACTCCGACGGCCGCGAAGGCGAAGTTTCTGGCATCAGTGTACTCCGGTTAGCCCTCATTCAGTGTGATGGGTTCGCCAAGTCTCCAACACGAATCACGTTTTGTGCTACATAGTGCAGGAATTTAAGCAGTTGTCCGAGTTATGGTGCCAATAAGACTGGGAATCGAATGACTTAAAGGGAGTGTTCCACACTTGTATGAGGTTTTGAACTGAAATAGCAATTTTAAGATCATTCGGTGCAGTTCACAGCCCTGTTCTTTCGAAGACCTAAACCTAGTTAACCCATATCCACCAAGAAGTGCAGACTATTGTGTGTAGATTATTTCGAGATCATTCAGACATAGATGACGCATATAAACGTCATTCAAAGTCTGCCAGCCATTGGCCGTGCATCGTTCAAGACCAACAATATAATCGTCGAGCCGCTCATCAGAGACGTTGGTGAGCACGATTTCCAGGTAGAACGGCCGTCAATTGGATCTCAAATAATGTTGTGCATGCTGTGCAAGTTTCAATCATGAATTACGTCTTGTACTACATGATGCAAAAAGTTGGACATAGTAGTTATTACAGAATTAAGGCTTGTGATTGAATAGGTTAAGAATAGCACCACACCGAGCATGTACATGCAAGTAAACAATTGAACCGCTCAGGTAAGTATACAAAACACCATGAGGAATGGCCAGAACACTAGCACATAATGATACTTGGTTCGGCGCTGCCACGGCCACCTCTCGGGCGATTGAAGTACTACAAGTGAGTGTTGTGATGACAATTTCGGACGGCTACTTTGGCAGCACCTAAACGTCACAAAAATGTTCCATGTTACGTTAGAACAATGACGTAGTGTGGAAAATATTTACTAAATAGACGCATTATATATAGACGAAATAAAAGGGTATGTGGTGGCACTGCCTGATCAGATTTGAAAATAAGCTGAGAGAAGAGTAAGAAGCATAGCCGTACCAGTGTCAAGCAACGTGAGTAATGTGAGGGAGCGTTCATTATTTACCTCACGTGTGAATGGGAAGCGGATGGAGCGTAACCGAACGGCTCTTTAGACAGGGTAACGTTTCGCTAAGGTGTGGCTGCACACCATGCTAAGTTATGAAGAACGTAAACTCTAGATCTAGATACCATTGGCTTACTCCCCTTAGAACACACTCGTATTTATGAAGGATATTAATGGCGTAGATTGGTTTGGCATAGGTAGACCACATTTTCATGAAGTCTTGGGCTGGATCTCCACGTTGTCCACCCGTCCACCCAACTAAGCAATGCTTATTGGTGGCTGAAACTCGAGGAGCTGGAGTTCTTCATTACTGGGCAGCACCACGTTTATGCGAAACCGTAAATGGGGTGAATAGTTTCACTATGTGTTTTGATACGGGCTCAACTGACATCTCTTAAGACTGATCGCGATCATGTGTTGTGGTTCACGTTTATCGATCTGTTTATCTGTCCAAGATACAGGGATATAAATGTTTCAAGTGATCGTGATGATGTGTAACAGTCGTTTGATATTTTTTGGCATTCGCCCGATATTTCATAATCATACATCGGCATACCATCTGTACCCTTGAATTGGCTAGTGCTCGAGTTTGTGCACAGTTTAAACTACCAGTTTAAACTTGTTAAAAGGACGGCGAACTATTCCCCAAATGAATGGTTTTGGCATGGACATTTCATTGACATGGTTTTAGTGCACACCGGCGCTAAAAAACCAAACATCAAATGCAGAATTGCATGGAACGCAAGCATGAAGTCCTTCCAGCCTTGCAGCGTGCCCTAGAGGTCTTTATATGGGTCTGTCGCCTTTGGCACGACATCACGTTTAGAGTGCGGTGAGCCTGCCTAAAGGCGCGGAGGGTGACCCGCGAAATATGGCGCGCAAACACGGCCCCAGATCGATTGCCAAGCTACGGCGCTGACAGGTGGCAGCTGGCGAGCAGGGGGAGGTAGTGGAGGGGAGGGGGAGGGGGCACCAACACCTCCTGCAAACCGGAACTTGCCGCGCTCGGCCTCCCCTAACGTCGTCCTGACGGCCGGAGCCACCGCCAAACGGCGCAGTGCGCGAGTCAGTCGTCGCCCGTCTCCCTCCCTCGCCACGCGAGTGCCTGCCGTAATCGGACAAAAGCGTCACCGGGCCGGGCCAGGCGCAGCGAAGCCGGACCAGGCGCAGCGCGGCCGGGACAGGCGCAGCGCGGCCGGGACAGGCGCAACGAAGCCGGACCAGGCGCAGCACGGCCGGGACAGGCGCAGCGAAGCCAGACCAGGCGCAGCGAAACCGGACCACGCGCAGCGAAGCCGGACCAGGCGAACCGAAACCGGACCAGGCGCAGCGAAGCCGGACCACGCGCTTTGCAACCGTGCCAGGCGCTTCCCAGCCGGACCAAACGCCTCGCAGGTGGACGGAGTGCTTTGCAGTCACGCAAGACATCGTCAGGCCAGATTGGCCATGTTTCGCCTCCGTGATGGCTCTGGCAGAACAGTGGGTGAGAGAATGGGTGGGAGTCTAGAGGGGCGCCGGTCAGCGCCAGGGGTTGTGATCATCTCTGCGGCTGTGGCTGCGGCAAGGTCGCGTGCAACGGATGGCTGCTCCACTAAGTGGGTATTCGGGTTGGGCAAGAGGGTCACTTATCGCACAGCTCGGCCAGCAGCGTCACATGGTCTGTGACACGCCGCTAAGTCACCGGCGATTGATTTCTGAGTAGCCCGCAGGCCGGCCTGAGCTGAACGACAAGCGTGATGGATACGGGACTGCCCATCATATTCCTCTTAAGCGCATCAACAGTGTACAGTATGTGATAGGTTAACTCGCTAAGGCGCGCTCTGAGACAGACACACGGCGCATTTACATGTGAATGTCTGGGTGGTTGTGACTGAGTTTCAACCTACTCACAGCGTGTTTATAATCGACTAAGTTGCTGTTGGTTCGTGCTCAGTTTAGACGGCTGTAAGCTGAGAAGTAGATAAATCACGGTATATATATATATATATATATATATATATATATATATATATACACTGCCCAGACTAAAAAGCAAGAACCAAGTCGTAAGTTCGGTCCAGGTAGAAGCCATGGAGCTATTGGACGGCGTTCAGGAGCTGGTGTAAGCTGTTTAAAGCATAATGTGGCTGAGAAGTATGAGTTCATGAGCCAACTATGAGCAGACCAGTCTGTGATTGTGCAATAGTCAAAGGCTGTCTGCGAGCTGTCTCGAGGCCCCGCCGAGCACGATTTGGCGTTGCAGGTTACATGCTACTGGTCTCGCTGCTGTGCATCATCGCCATTTTCGTGCTGACGCGGGACGCGTTCGGCTTGCGCCACGTGCAGCTGTTCTCGCCCAACGCCCTGAGGTGAGGGTCGCAGCGGCAGCAGAGTGTCCACGTGTTTCCTCCATATCAACCTGTTCGTTGCAAAATCACCCGTAATTCCGTCACAAAATCGTTTTCAGGGTCTCAGGCACGACAATGATCACTCAAAAAAAATATTTTTTTGAGTGATTGAGAGCCATAAACACCTGTTTAAAGTTCCGATTGGTTGTATATCAAATGAGGCAATCTCGTCACGTAAGTTCCGGTTAACTGTTCGTTAAATGACGTTATCTCGTCATCAGGCACGCAGCCGGAGCCCAGCCAAGGGGTGGGACACAGAATTGACAGAAAGCACCCTGATCGTGGAAGGGCTTCGCCCCGAACAAAATTCGCCGGATGAAGGCCATTTGTGAATATAGGCGTGCAACTAATTGATATTCTTCCATTTTTTTGCTTCTATAACTGGAATAGAAGCCAGAAGCTACCACGATATAAATTCTGACCAAATTTTATGGTTAATGAACTAAAGAAAGAAGCTTCGTCAGAATTTTTATCTGGTCTTCACGGAGTTATTAGGGACCCCACGCATGTCAATTGTGGATACAAATGGGTGAACAACATGTATTAACTTGGCCAAGCCATATTTGTCTGGACATGTTCATCACCCACAATCGAATAGTGATGCTAATTATATGCCTAATTTTGAATTCGCATGCTCGCAAATCTTGGTAACAAAAACCTCGACGCCAGGCCTTACAGGCTTCATAGGCTGCGTTGCGTCTGCCCTTTGGTGTTAATTGCAGTGGCCAACGTCTTTCGGTTTTACGGAAACTGTAACTCAGACCATCGCTGTCCTTGCTCTCGAGATTTCGGACGCAAAGACTCAAATCTTTTCATGCCAGGTGTTCCACCTATCGATTCTGCAAAAGAATGACTGTTGTCAGATAAACATGGGATGGCCTTGTTCGTTTTTCAACTCATTTTAAACCACTCTATTCCACACAAATGAGACCCCTTGTTTCCTTCAGGACAAAGGGGCGTCGTGAGTGGAACATTAGCGCCACATTTTTGTTCAGGCCAGGAGCTGGAGGGCTATTCCGTTTCACCGCGGGGTGTCTTCCGGCTGTCATGTTGGGGACACGGGACGGGGTCTCCTGGTCGGTCTGGAGGCCCTTAGGGGGATACATCACATCACGTGGGTCTTTTCCCAGACGCGGGGGGCCTTCTGACCCGCACAGTTGGCCTCAGATCGACACAAGAATTCTCGTTGACCCAACAACATCCCTGATTGCCGCAGGTGGTTCAAGGATTGGCGCATGGACTCGGCTTAGCAAGCTCATTCTGGAATTAGGTCGGAGGGCACGCTGTTCAAGATTGGGGGCCGTACTGGGAAGGGGCCGTTCCATTGTCCCATCGTGGACACTCATCATAAGTTAGAATGTTTCGTTTTATTGTCAAAGAGCCCCAACTAACGCAGGAGGTCCTCTGTCACCCGGGGTCAGATCCTCATTCTTGTTTGGCAAATGATCTTCTAACCAACTCAAGGCTACTTGTTAACACTGAACATCCTGTTGGGCAACGAGCCCCCGAACGATAGAGGAGCCCTGCATTGTTCCAGGGGCTCGACCAATGCAAATCACGGGCCCTGCCTTGTACCTGCTTAGGAAATAGGCCGCCAGAGCTCAGACCGGCACGGAGCCGACTGCTCCGTGTTGCTGATCTCTGGCCAAAAGAAAGGAACGATGTATATCAGTGGCCCAAAATCGGTACAAGAAAACCTTTAACTGTCATTTTAAATCACGGCTCTACGGGCGGGGGTCCTTAATGTGACCTGCAGCCAGTCCTTTGGGCCCCTCAGCCTTCCAACCAGGCCTTTGACCTTTCGTTCCGAGGGGGCCTTCAGCCCATCTTCGGACCTCCTGAAACAAAGCCTGTGACCGACTCAGGGTCACTGGCCGACACATGACGCCCTGTTAGGCAATGTGGATGCCTGGCCGACGAAGGGTCCCAACCATTGTTTCAGGGACCCAGACTAATGCAAGTCGTGACCCACAGCCCTCCTCCTGCTTGGGAAATGGGGCCCCAGGGTTCAGACTGAGAGGGAACCAACTGTTCGATGTTCGTCGTCTCCTGCCGACCGAGACACCCCCGATTGTCTTGGAGGGTCCTCAAAAGGTGCAAGAGGACCTCTGACTGATATTTCAGATCACGGCCCCATGGCCCGCGATCCTGTATGTGACCTGCATCCAGTCCTTCGGGCCCTTATGCCCTCCAGCTGAGCCCCAGGTCGCCGGGCCGCCCAGACCCTCTTCGGGCCTCATCGAACATCGTGAACCGGACCCCGGACCCCTCTTCATCCTCATCCCTTGTTCGGCTCGGGGCCCTTTATGGACACAGGACCCTCTTTTGTTACTTTGGCACCTGACAAGGTACAGGGACCCTAACCAGTATAAATCGCTGGCCCCGGCTTTGTATCTGGTAGAGAAGTGCCCCTCAGGCCCATACTGACACGGAGCTGACTGTGCGATACTGGTGATGCCTGACCGACAAATGGGCCATATCGACTCAGGGGGTCCCTAGTAAGCGCAAAGGGCCCTCTGACTGTCATTTGGGAGTCCGTCTCCTCAAGCCGGGGCCCTTTAATAAGACCCAGACCAGCCATTCGTGCTATCAGACCCTCCGATCGAGCCCCTGATCGTCGGACCCAGCGGGCCCTACGGGCTGTTCAGGCCTCCTTGAACACTGCCTCTGGTCCACTCGGAACCCTTGCCAACACAGGGCCCCCTATTAGGCATTGTGGGCTTCCACTCAGAAACCCTGGAACCCCTACCAATGTCAATCGCTGGCTCCTGCCATGTCCCTGCTTGTGCGATGGGTCCTTAGGCCCGTGCCGACATGGAGCCGACTGTGGGTTATTGGTGGTGTCTGACCGATATACAGGCCTTTACCAATTCAGGGGGCTCCTGATCAACGAGCCCTCTGGATGACATTGGATGACATTGAAGTGCCCGGACCTGCGGGTGGGCTCCTGAATACCACCTCCGGCCGGCCTTTCGGGCCCTTCGGGCACTCAAATCGGGCCCTTAATTGTGGGTCCCGAGGTGCCCAAAGGCCCCTCACAACCTAAGGGGGAAGGGGGGAAGGGGTGGGGACGTGCCCCAGCCTGTGCTATTGTCCGTCGTGTGAAGGATGTCTTCCTCTTAAGTACTGACTGTGGCTGGTGGATTGGACACAAATGCTACTTACCCTGTTCTATATTCATACCGCATCCGCTATTACTCATGACATCGTATTCGATTCCCAAGACCATGTCAGGACTCTTAGCAGCATTTGTGTTTGCAATGACGGACAAAGTGTGATGATGTTGGCATAAACAAATTGCAGATCACACGGGCGTCAGAACAGCCATGTCAACCCAGCTGTACATGACCCACGCGGGGAGCTCAAACACAAGAGGGTCGATGCAGGTAATTGATGGCGCCAGCTCAGGCAACGTCGCTGTATCAACAGAAGCCAACTGTTTACCCACCATCCTGCGCTGTACAGCCGTACAGGTTCTCTCCTAAGGCAGCACTTGTGCCTGTGTCACTTACCTCCATTTGTTTGGTGGCACGCAAGCGCAAAATATCACTTATCATCACTTAGCATATGACATCAACGTGGCGAAGTCTTGCTCTTGCATCACATCTCAAGGCGTGTATTAGCGCGCCTTCCGAGTCTGGGACCATTCAGGCGCCAGCCGGACTGCAGCCGAGCTGCCAGGTGACCGCCACAGGGCGACGCAGTGGACTCGTACGCCGGCCGTGTTGACAGGCAGCTTCATCGAGGTGGTGGTGCCGGGAGACACGGACTCGCTGGCCGGCACGGTGGCCACGGTGAACTCGGTGCTACGCCACACCAACCACTCGGTCTGGTTCCACCTGGTGGTGCCGGAGTCAGCCGTCGCCCATCTCAGGTGCGACGGCATGGCGAAGGATGACACGGGGGTGCCGGGAGGCATTGACGGAGGTTGACACCGCTATTGTCATGCCGAAGTCTGTCGTTTACTGGTTCGGAGGTGAATGGATCGTTAATGAAGATCTGTCGTTGGCATGCTCTGCATGTTCTGTGAGTTCCAAGCATCTAAGCTCGTATATTCGATGCAATGCGTTAGATAGACTGCATGTGTTTTCCGGCTGCTCTTGATATTATAATGCTGTCAGTAGTCACATATTATTCCTCGCAAACAAATATTCAAGCAACTACTCGCGGGACCGATGCTTCATACCGGAATTTTTATCCCTTACAGAGTCATCATGCAACCAGCTCACGTTGCCGATGCAGAAACCAATCCTGTCATTTACAGCGACGCAATAAACTTGCTGTGTTGCAGAGCTTGGCTCAGAGAGATCCCGAACGACCGTCTTCGATACCAGATTCTGGTATTCCCCGAGGATCTGCTAAAGCTGACAGACCATGACGTCTCCTCCTCTGCTAGGTCTTCCCTTGCCGACATTCTGTTGCCCAGCTCAGTCACAGGAAAGTTATCTACCTTAATAATGACGTCATCGTTCAAGGTCAGTGCATTTTGTATCTTCCATACACACACACACACACCACACCACACCACACACACACACCACACACACACACCACACACACACACACACACACACACCCACACACACACACACCACAACACACTGCACACTGCACACTGCACACTGCACACTGCACACTTCACACTGCACACTGCACACTACAACACTACGCTCCTCTCTCTCTCTCTCTCTCTCTCTCCTCTCTCTCTCTCTCTCTCTCTCTCTCTCTCTCTCTCTCTCTCTCTCTCTATATATATATATATATATATATATATATATATATATATATATATATATATAATGATGAAGCCATGCATCTTTGAGATGCTTTCTTAGGCAACACAACAGTTCAGTGAGCAAATTAAGTTGACCTAATGTCAGGTATAAAGGTCACACCAAGGTGAAAAACAACCTATTTTGTTACTCTATTTGTTGCTATTTGTTTTTTTTACTTTTTTATTTACTACTCTATTTGTTACTGTTTATATATATATATATATATATATATATATATATATATATATATATATATATACTAGAGTAGCAAATAGTAACTAGTAACAAATAGAGTAGTAAATAAAAAAGTAAAAAAAACAAATAGTAACAAATAGAGTAACAAAATAGGTTGTTTTTCACCTTGGTGTGACCTTTATACCTGACATTAGGTCAATTTAATTTGCTCACTGAACTGCTGTGTTGCCTAAGAAAGCATCTCAAAGATGTATGGCTTCATCTAACACTCCGCTCGTTGGGTCAGATTGAAGGATGCCCTAGAAATTGCCTTCGCCGAGACCATGATCTGATTTTGACCTGCCATAGGGTAAGCGATCTTACAAGGCACATCTAAATTTTTAACGCCAACGATTCGCTATTTAATCATCTACAGCTATGCAAAATTTGGCCCGGATACGCCGTGCCGTTCGGAAACCATTTTGGAAAAACCTTCAGGGAGGGGGTTAAATTTGACCCCCCACACGAGCGCGTGTTAAACGTGAGGCCCCGGCAAATTCCGAGAGTGGAAGAAAATTCCTGTTGTGATTGGGCTATGTCCTTAATCTAAGTCAGGTGCGCCTGCTTTCCTAGCAGCAGCACTTACCCTGCCATTTGTTCAGGGGCAGTGTACGACTGAGCGTTTCGGTTATGTCCATGATGTTGAAAATTGCAGTGATGAAAGAGACTTTCGGTGAAAGGCTGACTGCTGATGACGCTACTGGGCATGTACTTAATGACCGTTTTGTCATATGGTATCGCATTACGCTACTGGCGACAATTTTTCTCCAAAACTTTCGTCGGCGACAAAAAGTACACTTTTACCACCCCTGACAGTGTTGCCAAGTTAATCCACTGTGCATGGACACTGTGTATCGACGATCTTGCTCGGTCACGAAGGCTGTGGACAATCTGCGCGATCATCCCTGTGCTGGCGTGATCTGCATAATTCATGTCTTTTATCTCGGTAACGCCAACATCAATTTACTGCGTTCTGATGGCCCCTGCGTGCGCCGTGAAGTGGTACCTTTCAGTTGCAGGATGTTCGCGGTGTGGTAAACAATTACCCCGCTTATAAGGATGTTCACGGTGTGGTAAACAATCACCCCGCTTATAATATCACCAACCTGTAAACCAATCAGACCAGTCTTTCTCATGAAGATTTCAGCAACGACATTACACGAAGATAATATTTAAATATAAAAAAATAGTTTTATCTTTCAAAAAGTTATTTACGTTCCCAAGGCGACGTCAGCAAAGGTGATTTGTGAGTCTGTAAATGTTCCAGCTGGGCGGCGTGCAGCTCCGCGCTCGCGTCGCTCGACCACACACCTTCCCATCTCGACGCCGTGCTGGTCATTATTTGACGTACAAGCACCTCCGCACGTCCGGCTCTCATGATACATCGTGCAGTTGGCGCAGCGTGTGGATGAAGGGCAGTGGCATCAGAGGTTTCTGTTGCCCAGGCAGTGGGCCGGCCTGCTCTCATGATACACCGTGCAGGTGGCGCAGCGTGTGGATGGAGGGCATGGCATCAGAGGTTTCCGCTGCCCAGGCAGTGGGCCGGCCTGCTCTCATGATACACCGCGCAGGTGGCGCAGCGTGTGGATGGAGGGCATGGCATCAGAGGTTTCTGCTGCCCAGGCAGTGGGCCGGCCTGCTCTCATGATAAATCGTGCAGGTGATGCAGCGTGTGGAGGGCATGGCGTCAGAGGCTTCTGCTGCCCAGGCAGTCGGCCGGCCTGCTCTCAAGTGACGTGTGCCGGCGTATTTCAGCGGACATTGCCGGCCTGCTGGCCGTGCCCGTGCTGCCGCACACGTTCGGGGCGTTTCTGATCGACACCCACTCGGCGTCCAAGCACGCCGATCCGGCAGACAAGCCGCTCTACGCGCTTCACGTCAACATGATGAACCGGTACGGCTGTCAGTGCCAGAGCAATGTGGTCGTTGGGCTGGCGTTAGTGCTGCCACTTTTGAGCCCGCAAACCCGCAAGATGCAGGCTTAAAAAATCCATACAGCTTTTAGCGGGCATTGCTCACCACATCGTGGGTATTGGCGGATACTATGTATATATATATATATATATATATATATATATATATAATCTTTGCATTTGTGTTTTCACAACCGAAATTTATGTACAATTAGCTAGCATTTCTTGGAGATAAATGTCAATGGAGAAGAGGTTACTTGTTTTCATGTACATAATAACATAGAGAAGTAGCATTTTGTCATGGATATTCACAGCAATATCACGGATGCCATTTCATGAACGTATAATCCATGACATGCTGTTGCCTCAAAAATGAACTACCATGGCTCAATTAATGTTAAACCGTCCGTCGGAGCAGTCAGTTAACAATTCATAATGAGATGATAAAATCTTAACACCACCAAAGCAATTCTGTGATAACCCCACATCAGTGGCATATTCTGCCATGCCATCTTCCTGTTCAGTTAGTGGGTTCCAGCCCCAGCCCTCAGCTAGTTTAAGTTGAGCCATTTATCCCTCCACAGCCCACCCTATAACTAATACAAAATAATTACACTTCTGGATTTTGCACACCATTTGCCAAGTAGATCACAGGCCACATAGAACACAGGTCACATGTAAACACTCAATGTCTTGTATGCCCATCTGATGGATGCAACTACACAGGACATGTTCAAATATCGATCACCACCCAATGCCTCGAATAGATTGAAAGCATGACTCTCCACTACAACTCTAATACAAAAGTAAAATGCATAACAGCAAAGCATTCCACTTCCCTGCAGCTCAAACTTCATCTGCAAATTACGCAAGTTTGCATAGCAATACAAGCATTGCTTTCTGCTATATGCGCACTTTGATTTGGTATTTAGCCAGGAGAAAAATCGCAAAATATTCCGATTTCCTTACGATCTCAGTGTTCCAAGCAAAGTTTCAAACTAAGCGCATTCAAGGACGAAATCGGCGCTGAAGGTTAGTCGTTAGCTGTTCGAGAGGCTCGGATGCGCAAGATGGCCTTTCATGACCTACTTACGTGGTCGTGAAAAAGGTCGTATTCTTCTACAAGACGAAGATTAGAGGGGTTTTTGCTATTAAGGGTTAGGGAGGGGGGGGGGGGGGCTCGCAGATTAAGCGTCATTTTGTCTAGAAGAGATAATTGCAGCTGGCTTTAGTGGAGAAATTTGCAGTTCCAAATGTATGTACCACGCATAGATCATAGATAGCTAGTTGGATATAATGCATCGCATTCAGCCTTGATATTTGCATTCTTATACTGGTTGGAGCTGTTTTATTTATTGCATCTCAGGATATAGACTGCTGGTTTCTTTTGAAGAGCCTTTTGAAGGACCCAAGAGCATTTTGTCCTCAGCAAAGATAATTTATACCTGGGACCAAGCTGATCGCGTATGTTGATTCTTGATCAGTCTCCCCAAAATGAATCCTAGTCCCATATCTTGAAACGCGTATAATTTAATAATTCCGTTTAATGCTAAGCTAAGGCGTTAGTCATAGCCCTACTCTTCGAAGAAAAACCGGGAGAATGAGAGATAAGTGTACTAAAATTTCTGTAACATGTTTTCATTGAAATTAATATGTCTAGTAACTTCAAACTTGCCTGCCAATCCTACTTGATTTTTCAGCTTTTTTGAAACAACAAGCCACAGTTTTTACAGGTCACCAATATTTGGGGATTAAACAAGGGGCAATTGCAAGCCATTACTACGATACAGCGCATAACTATGAGCTAGAAGACACGAAAAATACGTGCACATGCAAATGAATTTATGTTAACAGGCATCACACCACACGCTTCTTTAGAACATGCAAGCGATTTGAAGTAAACGGGGATCACAAATCACGCATAAATTATGCATACGAACTACTTTAATGAAACAGTTATCGCGCATCTCGCGTCAGACATCACTCATACATGTCAACGATTTTAAGTTACCAGGCATCACACAGCAATGCATTTAGCGCATTCGCATAATCGGCCACAATGAGCCCTGTACGTTAAGGTCTGATCGCCGACCTTTTATAAGAATAGATTCACTCGTTTTCTCATCTGAATGGTCCCGTACTCTGCAGATGACTGCTAGCTTTAAAAGTGGTATAGGGTCCATACCTCCCTGGATTTCAGCCCGAGCGTGTTTTGTCAAAAATGACCATCGAAAGAGGTATTCCCCATGTTATTTTTAACACCATACAATGTGCCTTGCAGCCACAAAAAAAAACTGTGTGAAAAACATGGGAGAGACATAGTCTTCGTCAGGAAATCCATGCACCCTTTTCGTTTGAGATGTAACGAACACATAGGATGAATACCAAATATGAGTTCTATGGAATTGATAGAAGATCTCTTGCCGTTAGCAATGACGACATGAAAGAAGGGACGAACATGATTTAACGTGACTTACAGCTTCTTATTTTGGCAGTGAAATATTATGACGTTGGGCGAGTGTACCTTGAATGAAAAAAACACAATGTTGGCTGGACAATGTAGGGTTTTTTGGGACACCTGTTTTGTGGGGCGGATGCAAACCTTCAAAAATGGGTGCGGGGTGGACGTGGGTATTCCAGATAAAAACGAGCAGCTTTATTTGGCATGCACGCGTAATGCAGTTGCATGCATGTCTGGTTTTGGAAACAGCGCTGTATTCTATTTTAGTCCATTGCTGTCACCTTGAACATGATGAAATTACTGCAGACGACGTACAGAATGCCAGAGTGCATGCTAATATTCGCGCGTTGGAATGCTTCGTGTGCTTGCATTATCTTATCGCATGCACGGTCCGACGTCGACTGCCAGGACTAAGCGTTGTCGCTTTACCTCCCTAAGTGCACGTTTTCCTGCCGCGAGTCAATTTTGCTTCCAAATCATGGCGCGTTTCTGCATGCCAGAGTTCTTGCTGCTATGCCTCATATAACCGTAATTTATATCCCAGGAATCAAATTGCGCTTACTTCTAAATTGCTTCACTTTACTTGCGCTAAAATTACCATCACCAATTCAGGGTTATTGCGGATTTATGAAACCTCGTAGAATCTGTATGGGGCCATAACTAGTTAATTCAACCATTAACAGTGGTAATAATTAACGTTTCGTGCCACTTACGACGACTGCACAGGTGTCCTTTCCCTTCCCACCTGCACGATCTCCCTCTTATCTGTCTTGCCGGAACAGCTGCCCATGTTTCTTTGACTATAAACCAGCGTATCATCATCTACCAACGTGCGCTGGATGTGCATACCGAGCAAATATAACATCGCGAAAAATCCTCAAATTATGTTCTGTTTATGGTATATCCTTACATGTTCTCAGTGCGTAACTGAAATACAACGCATCGCGAATCTGATCTTGAAAAGCCAATGCGTTATTGTATTGCAAATTGCAAATGACTGCATCTATTGCAAATGACGGCAAATAAACGGCGTTCACGGTCAAAAATCGCCGCGGGAATATCACTCCTGGGATGATTTGGAGACAAACTTCAGAATGTTTTGCGCCTCCCAGAATTAAACAAAACAAATACAAAAATGCTACGTTTTGCTGAAAACAGCTTGGGGGCATGACCTGTGAAATACCGGTTTGAAGCCGTTTTCTTAATTTATTGGAAAGGCCCCAACTGCATACACTCTGGCGAATAGATAGTAAAAGATAGCTCGGCGCCGCAGTACATCGAGTGTGGCTCCATCAGCACTGGCCCGCCCACCACGGACACAATACAGAATAGAGCGGAATAGGGAATGGTCACAACACGGTGTATCATTACCGCTTCTACGGACCCCTCACATTTTGTCATTCTTTCGCATAAAGAGGACGGGTAACTATCATTTTTTCACAAACCGTTGTTCCCTAACCAAAGGTTGGATTAGAAACAACCCATCTCTATCTCTTTCTCTCTCTCTCTGTCTCTCTCTGTCTCTCTCTCTCTCTCTCTCTCTCTCTCTCTCTCTCTCTCTCTCTCTCTCTCTCTCTCTCTCCTCTCTCTCTCTCTCATCTCTCTCTCTCTCTCTCTCTCTCTCTCTCTCTCTCCCTCTCTCTCTCTCTCTCTCTCTCTCTCGTCCTCTCTCTCTCTCTCTCTCTTTCTCTCTATCTTCCTATCTCTCTCTCTCCATCTCTCTCTTTCTCTCTCTCTCCCTCTCTTTCTGTCTCTGTCTCTGTGTGTGTGTGTGTGTGTGTGCGTGTGCGTGCGTGCGTGCGTGCGTGCGCGCGTGCGCGTGTGCGTGCGTACGTACATGTGTGCGCGTGTCTCTGTGTGCGTGTACGTGCAAGTGTTAGGGGTGTTGATACCGGTGCGGATGTGCATGTGGATGTGCGTGTGCATGTGGACGTGGTTGTGAGTTTTTGTATGAGGTGTTTGTGTGGTTGTTTATGTGAGTGCAGGGGGCAGCCAGGGCCTTGGCAATAGGGGGCACAGCGTTCACAAGGAGTCCCCAGGTAGTGAAAGAGACACTCAACAAATCCGTGAAGATGGCCATGTGTTAATGATGACATGTTTTTCTTTATTGTTGTTTTCATTTTTCTTTTTTTACTTGAATAGAAGCCAGAAGCTACCGTGCTATCAATTTGGCCTAAACTTTGTGACAAATCGATTGAAGAAATCATACGCTACACGATTGCACTGATTGAATGGTCAGCGCTGTTCCTTTTTGAAATGATCCATTGGACCTTTTCTAAACCGATAAAGCTCAGAAACTTTACCAGAAGTGGGGCTCCGCCCGATGGAAATCGCTGGCTCCGGCTTTGTCCCTGCCTGGGACATCGACCTTCGGGCTCATGCCGACGCGACGCTGACTGTGAGCTGCTGATGGCGTCCGACCGACACATCGGCCCTTATCGACTCAGGGCCTCCTGATCCAGTGCGCAGAAGCGTCTGACTGGCATTGCAGTGCCCTAAATGCGGTCTCCGGCTGGCCTTTCGGGCCCTCGAATCGGGTCCTTCATCGTGGGTCCCGAAGGACCCGAAGGGGGGGGGGGACGTGCCCCATGGGCCCCCTGCCTGCGCCACTGTGTGGGTGTGGATATAGTTGGCTGTGTGGGTATGAGTATGTTTGCGGGTGTGAATGTCAGTGAGTGGGTGCGCACGCGTGCGTGCAACATGCATGCTGGCGCGCGCGCTCGCGCGTGAGTGCGCGATTTTCGCGAGGTTCGTGAGGCAGCGAGGCAGCGCGAGGTTCGTGCTGAGTATGTGACGACTGCCCTTTAAACCACGCGGCCCCCCGAACAGCAGCATTGATTGTCGTTTGACGGCGTGTCCCATTACCCGTGACCTGTGACCTATGCCACATGACCTGTGATCCGCGACCTGTGACCTGTGGTACTTGACCTGTGACCCGTTAATTATCACCCGTGACCTATCACGCGTGACCTGTAACCTGTGACCCGTGACCCGACCTCGGGTTGCCAGCTTTGTGCGCCGCCGAAAGGTGAAGGGCTGGCGCAGCACGTTCAGCGGCGCCGCATTCGTCGCCGACATCGCGTACTGGCGCGCCATGCACGCCCATCGACAGCTCGTCGCCTGGCTGAAAATCAACAGAAGGTAAATACGGCTGCTTTGGTGGTGGTGGACCGGGAGCGGCCCGAGCAGCGCTCAAATGATTGGCGTCGCCAAGTTTGGTGTGAGGGGCAAGTATGAATTTCCGGTAAAAAACGACAAGTACTAGGGGTGGTTCACGACGTAAACACCGTTTTAGGATCCGTTAGACTAGCAGAGGTGTGAACTTACTTTAGGCTTTACAACCTTCCTATAATAGATAAGGTGTATTGACATGCTTATCTCATTGCCATTCCACTTTTACCAATATTGAGCATCTTGATCCGTTTTGCTGTTTAGGTGGCATTTCGTGTCTCCATACGAAAGTGAATCATATGCCTATACGCGTAAGGGACAGGCTAGAGCATCTAAAAAGAGAAATGTCTGTAATGTTCTCCAGGACATGCAATCTCTTATTCACACTGCCATGCGTTAATCATTCGTTCATGATCCAACGTAGAGGGGCCGGTATGTCTTCTGTTCAGGTGTGGCAGAAGGCATGATGAACATAAGCCTTTGATTATCTATGATTTTAAAGCACTACTGGCAAATATTTCTTTGCTTTTTGTGATGTTGTACCTAGTTACACCGCGTCGCAGTTGTCTTAGGTAACTAATGCTGCCAATCATGCAGACAGCCCATATACGGTCCGGCGGCCGGTGCCACAGCCACGCACGCCGCCATGCTCCTGGTGTTCTACGGCCGAGTGTCACCTCTGCCCCCCGGATGGCACCTGAAAGGCCTCGGTCAGTCCCTCCACATTCTGCGTCTCCCCGTCAATATCAGATACATGCAGAGGTCTGTTTTACTGTATGATCTGATCTTATCAAAGCTATCACCCGTGAAAAAGTAACTGTTTTCAGCGGTAAAAAAGAGAATTCATGGGGGAATAGCTCCCTAACAATCCTTATACTGTTCGTGCACCGTATTGCTAATACTGGTGTTTTGCTGCTGTATTTTTGTGGGTGAGCTTAACTCGTCTGACCTCAGGATTGCACGAAAGTGCTTCGTTCTCTGAGGAGTTCGTGCGTGGCAGCAAGCTGATTCACTGGAGCGGGCGCCTGAAGCCTTGGATGCCTCATGCACCGTTCAGAAAGCTGTGGCTCCAGACCAGCGTTCCCGACCCACTGAGGAAACACACCGCATAACAGATGGCGCTACAACACCTAAGGTATGCTATATAGATGGCGAAAATATCGCCACTCAGTCGTCATCTACGTGAGACGCTGCGATCCCTTCCCAACCGGAGGACTGCAGCAGGGGCGGGAGCAGACGCACATAGTACCCTCAGGGGAACACGACTCCCTGAAAAATGTGGCATGTAGAAGTATGCACGTGATTAGGTGTCGACCAATAAAATGGCAGGTGGGCGCATACAAGTCGGTCTATTGCGATGCTGTTGTAGGTCAGGCTAGAAATTTGGGGCTTTTTAGCCGTGCATTTATCATGAAATCTGCGTATGCCTCCAGACTGCATCACCACATTATCCATACCACAGACAGTCTTTGAAAATTAAACCAACTGATGTCTTCATGATGTTCACAGAAGGAATGGGAGGTGAGATTGTTGCCAATGGCTAGGGGCGGCGCCACCAAGTTTTTACAGATGGTGAGGGTTCAGGTCGTTAAGGCGTTGCGGTGACTGAACAAAAATGGTCAACGAGAAAGTCATCAATCATCCAGACCAATTGGCCATATCATGTATCAGTGTATAAACGTGTGTCTGTGTGGTGGCAAAAGCTTTGCAGAGTGTTTTTTCATGCATTTTCACCTCGCAGCTGCACTTTGGCTTTGGGCGTCCGATTCCAGAAGTGACTGGCTTGCATATGGAAACATAAGAACAGAGAGAAAACGAGGTTATTAATTACGATGACGATAATAATGACACGCTGATTGAGGATCACAGAGTTCACATACTACTTACAGGTATGCACCATCACCGTTTATGGTGCGGCCCTAAGCGCAACTAAACGTTCTCTTACGAAATGTCTTTCGACTGACAAAAGTGACTACATCATGAGCTGGGGTTATCAAAGATGGAACAAGGTCACTGACCTTAACTGAACGTGTGAAATTTTGCTTAGAACTGTTGCCTAGGTTCTAGGGGTACTTTGGAGACCAATCTGAAATTTTACCTTGTTTGACCTTATTTGACCCGAAGATGATAATCTAGGAACCTCAAACTTTGACCTGAGAGAGTTCACGTGCAGGTCAACACACTCTATGAATTTGGTGTCTCTAGTTCTCTTAGTTCCTGAGATCTCACGGGGGGGGGGGGCAAATTGACCTCCCCCACCTGAGCGAAAGGTATCCAACGAGCCACCCGGGCACGTGTTTATCCAAGCTAATGCGAACACGTAGCACACTGCTGCTGCGTTGACCCTCCTCTGCGTCATCGTAAATCAAAGCAAGTTTTCAGCCCCTGTCGCACGCTGAAATTGCATTCAGCTGTGGCTGAACTGGCCGGCAGATCCTCAAGCATGGGAAAACAATCAAGCTTGACGACTTCACGGACGAGCTACAAATTCCAGTGCGTTGTTTCTTACTTTGCCGAGGGCAAAGCGGGGGGGGGGGGGGGGCTGTACTTGCCCCTTTCACAAATGGAAAAAGGACGGTTTCCCCTCGACCGTCTGTTGATGCTGCCCCTGGTCGTCTCCGCAGGATTGGCAAACGGGCGGTTTCCCTTGACCGTCTGTTGATGCTGCCCCTGGTCGTCTCCGCAGGGCTGGCATACGCAGCTTCTGCGCGACTTATAATAAGAATGCTAAGGGCTTGAAAAGAAAGAAGAGATGAATTAAATGGAGCCACTTCAGCTTACATGAGTGACATATTACAACGCAATGGACTGAAAACAAAACCAATATCAAGTTGTATGTTTTCATGTGTAGTACGGGCTAAAGATCCGTGCCCACTCGGTGAGGGACCGTTGCGAAACATACAACAAATTCTAGCGTTTCATATAACTCGAACAACATAGTTCCCATGACATTTTTAGACACGTAGCCAAAATCTTCCTCACGGGTCCAAATGCCAAATGTTCTTCCGAAATCATGCGAGTTTTTGGCCACATTCCAACGAAATCGCCCAATGTCTAGCGTTAATTTTCCGCGGGATCATGCTCTCAGCGGGCCATGTTCCCCTTGGCCCCAGCCCTGGCTGAGTTCCACAATTTCCTGATTTGTTTGTTTGCACATCGTCCGCAATTGTAAAGGTCATACTAGGTCAGGTTATTGACATAGGCTACCCTTCTACGTTAATTATCGATTAGCTAATAACTCTTATTGTATCTGAATTTATTCATTTAACGACCGCAAATTACTCTGTTAAAGAAGTTGTGGGAATCGAGAGAAATATAGAGTATTTCGAATGTGCTTGATTGACAGTGACACACAAAACTCGGCCCCAGTCACTTAGTGGCAATACATGCTCTCACGTTGGTTCAGGTCAGGCCAGTCAGGCCAGCCGCCACCGGAACACTGGCTGAAAGCCATTCGGATTGAAAACATATGGTCATAAAGCGCTGTATGATCAAAAGCCAGTAGATGCACATGCAACACGTCACCAGACGCTTCTGCAATATTCACAAATCTCTCCATACCTAAACATGTTATGAGGTTTGCAATCTTTAGACTTTGACCTCAGACTGACCTCGGCGAGCAAACTAACTCGCCTGGACATTCGAAATTTTCGTCGAGTACAAAACGAAAAACAATACAAATGTTGTGGTAGCTCTGTCCCCCCTTGAGCGACGGACTTTCATCCCATACCGAGCCCAGCTGAGACCGTGCCTTCATTTAAAATCGATTATTCACACCAAACTTGTGAAAAGGCGATTGTTTAAATATGTTGTGGTGCTGCATTAAAATATTGTTATAGCAGCAAAACTCATCAGATTTTTCCACAGACCACCATTCTTGGTCCCTGGAGACCGGCAATTGATAAAGAAAATATTATGTAACGGCGCTATAATGCAGGGCACCTATACACAACATGCTTCCGGACGCGCAATGAACAACAAAGATACGCGATGCTGTAGGACCGTATCTACTTGCATTCCAAAGCTACTGCAAAAACAAGACGGTGAAAACATAATAACACGTGGTGGTCATTGATGGAGAGCGTACGAAAATAGCAGTGGTACCTTGAGAATTAGGGATGTTGTATGGTGGTGCGCATGTTACAGCGAAATAACCGTCTTGAGCTTACCCTCTTAAAGTGTCCAAGATGCACAGGTTTCAGACGCATGATTAGCCAGTCACCTCCTAATCTGGTTTAATTCTGGGCCGGAAGACATTAGATGCACTCGGTCAGTAGATGGGAACATTGCTGAGCGGTCTTTTGGAGTCTGTACACAGTACGCAGAGCAGTCTTTTGGAATACTTTGGAGTCTTTTAGAGTCGTGAGATAGTCTTGAGTCGGTATTTGTAGCATCGTACTAGTATCAGTAGCAATGTAGACCTACCGATGTCAGGGAGCTTCAGTATGGTGGTAAACAATGGAAATATGGGTCTCATAGTGAAGATCTGTGCGAGTAAGACCGAGTCTTACGGCGAGTGGCTGCTCTTCAACGTGATGGAAAGGGCGCGGTCTTTGCCTGCTTGCACCGTCACACCGGGATGGCTGGAAATCGGAAGGCCTATGCAGCTGCAAGGCGAGTGGAGAGCGCCCTCGCCCCCGTTACGCTGGAGCGCCGCTCTCAGGCTTCAAGCCGCTGCTGTCTGCTTGTCTGAAGGGTAACTGGCAAACATTTTTGGACCAGGTTAGCGTTTACTCACAGGGGAATGCCAGAAATGAATTCCGTGCATTCAAGTGTGGGCGAGATGGGCGACTGGGCTGCACGAGGTGGGTGACTGTGACAGGATGGGCGACCAGGCTTCACGACGTGGGCGACTGTGACAGGGTGGGCGACCAGGCTTCACGACGTGGGCGACTGTGACAGGGTAGGCGACTGGGCTTCACGACGTGGGTGACTGTGACAGGGTGGGCGAGTGGGCTTCACGACGTGGGCGACTGTGACAGGGTGGGCGACTGGGCTTCACGACGTGGGCGACTGTTACAAGGTGGGCGAGTGGGCTTCCTCTCACCGGGATAACAGAAGAGAGGAATTCAGCCTTTGTTGTCTCCGTATCGGTCATACCTACGGAACGCACGATTTTCTCCTGTCTGGAGGTCAGGGGCCAACGCGCCCTCGTTACGATCACCCGCTATCAGTTGCCCACACACTTGTCCAGTGTGCCAGACCGCAGCCAAGCGCCAACGTTGCTTTGGCACGCGGCGCAGACTGGAGCTACGCTCGCTCGTTGGTGGGAGCCCGATCGCTGACGGGAAGTGTGCGATAGAGTTAATGAAGGAAAATTGTTTCAGAATCATATTGGTTCTCGTCAGTTTGGTAGCCCTCGGCAGTGACACTGGAAATTCCACGCACTGAAGAATCTATCTGTGATGATTTGCTACACTTACTGCGTGATGTGCATGCGCATTCTCTACATGCAGTGATAGTCATACGAGTAATACTTAACACAGCTAAAGGCGCAAAATAACCAAGGCAGTCGAGGCGTTCCTAAGCCCAAATGTCATCAATCTGTACGAATAATATACTTTTTCCTGCAAGAACATTGGTAGGCTAGGAGAACTGTTCCCTTCCATCCACGATGGAGGGGAAAGTGTCCTTCCCTTTCCCCCGTCCTCCTCCACCTCCGGTGACACTGTCCTCTCAATAGAACAACAATTCCTCACCAGTGACTTCTTGGCAATGGCACAACCAGTGTTTTCTTAAGGGGAGGGGTGGCTATTACCGTTTATGCCGATTTTTAACTTTTTTTGGGAGTCCATCTTTGGCGAAAACGGTAAATTTGAGGCTAAGAGAGAGGCAGGTCTTCCCCACCCCAACCCTCTTGGCTTCACCCCCTTCTTGGAGTCAACGCCAGTCTGAATGATATGACACCGTGATGCGACACATCACAATATGATGCAGCACTGTCATCCGCTCAATATCAAAACTAATTTCGAAATGGAAATGCAACATTCTGATAGACTCTCAATCTTTGTCTCTACCTCTGTCTCTTTCTTGTCTGTCGTCTGTCTGTCTGTCGTCTGTCTGTCTGTCTGTCTGTCTGTCTGTCTGTCTGTCTGTCGCCTGTCGGCCTGTCTGTCTGTCTGTCTGTCTGTCTGTCTGTCTGTCTGCTGTCTGTCTGTCTGTCTGTCTGTCTGTCCGTCTGTCTGACACATTGTGTTTGTCAATGACAGTGCGCTGAATTCTTGCATCCAAAGGGCATCGGACACGCCACGCTTCATATACCTGATGTATCGTCTTAAATGCGAGTCATTGCGGCCCTCTAGGTATCGCTGTGGTCGCGGAATTCAGTTTCAGCATTCGTTAATAATTCTGACGAATTATTATTAGGTTTGCTATTATAATAAATGCACATTCTTCATGACAGTGAGCTGCATTCTCGCATCCACAAGGCGTCGGACATGCCGGGCCTCATACGCGTGATGCATTGCCTTTAATGCGAGTCATTGCAGTACTCTATATATCGTTGGAGTCGTGGAATTCAGCCTCAGCATTCGTAAACACATTCTTGAGGAGGTTACAGCATGCCAACTTTAAGGAAATTGGCCAACAGCCCGCTTGACATTACGCATCTATGCTAGCATCTTACTTTACATGGTTCTTACACGCTCCGCATATCTCTCTTGTCCTCTCCATTTTTTTACCTCCTCTCTCTTCCTCTTGCCCTCAGGTCGCAGTCTCTTTCAGGCGCTTACATTGCTTATTCCAATATCAGATGTTATCAGCCAACCGTTAAGTACGATCTTCCCATCTACAAGACTAGATCAACATGCCGCCAAATCAGCAGGTACTATGACGTCGTCAGTGATCAGCTGGTACTATGGCGTCATCAGTGGTCTTCTCAGCAATCAGTCACGTCTAGACTAGATCAACATGCCGCCGAATCAGCTGGTACCATGGCGCCGTCAGTGATCTTCTCAGCCATCAGTCACGTCTAGCAGCGACCGATCCATCGTCAAGATCGTGACGCCGCCTATTTTCTGCAACTGGCCCTTTGTTCGTGGAATGAACTCCCGACGCCCCGCGCCTGTGGAGCTGCCGGTCTGCTCCGAAAAGCCGCCGCCCGTCTTCAAGGTCAGACGCCGGGCCGGCTGTGTGGGACGGCGGAGCGGGGGCGGCACCGCGCCCGTTTCGTGCTCGGGTCGGGCAGGCGCCGTGTGCGCCGCCTCACGTCTGGCCGTCGCCGCCGCCGGCGGCCGCCGCGCCGCGTCAGGCGGACCTTGAGCGCCAGCCTTCGCCGCCGCTTTCTTGGGCGATCTGACGGCCGATTTCGGTTTTCCGCGACATGCAATGCTAGACGACGACTGCGGGCGGTGCGCTGTCGCCCGCGCCGCCTCGGCAGCGGCCTGAGCGGCTCCACGCTCGCAGGCCGGGCAGCCGCGCGCGGTGCCGTGTAGCCTTACCAAGTGCGTCCTGTAATAGGTAGGGCGTGCGTATTGGGGCGGTAGCCGTCCCCTGTGTGAGTAGAATGCCGTTTGTTTCCCACTCCTGGCACGCCAGGGTATGCAGCACGGCGCGGTGTCCGACATGGTTTGACCAGTTCTATGAACAGCGCAAATGCCAGATCAGATAGCCAGCCATTCGTGTATTTGGTCCAGGCCCACAGCGCACAACCGTTAGTCCAGGAGGTCACGCAGGTGGTTACAATTAGTTAAATAAACGGTTTAAGGGCAGTCTCGACCTCTAACCGTATGGCATCAACATGCACTACTGCTTTGACCGAAGGCGTGGCCACGTTTAACCCCACGCAGTGGTACACAGAACAGGCACGCCAGGCAGCTTTTCGCAGGCCTTACAGCATACCCACAAATTTGCGTATCTCTTCAACTGCCAAGACCTCAGACTTCCTGCCCCCGACGACGCCCTTGGCAGTGACGCACAAAGCTATACCGTGCTCTCTCAGCATAACGCCAAGGTCGATTATGCGCTAGAGACTGGACGCCAGGGTCGCGCCAATAAAACATCGGGTCTGCATCCTGGGAGCCCCACGCACGTGCGGAGGAACTAGCGGCTGGCAGTCCACCTGGCAGCCCTTCGCGTAGAAGCGTGACCGAGCGGCGGCGGTGCTTCGGGTGCGCTCTCGTGAGAGCAGCGGGCGCAGGCCGTCAGCCGTGCCCCAAGACAACACCGGGTGCCGCAGCCCGACACCAGCCTCTGCCTCCGCTGACATGACACCAGCCTCTGCCTCCGCTGACATGACACCAGCCTCTGCCTCCGCTGACATGACACCAGCCTCTGCCTCCGCTGACATGACACCAGCCTCTGCCTCCGCTGACATGACACCAGCCTCTGCCTCCGCTGACATGACACCAGCCTCTGCCTCCGCTGACATGACACCACCGGCCGCCTCCGCCTCCGCCAACGTAACACCGTTGGGCGCGCCGTCCGCTACGATCACATTAATATCACTATATCACATCACTATTTTCTACGCTGGTACGTAATGCCTCCTGAAGACTGGGCGGACGGGGCGTCGGTGTGACGTCCTCTACGGCTCCATGGGAACCGGGTCGGTGGATTGGCGTCTGGAACAGCGGAGCGGCCGCATTAGCGGGGAAACCAGGCGCACAGACGGCCTCCGACAACCAGCGGGTCGACAGACGCGCCGAGAGCCGCGTTCAAAGTCCGAGCTGCGAGCCCGCAATCTGCGGCGCGGTCACGAACGGCGGTCGTTGCACCAGGGCTTGCAGCGGCTTGCACAAGTGGGACGCCTGACAACCGGAATCTTCGCTGTTTGAGCACTTCCCGGGCAGGCTGGCACTGAGCAAGGATACATAGCCCAGTGGGAGGCGAAGACTAGTTCCGGTACAGATGTAAGCCGTTCGAATGACATACCAGGGGTACGTGCACTGTTGCAGCACGTGGGGGCCTGCATGGGATTTATGACAGCGTTACACAGAGTGTCGTTTGAACGCTTTTCACCGAGAACAAAAACCGACAGCTGGCTGATCCGTCACCAATTCGCTCTGGTAGTCTCTAAATTACTCTGCGAATAGGTTTAACATGCCATTCTCACAGGCTCCACGGTTTTAATGTTGCAGTTTCGACGCCAGATTACTCACGCACGCAAGGCAGGTTAGCCAAGGTGGGGAAGGGAGGAAACGGTCGCCGACAGAAGACATTCTGTCAAGGGATTACCCACGCACGCATGGTTAGCCAAGGCCGGGAAGGAAGGAGACGGTCGCTGACAAGACATTCTATCATGGGATTACTCACGCACGCACGGTTAGCCAAAGCGGGGAAGGGAGGAGACGGTCGCCGACAGAAGACATTCTATCAAGGGATTACTCACGCACGCATGGTTAGCCGAGGCGGGGAAGGGAGCAGACGGTCGCTGACAACAGCCAGCCGTGTCAAATCGGAGGCCCCACGACCACGACCCCTGCGCAGAACAGTCCGAGCCAGCTGACCGAACCAGACCCGAGCGATCGCTCGCAAGGCGTCCATCAGCGCCGCTCACCTGGTCAGCTGGCCGCGCGCGTCCTGTGTGTGGAAGACGATGATGTTGGAGGTGCGCGAGTCTCGCTTCTCGAGCGGCGGGTGCAGCGAGCTGCCACCCGACGGGCAGCTCTCGACTGGCACGGCGAGCAGGTGACTGCTGCCACGTGACGAGCCGGCGCGCGACAGGCCCGACGCACCGCAGCCCGACGACACGCTGGACGTGCTCGACTGCGCCGAGTCACGCCGCGTCTCCGGGTGCCGAATCCGCTTAAACTGCTCTTGAAATGTCGGGTGCTCGCCGTCCGGCAGTGACGTACGCGGGTAAGAGCTCGTCGACATGGACGAGGCGTTTGACGCCTTGGAGTCGGTGCGCTCCAAAGGGTTTTTGGCGGTCGCTCCCGGCATGTCGAAGCTGGCCTGCGGCACCTCCAGGTGATGGGCGTTACGCTTGAAGCTGAATGACTTGTTGGACTTCTTCGAGTCGTTACGTTTGCTGAGCTTGGCGTGCAATGGGGTTTTCGGAGGGTCCATCTCGAAGGCGACATTGTCGACGCCTCCGCGAGGGTCGGTGCTGCTTCCATCCTTGCCCCGCTTTGAAAGACGTCTGAAATCCAGGAGCACCGTGAGAACAGACCCTCATTGCCTGCAAAATTTGTTCCAGGGCGCCGCGAACAAGGAAAAATCGTCCACATTAGGTCCGCTACAGCAGCAGCAAGCTGTGCAAATTGGTAAAGATTTGCCTGGCGGCAAGCCAACTGACCTTGACGCTGACAGCATTTAGATAAGGTGCTGAGTCTTACCGGATCAATTTCGTCGTGGCCTCGATTCCAGCGGTTATGGGCTCCTCCAGCTTGGGGATCTTGATCGTGCGCCGTTTGCGGGACTCATCCGACTCGACGATGAGAATGTGCCGGTCATACGGCGTGCCGAAATCGACCTCGAGAATGGTTGAGAAGGTGTGCGGGTACACCAGGTCAACCAGTGCCGCCGACAATCCCACCAGCATGCAAATGACCCCTGCGGAAAGAACAACATCACACCCTGTCAAGCGTGGTGAAAGTAATATACACACGATAAGATCGAATGCGAAAAGAAGCTCGTGCCTTTATTCAGACGTAGAACAGGCGTGAGGCGGGCGGGCTGGCGCGCCTTCGGCCGACACCACCAGCCGGCGGGCTGAGTTCGGCCAGGCTCCCACACACCTGCCAGCAGCACCAGGTAGAACTGCCAGCCGAGCGACATGTCCAGCACGGCGTCCTCGAACCGGATGGCCAGCGGCCGGCTCGGCTTGAGGGCGGTGTAGAGGCCGCAAGCAGAGCACATCAGACCGCCCGTGATCACCATCATGTAGGCGCCGTAGCGGGGCACGTTGATTAGCAGCAGGTTCATCAGTAGCCAGGAGGCGAACGCCGTCCTGAAAGACGGGACCGGAACGGTGAGGGCGGCGGCTCGCAACGGGGCAGCACAGAAAACTGTTGGACGGGGCTTGGGAACCGCGAACGAAATTCCAGCCGATTGCAGCATGAAAGGTTCCAGTCATACCCTACTCCGGGGGACGACTCAACACCGATAAAGGAATGCACGGGGTCCAGCCCGTATAGACAGGTGGCTCAAGCTTACGGGGTCCAGGCTGTATGGACAGGTGGCTCAAGCTTACGTCCGGGGAACCAGCATCTCATCAGCGGAAAGCATCTACAAGCCATCCAAGTCACCAAGCAAACTCACTCTTGAACAGTGTATTCAACAGCCGTTGCCTGTGCGACTCAGTCCGGCCAAATGCATATCTTATGTTTCCAGAGGAATTATTACGCAAAATGTGGTGAAATGTTTTTGGGGGTCTTAACAAACCGCTATGCAGAACACATGGGGATTGTGGACGGTTCCCACCATTGCTTCTCGGCAAGTGCTAATGTTAGGAAAACTTAACAGGAAGTTCTCACTTTATCAGCAGAAAGAATAAAGCTGAAATTGCCTGGAACACAAGCTTACCTTAACGGAACAAATCAGAACGAAACAACCTCCCTCTCCAAAGCATTTTTAAACGCCTAAAGTTTCACCAGCGCGCCCTCATGGCAACGATCAATACGGATCTTTCCTCGGTTCGCGGGCCGCAAGGACAATGTTGTCAAGCCCTGCAAGCAGCCGCGGTGAAAACCGTACATTTGACGGAAAGATAAAGTAAGGGTATGCAGACGTCTAAGTACCGGCAGCTTGTACGATCATGACAGTCATGCGCAGCAAGGAGCAGACATTCAGAGCTGTCTCACACATTTTGGAGCCTTTACTCAAATGGAGGTCACTGGCTGAGTCACGCACGGTCCGCGGTTGCCTGCATGCTTCTCAAGGCCGACGGATGCATGGACACACATTCCGGCGCCACCAGCCTGACCGGTGAAGCTGCCTGCCCGCCTGCCGCCGGTGTTGGCCAGGTGGCAGCCGCCGGGGGCGTGTATAGCGCCAGGACAATGGGGTGCGGAGGGTACATCATTGCTACCCAAAGCAGAGACATCAGGGGCGGGGTGGGGGGCACGCTGTCGATAAGTGATATGGACTAATTTACAAGACATCAGTTAATCAGTTAGCAAATTTCATATTGGCCATGAGCCCCGAACCCGAGTACTTCTTTGGTACGGCAGAACCAATCCTAACGGCCCTCATAGAGTCCCACGCGGCTACGCACTGATCCTAACGACCCTCAGAGAGTCCCACGCGGCTACGAACTGATCCTAGCGGCCCTCAGAGAGTCCCACGCGGCTACGAACTGATCCTAACGGCCCTCAGAGAGTCTCACGCGGCTACGCACTGATCCTAACGGCCCTCATAGAGTCCCACGCGGCTACGAACTGCAAATTATCCCATCGCGATTCGCGCGAAAAAAACGCACTTCCTTCCCTCTGAGATTAGGTCAATCGCTGCAGCGCATGACATGAAGCCAGATCTGTGCTGAGCGGGGCCCTCGTTGGGGAGAAACCAAGCCTCGTCCAGGTCACGCACGGGGTGCATTATTGTGCCGTCCGTGCACGCTCGGGGCCGGCCAGTTGCGTACGCGGCCGGATGCCAGCGCGCAGCACGCCATCAGCCGCAACCGACGGCAGTTAGAGCCACGGCACCGCTGAGAGGCACCGAGCCGTGTCATTACCGCACGGGGAAACCTGAGCGCCCTCAAAGGCTGGGAACCTCGGTGAGTGATTGTGCAGCTGCGCATCATCTAAATCAGACTGGTCAAAAGGACTGCTCTGAGGGCGACAGCAGCCTGTCTGTACCAGGCGAGCGTCCTGCAGTCAGACCCGGATGCGTGCGTTCACCTTTCGCTGGGTAATGCTGATTGACGTGGCCATGTCATGAAAGGAAAGCCCCAGGCGCTTAGACGTTTGTAAAATTCTCGTCACACAGACTCAATCCACTGGTTTTCCGTATACCTCGGACCTACGGAGGCCCGTGGCCCGAGGTTCACTGACTTCGCCGGAGGCCTACCACCCATTACACATTCTAAACTGGACATGCTCGGTCGATACCATCCGTTTACCATTCTGTGACACCTAATCCAGTATCAGCCAATGGTTCGTTGTGGCGTTTCTGGATCACGTCCGATGCTTGAAAGTTATAAGCTTATGATAACACGCAGCAATAGTGGAATTCCCAGGTGACAAGACATGCCAAGACAAAAGAGAGGAACAGAAGACACCAGAGGAGAGCAGGGGATGGTAGAAAGGGGAAAAGAGCCGGAGGGAGTAAAAACAAAGGGAAGCAGGAAGATTGTTGGAATAACACCCAAAGCTCAATGAACGACAGAAGCAGAGGAATATGATCACCACCCGCATGGGGGGTGGCATCAACATCAGCAACCCCACAACTTCCCGTTGGTTCTCTGCCTGCCGGAACACCGGCCTTTTCGTCGCGTCTGGATGGTGACCGCGTTGGCTGCAATTTGTGAGATTCAGGCACAGCGCAGTTCCTGGTATCTCCAACACGGACAGCATCTGCAAGGCCCACAAGGCTTCCTCCACCACTAATCTTAATCATCCACGAACCATTTCCCTGCGCTCCGAATCGCACACTGGCGTACCCTCTTTCATTTCGCCTGCTGAATGTCGTCCAATCATCACGCCGCCTCATTCCCGGCATCCCTCTGCCCCCGGCATCCCCCATCCCCGTCTGCGCCCATGGCCTCGTCTCGCCAGGTCTGTGCCGCGCACCCAGCGATGGCGCCTGCGGCCGCGCGCCGCCGGCCGGCCGCCCGAAGTTTCCGGGCTGGACGCCTCGGGGCAGGAGGTTTCCCGGTTCGGGCGGGCCCATTCGTCGGCCCTTCTAGGCCGGCCGCCAAACACCTGTTCCGAGTGGTGGGCCTCTCTTTGCCGTCTTTGTCTCACCAATGTCAAGATCATGCAGTTACCGAGCAGACATCGCTGGCTTGGAGAAAAAATGCAAAACGAGGGGGCATTGTTAAATTTGGGCTACGGCTAATAATTTTTTTCCGATGTCGTGGTAGTGCAGCGAGTCAAATATTGCTTCATTTACAGTAATTATAGGTCGGGATTTCATGGCCTGCCACCCTTCGTACGCGGGCCATACGTAAGAGGCTTGCATAAACAGGCCTTGAATGCCAACGACGTGCACAAAACAATTTTAATCCGCGCGTTGTGTTTCATTTTTCGGAAACCTCGTTCAGCTTGGAGGACTGGCAAAGTAAGGGCTGTCAAAACTATATCATGTGGCGGCAATGCCATACGGAGCAGTGCAGGTATTCACACCAGTCTCTGTGGACGACGCACAGCTTCCATGCGCGCTTGTGGACTTCAGTACCGTGTGTTCAGTACCGTGCCTTCAGTACCGTGCCTTCAGTACCGTGTGTTCAGTACCGTGCCTTCAGTACCGTGCTTCAGTCCGTGCCTCAGTACCGTGTCTTCAGTACTGTGCCTTCAGACGTGCCTTCAGTACCGTGCCTTCAGTACTGTGCCTTCAGTACCGTGCTTCCAGTACCGTGCCTCAGTACCGTGTCTTCAGTAACTGTGCCTTCAGTACCGTGCAGTGTGTATATATTCCTTGCCGGAAGAAGACAAGAAGTGACCAAGGATAAGTAACATTTTGTAGCACGTTACTAAAACTCTCTGGATGATTAACTGCCAGCTATGAAAGCATGTTCTCGGCACGCGCAAGGCCATCCCCAAAACTGAGTGCTTGCCTAATGCGGTTGAAACGGTTTCTGAAAAAAGATTTATTTGACAGTCTCACGCTAGCTTCCCATCCACCTGCTCCCATTCTGCAATCTCCACTTCAGCCTTTCGATGAGACCAAGGGACGCGTTTACGGACAACTTGCCCCTCTCCAAAGAGCTGACTTACAAAACGGTGTCGCGCCCAGGCCTCGGTCAGACCTCTAGTCAGTGGCGGCAGCGGCATTCAAAGTCGGCTCGTGTGACAGGCCTCTTGTGTCGCAAGCGTCGCCGGCCGGGCGGCGGCGGTGCACGCACCGTGCTCTGCGGCGCCGCCATCACCCAGACGTGCGGGCAGCCGGCGGCGGGGGACACACGGACCGCACGGCACGCGGGGTCAGCACACTGCGCTCGCAGCGTCCGGGTCAGCGCTGAACGCTCGCTGCAACCTCTCCCGGCGCAGCTCTGCCGCCTGCTCGGCGTATCGCGTGTCTGCTCCCTACTTGCATAAAGGCCGTTCCGCAGCATTCTGTGATGTAGAGATACCACCATTCGAGACAACATATTTTGGGTAGGAATGAACCAAATGCTCAACTTTTTCAAAAGCAGTCTGAATTACATAACAGACATCGATGTACTGTTTTATACACTAGCGCCGCGACAGCTGTCCACACGTGCAGCATGCGTTAATACAGCGCGTCGTCACGCGCCTGGCTTGCTGACGTGAGCGGCATGTCGTGGGGACACCTGTGGCCTCACGGCGGAAATACGGCACACTTTCTGATGCGTCACCAAGCGCATACGGACAGGTCAGTCCGCCAATGTCCTGTCTGGTGCACCACTCAGAGGTAGTGCGGGCGAGGTCTGTTTGGACTTGAGGGCAAGGTGCACGGCTGCTCGTGTTTTGCGCCGACAACAGCGCGTGCAAGCAGATTTTTTTTTGCGACAGCGCAGGCGGCGGTACGGTTGAGACGTCCACCATAGGCACACAAACAATGTCCCGTTGGAAGCCGGCAGCCAACAGACCCTCCGGTGACATTGGACGGTGCGACACGCAAACACCAAAAAACTGGCCCGATTGACCATGACGGCAGGCGGAGACACCGCACACAGTAGAGAGCCACCACCGTGTACCGTTGCGTCGCCAGAGCCGGTCAGGTTCGGCAACGCATCGCGGCAGCGCATGCGTGGAGCTTGCGTGGCGCACAGGGCTCCGTCGTGACGTCATGTAACGCACGGCGGCTGCAGTCACGTGGCCGGCACCGCCAGGTGCAGGCAGGGCGAGCAGAACGGAGACAGCACAGCGAGCCGCACGCCGGGATGGTGCGGTCAGAACCAGATGTGGTGGCGATCGGATGAGGTGAGGCTCACAGGTGCGGTAAGAACCAGACGTGGTGGCGATCGGATGGGGTGTGGCTCCCAGCCAGGACCTCAAACTAAAGAAGTCATTCAGGCAAGACAGCCAAAGGCTTGGATGAGAGTCAACATTTTAATGCTTAGATTTGAGTAATGTTTTTGTACATGTGGAAGAAGATGCCGAATTATTTAGAAGTTATACCCTACCTAGAACGTGTCCTACATCCAAGGACTTCAACTGCATTCCCGTGATTTGCATCAAGTTTACGGACGCTGGAGCGTCAAAACGTACACCTCGATCAGGTGACGACAAAGCTGGTTCCACAGAGGGCGGGCGGGGACGCAGGATACGTCGAGCAACCACAGCTGGGGTGACCCCAGGTCAGGGGCCGTGACCAGCGGATACCGAAGTCGCACGCCAGCCTGTCGCGCTGGCGGCCGGCCGTCTCACTCGGCGCTTTCACCGTGGCGCGGCTGGAGGAAAGCCGGCCGCTCCTGGCCTGGACAAAGTGCGGACCCTGCAGCGGCCGGCGAACGCCGCCAGCCAGTGTTGGCGGCAGCCTAATCGGCCCACCGGCACACGAGCAGCGCCACTTTCCGGGAGTCGGTCTGGCCTTAGCCTAAGTGCTGAGTACCATGAGTGAGCCGAGCTGCAGAACTGAGCTGCAGTGGTCCCGTGACATCGGCACAAGACGAGCCGCTGACCCCGATCAGCTTGTCTGAAGCTGAGACGCGACCGTGCGCCTGCAGTCACCCCGGCGTTTGTTGCAGATACCGCAACACGCAGCGCCGAGGTGAATGCGATCCCCGCACGGTCAGAACGGCAGCCGAGTGATCTTTGCCACAGACAGTACAATGCGTTTCCCCTGGCACCCTAGGGGCAGGGGGGCCGACCATGGAACGTGTCGCGCCCCGTCCGTGTATCTGGCTAGATGAGATCTGCGCTGCCAGAGGAGGCCCGGCCGGCGCGCCCGTGGCCGCCTCACTCAATCGCCGCAGTCCATGTCACAGTTAGCGAGCCGGTCGCTGAGCGAGCCGCCGGCGGCTCGGCCGACGCGGGAGCAAAACTCGGGGAGCCGTCGCCGCGCGGGATCTAGTCGGCCACGGCCGACCGGTTCGGGTCATCCCAGGTCACAGGACCGTGTGTGGGCGCGGTAAGGGACTCCCACTCGGAAAGTTGCAATACGCATGTCATAGTGGGCCGTAAATGACCTTAGAATCACGCACTACAAACGTTGAGCGCAATTTAATTCGTTGCTTTTTAACCCGTTTGGATGACTGGCAGCAACGCCAGCTGGTAACGCTCAGCTGTCCAGTCCGAACATAATGTCATCTTTCTGCGAGAAGCCGCTGGCTGGAGGATCTGGGGTCCGGAGGCGCGTGCGACCAAGCTCGGCGCTGGCTCAGCAGTGACACACGATGACTGCGGCCCAGCCAGCGGCGGAAGTGATGACCGAGCAGGCTCTGGTGTCACTTACCAGATGATGATGTGGGTGTAGTATCCGGCCACCCGCAGCTTTTGCCCCCAGAGGAAGCCCTCCGAGTTGGTGCTCAGGTACTCGGCCACGGTCAGGATCGGGTACGGAAGACCTGCCGGTGGCGGGTGGCGCGTCACATTATGTCACGGAGTGCGTCACCTTACTGTTAGCCCGCACCGCAGCACGGCAGCCCCTGCAGCATAGGGGGCCGCGCGCCCCAGTCGCTGACAAGGCCAAAGAGAGCGCGTTGGGGGCGACCGCGACAACGGTCTCCATCACCCACAGGGGATCACCGTTTCCCATCGCTCAAATGAAGATCGCGAGTACCAACTGACCACAAAAGATCAGTCCCCCGCCCTCCGTGGGCTGCTCACGGACTTCCGTATCCCACACGCCATCGGAGTATCTCACATGCCACGGACCACCCCGGCTGAAGGGGGAACCGGGAACCGTTCCGAGGACCAGACCGGCTGCCGGCTGTCGGCTCCGGCCTCGTCATCGTGGCCGACCAGCTCACCTTTGACGAGGGCGGCGCGGTACTCGGCGCTCATCTGCAGCGGCTTCGCCCAGTGAAACCGCTCGTTAAAGTCGATGTCGCCGCTCCGCTTGCTGAGGGGTAGCGCTGCGGGTCGGACGGCGCAGTGAGGGATAGCGCTGCGAGTCGGACGGGGCAGTGAGCCGAGGCCGCCGCCGCGGAGGCCAGGCGCCGCGCGCACAGATCTTCATCTGGCGGCGGCGGCGGACGCTTTCTCGCTGCGCGGTTTCCCCCCTGTTCCGTCGGAACGATTCCCAGTTAACGTGTCACTCGCAGCGACCGTCCGGGCGCTTTCTCGCTGGGAAATAGCCGGCTTTGGGGAGCTCCGGCTGATGGGGCCTCTCAGCTGGCTTATTCACAACGCGACAGTTATGGGGCCGGACAGCCCCGCCTTTGTCGGCACTGGCGAGACGCGACGTAACAGGACCGGCTGTTCGACGGATTCTGCTCCGCCCGACAGCTACCTCGTCCCCCCCCCCCCCCCAGTCTGCCACCCAATCGAAACAGCTCACCCTCAAATTCGGGCATACTGCTGAAGCCGACGGAATTCGGGCCGAGCAGTGGCGCACTACATGCAGTTTCGTTGCCCTTACGCTTGTTTGACTACCCCTTACTGAGTCAGTAAAATGTGGGGCTTCTCGTGGTATATGTGATTCGGATCATGACACGAAACGCGTGTCTGCACTTCTGGAACCCTTGAGACCGTTTCCATACAACAGTAAGCACAATTTTCTTTTTTATCACGTCGCTAGAAGAGTAATAATTTATGGTCAACCAGCACTGTCTCCGCATGTCCAGGCAGCACAATTTTGTACAATTTGTGCGACAAGCACGTCAGCCAGGGTCAGGTTATCAACCGACGTTTGCCTTCGCCTGCTGGGATTGGCGTGTTATTGGACATGTGCAAAGCCTCGGCCGGAGCGGCACAGGCGTATCGCACGACCCGGACTCGCTGCTAAGCCGAGCTGCAGGCTCGACTCGGTGTGCCGGAAATCCCGGCCTGGCGGCCGCGGCGGCCGGCCGGGCGTGCCGCGGCCCGTTCGCCGCCGGCCGCCGAGGTCATACCGCCTGCAAAGCGACTGTGCCGGCCGCGCTGCCCCGTCACCGAGACGCCACAGAGGTGGAGCGCAGAGTGGTCTGGCCGTTGGTCACGTTCGGAAAGACGCCAAACGAGGCCCTGCCAATAACTCATTCCTCCCAGAAACCGTGCCTAGGGGATCGTATACTACTCACAAGCTTTTGAAAAGAAGTCAGCTTTAAGAACACCGAAAAACACTGAAACTGGCGTTCGCGAAAAGTGCCAGAATAATTTGTCGGGAACAACTCTTTTTGTGAATTCCTGAAGGATTTCTTGACAAAAACTGATGGTGATTTTTCAGGGACAAAAACGCACAGCGCGCTATTCTAGAAGATGCTTTCGGCAATCACTTTTACGTCTTCTTTACCATGGCTTGCCATTGAGCAGTTTCAAATGTTACAATGCATAAATCACGATAGGAAGCGTCTGAGCTTAGTACCTGCCCTCAGCACATGCTGAAGAGTCTGAGCTTAGTACCTGTCCTCAGCACATGCTGAAGCGTCTGAGCTTAATACCTGTCCTCAGAACAAGCTGAAGCGTCTGAGTTTAGTACCTGTCCTCAGCACATGCTGAAGCGTCTGAGCTTATTATCTGTCCTCAGCACATGCTGTTTCACCTTAACATATCCTTGTTCGACTATCGTGAATAATCTCAAACGCATCACACATTCAAGGTCCATTGAGATCCAATAAACGTAATTTCTTTCACCCAAGCCGCTACGTGCATATTCTGACACTCCCATTTTTATCCTTCACGGGTGGCTGAAATTGTGCCTACCGTTTTGGAAAAAGGTTAATGAAGGCCGATTTATCTAATCTCAGCCCACACAATAAATCTTTCCAAAAGCAATTAAGCGCGGCCCAAACAGGCAGCCCGATGCGGTGTGCTCACGCCCGAGCCTGGACTGGAATGTCGACTCATCGGGACTACGACGCCTCGTTCACACACCGCAGCCGCACTCAACCCGCGCCCGGTCGCCGGGGGTGGGCGGGGAGTAGGGAGTGGGGGAGGGGGGGGGGATTCCGACCGCCGACCGTGCGGTGACCGGGGCCGCACGAGCGTGACGTGGTGCGCCACGAGCGGCGCACGTGGCGCGCCAGCGCCGCCGCCCGGTCAGCCGGGGCTGTCCCAGGGCAAGCACGAATGCGACACGATCACAATCGGCCGATCAGGCCGTGACCGAGCGGCGTCGGGCCCAGCCGGCGCCGCGTCGCCACCGATGACGGCGCTGGGGGTCGTTGCATCGGAGACGGATTGGTTCGTGCCGGCCGGAGGCTGGAGACCGACGGGCCCACGGCGCCGCAGCCTCGGCGGCTGAGAATCGGACAACTCGCGCAACTGTTTGGCCGCAAAATGCGGCAATCGCTAATCGGTTTAAAGGGCTCACGACATCCTGACGTGTTGCAAGGTTTCGCTCCCCGCTGGTGACCGAGGGCTGGGAGGTCAGGAGGCCAAGCCAACCAGAAACGGCGAGCTCTGGTGTGGGTAATTCTCAGCGCAAACAGCGAGCGAACGACGTAAGCAAAGGGCGCCATGTGGGCCGCTGATATGTGAGGGAGAGGTGAGCTATATGAACTATTCGACTTCCCACTTCCTCAGCAGCTGATGACGCACGTTTCGAGAAGAGACCAGAAGATACCGGATAAAAGGCTAGTCGTAAAAAGACTAGTCGTAACCAAATGGCGTCAGACATCGTGCGGACTAGTGATGGATTTTGGCTGCGCTCCTATCAAATTTTGACATCTAAACAGAACCAAATTCTGCTTAAGTAAAACCATGAAAATTGACAACGTATGCAGAGAAATCCAGTTACCAATCATACTCTCAAACCCTGTATTTAGCTATCACCCATATCTCCGCGCTGTGTGGGAGATTGCATGCAGGTAGAGATGGATTAAATCATTTTTTTCTCGACAATGAACCCCTAGGAAACTAAGAGAATCGCAGCTGAATGTCGCCAACGGTTTCCGCGAGCATAAAATTGTCACGAAAGCCTGAACAAATTGGTGCTATGATACGCCAGAATATTACGTTCAAGTTGCGACTGTGGTCTTTAGCGAAAGAGCGCATTTAGTTGAAAATGTGCAGCGGTTCAGCGGCCCCCAAATCCACCAACACGGGCCCGCTGCGAGCTGCACTGGGAGCCGCCAAGCCCGTGTATCAACATCCCCGAATTGAGACAGGACGTGACACCCCTTGTGGGCCATTTTGGGCTATCAGTCTTGTACTCGTTTTAATATTTTGACCTACTGTTGATGACTGGATTGCATTTTCAACTGGTTTCGAAAATAAAGCAGATTTTTAGTCACCTTTCGGACACTGGCGAGAATATTTCGGATTCCATAGAACTTTTTTTCTGAGACGTCTCGATACACTGCATCGGACCACCAGCCTCCGCCTGGCGGCACTGAATGGGACGGTTGATTATTTCACCATGATGTATCCAAGTCGACGCTATTATCAGGTGCTGGAGGTTAGTGCCGCCGAGGTTTCGCCCGCAGTAAGACTACCACCTCGTAGCGATACTGACCAGGTCACAATCTCATGGGCTTGATAGAGAGTGTCCAAGCGATCCCACAGAGCTTACATGGTGAGTCGCTGACTTTCGCCGACCGTGACTGAATATTTTGGCCAAGGCTCGACAGGACTGATGAAGACCGGGTGCAAGAGCGTGCAGTTTGCGCGGTTAAACAAGTTTAAAAAAAGCAAACATAGCATTGCTTTTTCCGCTGAACGGTCTGCAACTACTTTTTTACACTTTGATTCACAGTATGGTTTACCGAGCTCAAGGACAAATGTCCAGGTGGAGATACCTAGAAGTAATTTTGTCAGCAAATGTGTTAACGATGAATGATTTTTGTCGTCGACCACGTCATGAAATTGGCACCACTGGGCTGACGGTGCCAAGACGATGCGATAAAGCATAACTGAATAACTGAATTTAATATATAACTGAACATAACATAACTGAATAAGCATCTTTCATTAGCGCTGCCTTTTTTAAATTTGTTCCATCAGCCTGTTGGTCTACCATGCTATGATAACATTCAAAGAGCATGTGCAGTGCATGTAATAATGTGACCTTAAGCCATCTGAACGTGGTCTTCACAAAATATCCTAATGACTTACGATTGGTAAAAATAATTCAGTGTGGTTGCCTGTACTAAGGTTTCCTGACACACGAGTAGGAATCCATGCCCGCCAGCACGGTTCGACCGCCCGCTACCACGCCGGACAATGATGGCAGACAGGGCTCTCCCGGAGCCTCACACCTCGCGCACGGACGTGACTGGAGCGCTCACCTTTGAGAGTGACGTTGACATGGTTGAGGCCGATATGGACCCCGAGGTCGGCGCTGAGGCTGTCGGCCGAGAAGGCGCGGTAGTAGGTATTGATCTGCACTGTGCCGCTCTGCCAGTCCGATCCCGTGGCGCCCACTGCGGCACACGCAGGGCTCATGTCGTCAGGCGGCTCGGCCAACACATCGCCGTTGTGGAAAACGGGTCCGCTAAACGGCTGGTCTCTGGGATTAAACGGTGCACGACTTTATGAACTTCCACGTCGCGCTGGGATAGGTTCGCCTCTCCTAGCTGCCCAGCTGGTTGCCCTCTGCTGGCGGTAGTCGGCAATGCGCGGCTGGTTGAGTTTCGGGTCACCCAACAGGCCTTCGGAATAAGCAAATATTAAAAATACTACATGTCACAGTGCGTCCCAGCCGGGCCGTCAAGACGGCGACGCCACCGTTCATTTCGATCTCTGCTGCAGCATCACCAGCTATGACGCTGCACAACGAGGGCCGACCCAGCAAGGCATGAGGTTCGGGCAACGTTACACAGCGATGGTTACAACAATGCTCCGCTCACAGTCTGGACAAGTCTGTGCATGCACATGCAAACGTCGAAACCGTTCGCATATGACTTGGACGCTGCATTCTATCTACACTTTACCGCTGTAGCCACGCACAATATACGCTAGAGTTCGTCGTTCAACATGTAGCGGCGATTCCACCTTCACTAGACAGCATGCTAATCCATCAACATGTAGCGGCGATTCCACCTTCACTAGACAGCATGCTAATCCATCAACATGTAGCGGCGATTCCACCCTCACTAGACAGCATGCTAATCCATCAACATGTAGCGGCGATTCCACCTTCACTAGACAGCATGCTAATCCATCAACAGTCGGACGCATCATCATTGGGAGCACGACTATGGCGTATGTCTCTTGTGCATTCGTAGGCCAACACCGGCTTCCAAGTGGCGTCGCGTGCACCACAAAGACAAATGGAACGTCTGCCTGAAATATTAGTACGACACCACAGGACATCGGTTGAAAGCCTTAATCCACGATAAACGGGTGAACAATAGATCCATTTCTATTAGAAACTACCCTAGCTGTATACACATGTAATTTTCTGCTGCCTTATTCACAGAGATTAACCCAAGATACAGTGCGTTTCCAATCGTTTGTCTCGGCCCTATCACAAGCACTTCTCGCATCGTGGTTCGGCGTAACTAACCCCCCTGAGCAGGCGGTAATTTGTTTGCTGTCCGCCTCGGCGCAGCCGGCCAGCTGGTCAGTTTTACAGCCGGCCCGGGAAGTAAGAGCTCGGGCCAGCCAGCCGTGGCGGCCGTTCTCGGGCCCGGCGCTTCCCTGCCGCCACACGCTCCGTCTGCGGACGTGACGCGTCCCGCCGTGGGACTGGACGCGTCACGCGACTAGAGGTGGTGCCTGGAGGTGTAGGTGGTGACGTATCGCACAACTGGAGGAGATGCCTGGACCAGCGCACGCGACCGGCGCGCTGGCCCCGGTAACACCTCTAGCTGCACCGTCGGCATCCCCGTCCACCTGGGTCCAGCTCCCGTCACCGGCTCGTCATGACGCGCACGGTAGCCCATTCGCCATCGCTCGCTCTCACCGCTCTCCGTCGGGCCCGAGTGACCACTCCTCCGGCGACGCGGCCAGGCCACGGCGCTGCGCCGTCCAGCAGCGTGCCGGGCGACGCGGAAGGGGCGGCATCACGCCCTGACCCACTTCCGCGCCGCCCGCGGCAAGGCTGAGCGCCGCCGCCGCCGTCCGGCCGGACGCAGGAGGCACGGGCCGGCGCGCACTTGCCGAGAGTGCCGTGAGAGAGCGCCGGCCCTCCCGAGGCCGGCGACGCGCGGACACGAGCAGGCGCACTGCTCGCCGACGGCTGGCGGCGGCCGAGCCGGCGCTTTTTCGCCGCCGTCGTGTAAGGAAGGCAGCGGGGGGCTGAGAGGTTCCGGTTCGGCCGACGTCGGTGGCTGACCTCGGGCCGAGAGGGACGCCGGGTGCGCGCGCACGACATCCGCGTGACCCACTGAGCCGGAGCGCCGCCGGTATAGAAACGTCTCCAACTGCGAGGCGCACCGTGCCCGGCCCGGCCCTCGCGGGGATAACAGTGCGTGGACGGATGGACATCGAGAACGAAACGGACCTAATTAATGGTTTACTGATGGATGTGTCGGCCAGGTCAGTGTACATCGAGGAGAATAATTCACAGTAGTGAACTTTCTCCGGGATGGAGGTGTTTCCTATACAGAGCCAAATGTTTTCGTCCTCGTGCTGTCGAATCATTCTTGCCAGCGCGATAGTAACCGTGCATACTGGAAGCCTTACCAGAGGCGGGACTGCTAGATGCTGTTTTATGCCTTGATTGGCCAAATTTGTCAGTGACTGTGGAGTTTTCGCCTGCTGTCATAGCACGGAAGAAGTGCGCGCGGTGCGCGTGCAAATACCACGGCCGGTTTTCCTATGTCATCCCAAATAATCAGCAGCTGCATCTTGTACTCGGTCACAGCCCTGTAAACTGTGTGCAAGAGAATGGAGACTGCAGAGGGTCGGGTGTACTAAGGTTAAACGCTTTTGCATTTGTATTCAGAACTATGAGAAGATATGCACATACTTAAATAGGTGTAGAGAACCACCCTCATTACTCACGTGTAATGGCGACACCGGTGAAAAGACTGAGGACGACGCAGACGAACGTAGTGAAGCGCTGAAACAAAACGACTCATCAATTCCAGCATACCCACATAGCTTGCCTTAGCCGATTCTTCTATCGCACGATACAACTTGAGTGAGATGTGCAAACTGTAATTGTCATGATCTAAGCATTCAGCGTTCCCTGGGCTATAGCTAAGAGTGCAGTGCCGCGGCACCACTGCACACAGAGGAGCGCTCGCGGCGTGGTAGACACAGAAGGCCGCTCGTGGGTCAGACCGAGCCGCCGCCGCCACCAGGGAACGAGGGCGGGATAGTCGTTGCCGACGCCGGCGTAGAAGCGTCCGGCCGGGGCACACGCGGTCCCGCGAGTGAGACGGAGCGAGCCGAGAGCCTTCGCAGCTCGCAGCGGCCGACCGATCAGCCAATAGCCATGTTGTGGTGGTTCGATTGACTTGAGCCTCCGCACATAAGTGGATTGGACCTCGTGAAGAACCGCTTTGGTGCTAAGGATGTAAAATGCCACGCCACACTTTCCCAAATTATTCCGTTTTCTTTCTGCCAGGGCTTGTTCTTTGTTCTTTAACAGCTCTATAAACTTTTGACTGTAGCACGAGAACTATGGGAGACGAGTAAGTAATTGCAGCAGCTCTTTAAGCATGATATCGTTTTAGCCACTAATATCTCGACCGAAGACAAAGTGAAAAGTTCCAATAGATGATTTCTTTGGGTTTGATGCGTATTAAAACATGTTTTTCATACCAAAACGTTGTATTTATTCATGAGAAACAATTTTTGGGTAAGCCCATTCATTTTAAAGCGAAATTTTTACGTAGCCAGGCACGGCAAACCACTACTGTTTATCCCAGCAACGCTGTAAATGGTTCTGATTTTTATGGTTTTGTAAAAATATATATGACAAAGCAAAATTGAGATCACAAAATAAGCTGGACCTTTCTATAACAGGTGGGTAACCACGCAATTCAAAGAGAGTGTGAAAAGGCCTGATATCTTTTTGCATATGGTATGGCGAGAGGGGTCTGGGCTACACGCCATGGTTTTTTGCCGTAGCCCCTTTTATGAATTCGGCTAAGTCCAGTAAGACATCCTGCATTGGATTTTGTATGCTATTTTCTTTGCTAGTAACATGACATGCCTAAAAATACGTTCCACTGAAAACACTTGGGAAAAATAATTTTGTAAATAGTGTTCTCTCATGATGAAGCTGCATTGTGTTGACATTTCAATGATACCGCAAGCGACCACCTGACCATCTCTAAAAACATTGAACAAATGTCACAGACACACCTAAGGCAGCAATGAGCCTAAAACGGCAATAAGCCTAAATTCACGTTGCTGCTAGATGAACGCAAATATTTCCGTCACCCGACAAAATATTTACTTCTGCCGGGCTCTGTTTGGGGTCACGCAATCATCAGGTGGGGCGTGCATACTCCCGCAATGTGACGTCATCAAAACGCCAGCGACCACACGGCTTTCGCACCTGATGGTGTCGCGCTCTAGCCATAACCGCGAGGCCGTCCCAGCCTGCGCTCAGCATGCGCTGGTGGTGTGACGTCAATTAGTGGCCTCGTGCCTTTACACCTTTCCACACTCCCGCGCTGGTAAACAGCTGACCGACGCGAGAGGTTCTGTCTTCGCCAGATAACAGATCCCATTCAATTGGCCTCGTTTTGTTATGGGTGGTTCGGGCATGTCGACAGGTGCAGTGTGTGCGGACAGGTGCGGTCTGCCGAGCTCGCTGACGGCGCGGTAAGCCCGTGGTATACCCGGCGCCGGGCTCCCTCCGAGCCGTGTTAGCTGCGCGCCTCTGTCTTTCTGCAGTCACCACATAGGCCTTTGTGGCGAATCGCACTCACCGGTCACGCATTGTAGTGCAAACACACATAATGGCTTGATTTTTGTCAATGGCGTATATTGTGCTCATGGCTTAAGTTCATTGTGTAACATAATGCTCCTCGCTGTCGCAGTACATCATTCCGTGCGTTTCCGTGCATCCTCATTTAGTTTAGCGGTTGACAATTACTTGCTGTTTATTACTACAGCTATAAACTACTCCCATCCCACAGAGAGTAAATGCCGCTCCCATGCCGCTGCAGTCTTTAATCATAGGCGGACACTCAAGCTCCCATCCTGATAATGATCTAATTGTCGTAACATGAATTTAAGATAAAACGAACATTGCTCGCATATAATTTCCGCGACCCGTCATACGGCGATGGATCGGTCGTTGTAAAATTACGCGTTACATTTCACAACCGTGAAAAACCTATTGCCTAATGCGTTAAGCACTCCGTTGCTTTTCCTAAGAGGCGCCGCCAATATGTGGTTAGGTTTCATGAGCCACAAGCCTGCCGAGAGATGGCATAATAGTGGCTGACCAGGACAGTCATGTCATGACGGGTCAAGTGCAGTTTCGGCACCAGATACTTGCAGGCAGATCCGTTAAAAGGCCCAACAACTCCAGAACATCTTGGTCTGAATGCACCACTAATATTTGTACCGCACTCTGACGAATCTGAAACATCCAATAACCGCCACTCGTGAGCTACATTTTTTCGCCCTCTCACTTCAAAGTTCTTGAAAATGGTTAGATTATCATCAACGCTCCATCGCGATATCTGCTGCCCACTCCCTTCCTGATGATTCTCTCTGATGGGAGGCGTCAGGAAGCCGCCTGCATTCGCTCGTCACACCACGCGGGACAAGCTGGTGGGGCCAGAGGATGACCTGACCGGGATGACCGGAGCGGCAATGACGGACGCAGATACCCGTCCTGAGACGGTCGGCTGTCTGACCGGGTACCTGACACGGCCATCGCGCGCAGTGGCACGTGTGTCAGAGACACGACACCACCAGGGTCACCGGACATGGGGCGCCGGCGCCGCCGACCAGGCTCGAAGCGGATACCAGCTACCGAGGCGGACCCCAGACACCGAGGCGGACACCAGGCACCGAGGCGGACACCAGGCACCGAGGCGGACACCAGGCACTGAGGCGTACACCTGGCACCGAGGCGGACCCCAGGCACCGAGGCGGACACCAGGCACCGAGGCGGACACCAGGCACCGAGGCGGACACCAGACACCGAGGCGGACACCAGGCACCGAGGCGGACGCCAGGCACCGAGGCGGACACCAGGCACCCAGGACTCGCAGTGCGACCGTGTTCGCGCGGCTGACAATCCAGCTTCAACGCCGACGGCGAAGAGAGCACCGTGTACCCCTCTACAAAAACAGCGCGGCTGCAGGATGAGACGGCATCTGAGCTGATAGGGGGTAAGTACCCGCCGGCCTGGAGTCACTCGCTCATCTGTGCCCGATGAGTCAGCGGTCACCCGCGGCCAGCACGGCTCTCAGCGCCTCACGAGCCCGTCTCAGCTGAGTCGGCCCCGTTCGTCTAGACACATCGTACTCACCTGGCTGCGCACGCCCGGGAAGATAAGCAGAAAGGCAATCAGCACCGTGACGAACACGATGGAGATGATGATGGTGGAGACGTCGCCGGTGACGGCCGTCCGGTTGCTGTGGTGGTACAGAGTCGGTCCTCCATCCGTGCGGAACGCGTCGAACCAGCCCTTCATATTGGCGCAAGCCCCGACCGTGCGGTTACACGCTGAAAAGAGGAAAAATGCATTAAATCCGGATCAGAAAGTTTCCACCACGTGTGGGAATACGACAAGCTGTCTCACGATTGCTATTCGGAAATCGCGTGCAGCACCTCTGGTGCGCAAACCGGGCCCAACTGCCAAACCTAGGCAACGAGCGCGGCGAACAGGTCAGAAACCGCTAGAACACACATCTACACACACACACAAACACACACACACACACACACACACACACACACACACACACACACACACACACACACACACACACACACATCAGATGCGCGAAGAGGGCTGTCTCCGGCGCTCGAGGTGCATGGCCACCACCTGCGGAGCCACGAGATGGTGGTACCCTCCGACTCTCGGCTCTCTCACGGAATGACCCGACCGAGAGGGGCCGCAGGAGCAACCGGCCCCGGCGGCCGCGTCTCGGTCCGCAGCCGACCCGATGGAGCGAGCGGCTGGATGGCCGCGGTGGAGAGGCGCCACCCTGTCGGCTGTGACACAATTGTCGGGTTCCCGTCGGGTGGGGGCCGACGCGGCTGAGGGAGCCCGCCTCCCGCCAGCGCCCGTATCATGCCCGATCGCGTCTTTAAGTGCCGAGTCAATACACGGCAGATGTGAAAGTCTGTTTCGTCACCGAGTTTCGTATGGGCTGATATCCCGCGACAATTGCTCGATGGGCCGTGATATGGAAATCATGCCTGGGTGCTGAGATGAGTGCATCACACTGCAGGACAAATCTCTGAGTAACGCAGAAAACGTGCAAAATAGACGCAGAGGTCTCCATTGTGGCATCTAGTGCAGCCTGGCTGTCAGCTGCTGATGAACAAACCCTATATCGTATGCTAATGCTTACACGAGTAATAGATTGTCAGATTCGACGTTGACCCAACAACTGACAAGCAAGAACGCGTTTATCGTGGATTCCGATCGCTGTTTTGCCGTCGTACCGATATTGCACCGGAAGTGACTCCTGCGTCAGTTGCAGGAAAGCCCAGGCCGCCCAGGTGCAGACTTTATTCACTTCAATGCCAAGTTTTTGGTCTATACAAAGGAAAGCAGACATTCGGATTTGGTGTTCCTGTTACATGGTAAGTATGTAATTCGGCTGGTGTTGCACTTTGGTCATCCCCTGTAGACACCCTATCAGCTGTACGGTATTTCATCTCTTAACACGCGCTCGGATGGGGGTCAAATTGTCCCCCAAAAGTTTTTCCAGAATGGTTTCCGAACGGCGCGGCGTAGCCGCGCCAAATTTTGTGTAGCTGTAAACAATTGAACAGGGGATCGTTCGGAATCAACAATTTAGATGTACCTTGTAAGGTCCCTGACATATGGCAGGTCAAAGTCAGGCCATGGTTTCAGCGAAGACAGTTTCTAGGGAATCCTTCAATCTGATCCAACAACGGAGTGTTAGACGAAGCCATACATCTCTGAAATGCTTTCTTAGGCAACACAACAGTTGAATGAGAAAATTGCATTGACCTAAGGTCAGGGCATGAAGGTCACGCCTAGGTCAAACCAACCTGTTTTGTTACTCTAGGACTTGCTGTATGGGATGGTTTCTGGTGCTGATTTCAAATTTATTGATGGCAGGAACCGCACTATAAATCTTTCATAGGCCTCTTAGAGGTCATAATAGGTCATTGATCTGAAATGACCAAGGTTAACATTTTGTTTTAGGAACATGCTGCCTAGCGTAATCTTTGTCGCTTAGTCAAATGCAAAACTCAAAGCAATCTTGCATGATTTTGGTCACCTTGATCTTCAAAAAGTCAAACAAGGTCCCTGACCTTAAGTGAGCATGCGAAATTTTGATTAGAAATGGTGATCTAGGTTCTGCGGGCACTTTAGAGACCAACCTGGAACTTGACCTAGTTTGACCTTATCTGACTCGGAGATCATGACCAAGCAACCTGAAACTTTGACCTACATGAGTTAGCGTACAGGTCAAGATACCCTGTAAATTTGGTATCTCTAGCTTTCTTAGTTCCCTGGATCTCAGGGGGGGGGGGGGGCAAATTGACCCCTCACCCGAGCGAAAGGTATTTAGCCGGCCACCCGGGCGCGTGTTAAGGAAGTGCATGATATGACAAGGTCATATCACTGCCCTGGAATGCAGACGCAAATTACCTGTGAGATCAAATTGCGACCCGCGTATGAAACGCCCTCATCACAGATTTCAAACAATGCAAGCGCTCCCCGGCCTCGGCAGCGGCGTAGGCATTGGCCCCTTTACGCTGACATCAACAGATAACCCCCCGTACTTTTTAATCCTCTGAATGGCCCGCTCACTGTCGGCTGGTCTCGAGGTCATCTGAAGCAACCCGACACTGTCCATGGAAGTGTCACGCACGTGATCTTGCAGCTCGTCGCAAAGCCGTGCTAGGCCTTGACGGACCACATAATCCAGCTGCCTAGCCGCCCAATATGTAAAGGCATGCCGATTCAAGAGAAAAACACCCGGCACTACACGAACCAAAGCGCAATGATAAGACAGTACATCGCCGTGAGCCGAAGATCAGAACAGAGTAAAGCAGGATAAAGCAGGGAAGAACAGAGTAGAGCCGTGGGCAGTCGTTCTAGCCGGAACTGCACCCCTTCACAGGCACCACACACACCATCCCTCACAGGACAGCACACAGGACAGAGTTGCACAGGAGGTAGGAGCAGGCTGCTCCGGAATACAGAACAGGACAGGGCAGGACTGACTGACTTCTGAAGGTTGTCCGATTCCATTCCGCGGGTCCGTCCATTCCCACTTGGTCACCTGTCCGGCAGCGTCAGGACCGGCTGCACTGCATGCCATGTTCAACCCCTAACAGCTCGTAACTGGAAACCAGGCGCGATGCGGCGAGGCGTCCGCCTTGACCCGACTCGTAGAGAATCTGTACATTTTGGCTTTGGATTATTTTTGCGCCTGGGACAGAGGCACCATGTTTTGCTCGAGGCTGCAAAAGCACTGGGCCTGACTGATACCGTTTAAAATCCGCGATAGACCTATATTTTAATCCTTAAATGCATGCGTCTTATGCTCCTGGTTTGATGCATGTTGATGCGTACATCGCTGTCACAGTCACTGCTCCATTCAACAGCGTCTTACGCTCCTGATTTGATGTATGTTGATGTGTACATCGCTGTCACAGTCACTGCTCCAATCAACAAGCAGTCCTCTGAAATCATCGCACTCGGTATGTATTTAATCTTACCCAACCGAACATCCGTTCGACGCCTTGAATCATTTGGCAGACCTTGTGGGGATTAAAGCAACATAACTGGATTTTTCCGTAAGAATATGCAGCACCTGATTGGAACATGGGCCGGACAGACCAGCAGGTAGTGCAGCGCCCCTGGATCTGCTGAGTGCATTGTGGTTCATAGGGACTCCTGAGTCCTGAGTCCCAATATGGTTGCGGGTGAGCGGAAGGGCCGACCCCTGGATCGCCAGCCGCTGCAGCTGGGGAGCAGGTGAGCCATCACCCATGGAGCACCGACCAATAGCTGACAGTCAGCAGGTGACGTGACCCAGCTGCGAAACTGAGCCAAGCCACGCACCAACAGCCGGGCAAGGCATGAACTGACACGCGTTCGGAACGGTTCGCGCGGTGCACGCTGTCACAGTTCAGCACTGGAGGCTGCCCGCACGGGCAGCAAAGTCATGCCAGCGCTCTCTGGCCCACGATAACTGGCTTTGCGTGATGAAACGGCACGGTGGTGAAAGAACAGAACGGTCGCACTTTAAACCTCCATGATTACAACAGTTTGTAAAAGCAAACTGTTGCTCGGTGCACCTTGGACCGGGCTGGGTGAGGCACTAGGCGGCGGGGACGGCACCGTCGCACTCAGGTAAAATGTACGGACGCCCTGTAGCCGGAGCGTCTGTCTACCACGCTCATCCGCACGGGACGTCGGGTATTTATGCCAGGGTCAGCCAGACGCAAACTGATCCCACTTTACGGAGGAGAGCGAGCAGCGGGCTGAGGCGGAGGGGGGGGGGACACCGCTGTGTTCCACCGCTGCAGTCGAAGGCCGCCTCCGCACAGCTGCACAGCTGAGGGCGACACGATGAGGGACAGCGTCCGAAGGGGGCACGTAGCCAGGGAGCCGCACCCGGCCGGTGCCTCGGCGATCTACTCACGCGGGACATGGCCCGGCGCCGAGGACGCCCCGGCACCGATCGTGGCGGCGCTGCCGGCACGCGGCCGGCTCCTGACGGGCCTGGCGGACGGGCCCGGCTTCAGCGCGCGCACATCGTTGCCACCGGCGCACCTCGAACTCCGCGCACGATGAGCGCCGACGAACGCCGCGCCGGCTGTGGCCAACACCGGACGATCGAGCACTGTTTCGGCGAGCTGCGCGCCTTGGACGCGGAGCGCGCAGGGCCAACTTTCTCGCGCGGCGCGCCTCTGCTGACTGAGCCGGACGGTAAAAGTTGGCCCAAATAGCGGCGGCGGCGCTGGCCGCAGCGTCCCAGCTACGCTCGAAGGGATTGCACACGCGCCCGACGCTGCGAGATAGGCTGCTGGTACAGCCAGAGGGGTACGGTGGATCAGCCCTCAGCCTCGCCGCCGGACACGAAAACAGGCTCCAAGGTGCAGCACGATTGACTCACCGAGATTTGCCTCACCCGCGGCATGTCGACAGGTCGAGACGGCAGCACACTCGCGGCATGCACGTGTTAGCGGGCGGCACGTGTGCAGACGGCCGCCGTGCGCTGGCTCACCTGTCGCGGCGTTCCGGCGGGTCCGTGAGAGGCAGTCCGGCGGGAGCCCTGATCGAGCGCTGTTCTCTAGGGAACTGCTTCCCGGCGACTGACATCACTTCCTTCTACGATGTGACCATCGACCTCGCCGGGCTGGCTCAGATGCTGGCCTTGGCGGTAGGCACTTCCGCGCTGGCTCGCGCGCGCGCCCCGCCTCAAGGTCCCTGTCCGCGCCCCACCGCGCCCCACCTGCCACCTACGCGCGCCGGCCCTGTTCGTCGACGGGGGACCGGGCGCTGTTTGACCCGCCACGGACAGCTCACAATTGCACCTGAAAGAGAGAGACAGAGAGAGAGAGAGAGAGAGAGAGAGAGAGAGAGAGAGAGAGAGAGAGAGAGAGAGAGAGAGAGAGAGAGGAGAGAGAGAGAGAGAGAGAGAGAGAGAGAGAGAGAGAGAGAGAGAGAGAGAGAGAGAGAGAGAGAGAGAGAGAGAGAGAGAGAGAGAGAGAGGGGGATGGGCGGCAACGGAGGGAGGGGAAGGAAGAGAGAGCCAGCATGACTGAAACACTGTAGATCCGAACTCTGACCTCAGATGGGCTTGTTTTGCCTGCCATCAAGGTCAGAGAAGAGTGGAGTCCAGTTTTTGTAACAGTCAGTGCGAAACCTCCCGCATGGTGACTAATTTCAACATTGTGCGAAATTGCAGCAACATTGTGTCGACTTCGAGTACAAATTGCGGTAAATCTCAATCTACGCCCTTGCTGCCCCGCTCGTACCGCTACACGGCAACGAAAAGCGGCGGCAAAGTCCTTGATTGGGAATTTTATCTGGTGCTGCACGAATCACACACAAGTTTTAGGCGTAAAAAGCTGGAGGAGAATGTTGTGGCATCCTTGGCAAGCAGTCCATACAGCCATATGCGTGCAGCTGTCGATGAATATGCTTTAAGCTACAGCAGTAAATTGTTTAACCAAGCATGGACCTCACGAATGCCTAAGAGCCAGCACGATTACCAAGAGCCTACTCGGGACACGGAGTGAAAATTGGGAACGGCCTAACTCGAGCTAGGTGTTCTACGTTGTACAAAGGCAGCCGTTCGTTGCTAACCTCATGCAGCAGCGCTGCCGCTGCCCACTGGCTCTAGACCCAGCGGGTCGCTCACCGCCGGACACCATCCTGACCGGACGCCACAGACCCAGAGCCAGCACACGGCACCAGCCGACAGCGGCCAGGGTCCGATCGGCCTGCGGCGTTCGGCGTGCGCGCGGCACTTTGTGGCGATGCGGCTGCGCTAGCTCGGGCCAAACAGGAAGTGACCGGCGCCGCGACGTGATGCAATCCGGCCCCCATCTGGGTCAAGTTCGGCCTCGTCTGCTGTTGGACGCGCCCCCGGCGGTCGCCGTGCCTTCGGCGTCTGTCTCGACGAGTGCGCGCGTGTATGCGTGTGTGTGTGTGTGTGTGCGTGCGTGCGTGCGTGCGTGCGTGCGTGCGTGCGTGCGTGCGTGTGCGTGTGCGTGTGCGTGTGCGTGTGCGTGTGCGTGCGTGCGTGCGTGCGTGCGTGCGTGCGTGCGTGCGTGCGTGCGTGCGTGCGTGTGTGTGTGTGTGTGTGTGTGTGTGTGTGTGTGTGTGTGTGTGTGTGTGTGTGTGTGTGTGTGTGTGTGTGTGTGTGTGTGTGTGTGTGTGTGTGTGTGTGTGTGTTTGGTCGTGAGGAATGCGACGTTAATTTCAGGATGGAGGTAATCGGTAGTCCCGACCGGCCTCAGACGCAGCGTCGCTCTGCACCACCGTCAATGATTGCCGTCGTCGATGATTGCCGTCGTCGATGATTGCCGTCGGTCGGACATACCTTGCTCAGGGTCCTGCTTTGACCATTGTTTCTCCCGGACGCTCATGCGGTCGGGATGACCCCCAGGTCACTCGAGACGTCACAGATTAGAACCGCCAAAAACCTTCAGAAAGTTGGTGAACCATTGTCACAGCAAGTGTACGTTTGATACGACCGTAAAGCTCTAGCGACGCGCACGGAGTCCCGATATAATGCTGCCATGCATTTCATGATTGAAATAAAAGGGGAAGTTGTTTGTCATGCTAACCAACGACATTGCGAGAGTATTCACCACCGGAGCATATCTGACCTAAGGCCAATTACGGAAACGAAGGCGTTGTTTTGTGCGCGCGATGTGACGCAGACATGTCAGGTAAATATGACAAAGTAGGTGGGCCAAAAATGGACTACCTGTACCATTCTATACTGCCAACGCTGAGGTTAGGATCCGAGCAATTGATAGCGGTCAAACAAGATCAACTTACGCAAGGTTCCACAAATGAAAGATTGCAAGTTCAGGGATAGATTTATGTCGTATATGGTTTTCGGAAGGGCAAAACACCAGTCAAGAGCCATGCGCACTAATTCAAGAGGTGAATTAGACCTCGAATTAGACCTCGAATTTGTGGCGGGGAAGTTCAATATACAGGACCATTTGGACAAAACCAGGTCCGAAGAAAGATCAAATGCTTGTTACCGCCTTGGAAATCCGAATGATCTTGTCTGGAGAACTCGATGGCCACGCTGGGTTCAGGCAGGTACTTTTAGGTAAATGCGCAATCTGTTCCCGTAGACTGATTGGAAGAAGGGCGGCAGCCTCGATGGATCGCAGATGATGCCCATAGGAGCCTGAAGGAGAAGCAGCTAGCGACTCTCATAATGCCTTCGCAGGCCCTGCTGTTATATTCACATATGCTGTGGTGGACAATGAACAATCTGGCGCCTTTCGTGTGCTCTTACTCCGTATGTTTCCCAGATGATCGGTGGTAACGCATTCGCTAATGGGAGACGTGATTACGCGAGTGTTGCGAACGCCTCTGGATGTGTATTACTCGGAATTTAATACCATCAAAGACATAGCCGTGTCTCCCAATGATCAAAATAAAGCAGCCTTGATCAAAGCACTGTTCAGATGTCGCGTGCGTATCCGGTTTTGACCCGGACCGTACGTTAGTGCAGCGTTCAGCCTACCTGTGGCGTCCGGATCACTTCCCACGTGTGGGGCGCGCTAGCTCGCGTGAAGTCCGGTCTGGCGGCCGGTCCGGTTCTCCTGTGCTCCCTGCCGTTCCTTGCACACGGAACAACTGGCAATGTTCGCGGCAGCGCGGCGGCGGCCACCTCCAGCCGTCCCCCCGCCCCTCCCCCTCAGGCGCAGGACACGCCTCAAGCCGCGTCGACCTCAGGCTCCGCCCCGCCGATGACGTCAGCGTGACGTCATATCGGGCACCGGCACCCGGAAACCAGCCGCCGCCCAGAGCCGGCTCCGAGGCATCCCCGAATGAGACAGTGCGGGACATGGAGGAGAGGTGGCGAAGGTGAAAAGTTTCCCGGGTTCCCAAACAGACTACGGGTCATTTGTTTCGGCTGGAACCGCATTGTCCGCGGGGAAACCGGAGGTGGACCGAAACGACCGAAGTACCTCCGTAGATCCAAAAGGTTTTCGGTGAAACTCACTTCGCGGGTCATTGCCCCGCTAATTCGCTTTAATTGCCGCGTTAAATGTTCCGTAAGTTTTAATACCTGTAACACATTTCCGTTATTTGTGTCGGCTATCATAAGGCACGGTCTCAAATCACCACGAATTTAATTTCCATGCATTGGGGGAAGGGGGAGGGGCCGGGCTCGATCCCATGTGATTCTGAGCTTTAACATTGGCCTGCAGTAGCAGGATAAAATACTTTTGGATGTCTCAACTTCGTGAACTAACGTGTGCACCATGTGTTCCCATGCAACAAATCAATACCAGCATTCGACCTTCGCTACCACCAATACATCCAACGTATGGCACGACACGGAACACTTCAGTCTTAGTCACGCACGGTGGCGGGTCCAGAAGGGGAGGGGGGGACCATCCCCACCTTGCGCCGAAGGGGCACGAAAATCTTGTGATGCGGGAGCCACAATCCACATTTAGGGTACACACAACTTTAGCTTTTAAGACACATCCAAGTTCAAGAGCACCACGAACGGCCCCAAATATTTAAGTTCAAGACATAAACCATTATTCCACACACCCGGCCGGGTGACGCTTGGACATAACTTCAGCAATGCAGTGCTGTAATAAACGATACCTTCAGCAGGTGACACTGTCAAATTTGTGCAGCCGGACTGGTGAACTGAACTGGTCCTCTGAACTTGGAAGATCGAGGGGGACTGTTAGCCTTCGATGGCTCCATCACCTTGTCCACCTTCCGAAGCGAGTGTGATTGTTGCTTGAATGCAAAGAACGCAGGGACGCAGCTATGGGGGAGGGCAGCGGTCGTCTCCTCGGGCCAGGATTCCTTTTATTTTTACCATAGATAGCTTCCGACAGAAACTTAACACGGGCCCTGGTGGCCATCTAGATACCATTCGCTCGGGTGGGGAGAAGGTCAATTTGACCCCCGCCTGATATCTCGGGAACTAAGAAGGCTAGGAACGCCAAATTTACAGGGTGTCTTAACCAGTACCTGAACTCGATTGACGCAAATTTTGAGCTTCCTAGGTTATGATCTTCGGGCCAAATAAAGTCAAACAAGGTCAAATTTTAGGTTGGTCTCCAAAATGCCCCTAGAACTTAGACAACTATTTTTAAGCAAAGGTCACTAGTCTATTTAAGGTCAGTGACCTTGTTTGACCTTTTGAAGGTTATGGTGACCAAAATTAAACAAACCTGCTTAGAGTTTTGCATTTAAATAAGCGACAAAGATTGCGTTAGGCAGTATGTTCCTAAAACAAAATGTCGGCCCGGGTCATCTTAGGTCAGTGACCTATTGTGGCCTCTGAGAAGTCAATGGAAGCTGTATAATGCGGTTCCTGCTGTCAATAAATTCGAAATGGGCACCAGAAACTCTTCCATACAGCAAGCCCTAGAGTAAGAAATCAGGTTGGTTTTGACCTTGGTCTGACCTTCATGCCCGACCTTAGGTCAACGTGATTTGTCAGTCAACTGTTGTCTTGCCTATGAAAGCATCTCAGAGGTGCATGACTTCGGCAAACATTTCGTTGTCGTGTCAGATTGAACGATTCCCTAGAAATTGCCTTCGCTGAAACCATGCCCTGACTTCCACCTGCCAGCTGCCAAAGGTCAGCGACCTTACAAGGAACATATAACTTTTATTGCCAAACGATCCGCTATTTAATTGTCTACAGCTGAGCAACATTTGGCGCGGTTACACCGTGCCGTTCGGAAACCATTCTGGAAAAGCCTTCGGGGGGGGGGGGGCAATTTGACCCCCACCCGAGCGCGTGTTAAAAATCGGCGTAATGAAAATAGCTAACAAATGTTAATGATCGGACTAACAGACATGCATAGTTCGTCTCCCGAGAGAGCTTCGCTTAGAAATGTACCCAGCTCAGAGAGGCTGATTGTACGCAGCTATTGACCAGTCAACTGCAAGGCTGGCTCACGTGGCGTAAACAAACGCAGGCGGAGGCTGCGGCGGCACGGAAAGCTTCTTCACAGCATCATCAGCTTCACAATCACGTGCTTAACTTAAAGTGAATGTATATATATATATATATATATATATATATATATAACACATAACCAGATGGTATGTATATACTTATATGCACATATTCCGGCATTATGACCGCGGCTTTTGCTCATGCGTTCCGGGCAGTAATGCTTTGTTATGCTAAAGTCAGCTAAGCCAGCAATGCTTAAGTCAGCCACGGATTCCACGAGCTTCGCTGACATCTAATTTGCGGTAGCCCACCGTTGCTCTTGGAAATCCCAGCTGTTTCCTTTTCGATTCCATCATATCTGATTATTAGCAAGGTTTCGGGAGCCTATTTGCGGGAGATAAAAAGCCTTCTAGTCCTAGAACAGCGCAGTTGCAGGCCATAGACATGAAAATGGCCAGCTTTTTAGCGGTGGGTAACATCGAAGTGATGAATTCCTTAAAAGTTACATAAAGCCGGTGGTCATTAATCCAGACCCCAAGAACGTAGTCACTTAGTATAATGTACTGACACTACACATCGTGCAACACTTCCCATACCCAAAATAAACGATCACTTCACCCGCTTTTTTTCCTATTAGTTCTCAATCTGGTCGTGTATGACCATACCATGTCACGTACCAAAGGTAGCCATATCATCTATGAATCATGCACCTTTTTCACGTTTCACCTTTTCGCAATCACGTTTTCCGCATTCTAAGAGAGATATCATAAATACATCAATAAATGACGCTGCGTTTCAGTCAACCCATGTACCGTGAGGCATAAACAGCAGGCACAAACATAGAATCATCAAGCATTTGCAAAACATGGTGCCAAAGTTAGGTACATTTCGCCCGTCATCTGTCATGACCGCCAGTGTTTTGACATCTCATATTCAGGCTATCCATTCGCCAAGGGCTCTGGTAATCGCATAAGTTCTCCAAATCTTATTTGAGGGGTCGCCAAATCTTTATTTGACGAATGAATGGACGGTCGTGGGAGGTATGTTAACCAACGTTAACCTGGAAATGGACCACTTTAAGCATCTTGCTTATTAGAAGGTGGTGTTTATCTCATAAATTCCACTGGTTGACTAAGCAGGCAGAAACTATAATGCTGCCATGGGGTTCACTTTGCAAAGATTTTCTCAGACAAGAGATTGCGCTGTGGTGCGTTTTCTACAAACGAAACATGCTCCTGTCTAGTTTTTCAATTTCGGAATGCAATATCACCACCGGAGTTCAATGGAATTGCTGGCAAGATCTTATGGAACGGTGGTTACGTGACGATAAAATAGGTAAGTATTCAGTTAAACATTTTATTTACCTTGGAGAGAATGCGAGCTTAAGTTTCCCATAGCAGCATCTATTACTATCACTCATCCGTATAACTTTGACAATGTGACCTGTTAGCCATGGTTTCTCTGTGGCATGTGTAGCTGAGTTGTTTACGGTGCAGCCTGTTTTGTGCTTTGTTTGGAATTGAGGCTGCTGCACTTTATTGATTTAACAATCCTATTCTAAGTTGATATATCCATTCATCATTTCGGGGGCCATTAAGTGATAAATTCTATTCGACTGGTTTTCAATCCGCTGCGATTGGCAAATCCGAGCATAACCAAATTATTTTTTTGCAAATTTTAAAATCCGATCGAATCCTAATTCCTGTTTTGATGGAAACTTCTGATCCGGTCCAATGCGGCGGATGGATACACAATCCGTGAATTGATCCAATACGTGAAGTGCTCTGGTCCCGAATGTCCCTTACAACATGACACACTTGTGCGAATCCCCCTGTCCACTGGGTGTCAGCAGGGAGCGTTCCACAGGGTCAGCAGGGAGCGTTCCACAGGGTCAGCAGGGAGCGTTCCACAGGGTCAGCAGGGAGCGTTCCACAGGGTCAGCAGGGAACGTTCCACAGGACTAGTGTCACGACGTTCCACAGGACTAGTGTCACGACGTTCCACAGGACTAGTGTCACGACGTTCCACAGGACTAGTGTCACGACGTTCCACAGGACTAGTGTCACGACGTTCCACAGGACTAGTGTCACGACGTTCCACAGGACTAGTGTCACGACGAGCGCGCTTCTCGGCTTCATTGTGCAGATGACCAGATCGAGTTATTTCGATAGAAAACACATTGTTAATTCTAAACTTCTTGCATCGATGTAAGTATGCCGTTCTGCGTCCGTGTCAAATGGTACAAATTGACCGCCGCAGTTACTGCGGGAGGAGGCAGTCACCGTATATGCATGGCTCGGCTGTCATCTATGCTTTGCAGGCATCACAGTTTGACACCATAACTAGTAAGAAGATTGCTCCGACGTCTCCAGGCCATGCACAATGACATGCTATGCTTCTGCATTCATAAAAGTCTTAAAACACAGTGTCTACTTAGTTCTCGTGGCACTGCAGTTATGCCGGCCGATTGAAGTTTTGCAACTTGTAAGCAGGCAGAAATGTTCAAGGGTGCACGTCACCATTTATGTCGAGTCGGAAGTCACATTAACATAAACATTTCCTGTTCAACGCTAATCGGCTGTTTAAGATGAATGTGCACGTAACATGATAATGCATGTTGCGGTCAGCCACAAATATCACATTTCGTCGAAAGGGAGCCATAAACTTTCAAATTAGTGACTTTCACCAGCAACCAATGTTTTTCTGATATACTTAAAGTGTATTATGACGAAGACCATAACTGCCGCTGAGCTGATGGCCAATTCATGCCTTGCGAAGAACGCCACAAACACTTCACGTGAAATGCCGGGTGCGTGTCACTGACAGTCACCACTGGTGGTAGTCTCGCCCCACGGAGGAAAAGGGGTATGATCTTTATGTAAATTCCGTAATCAGTTTGTTAAACGAACTTCTAAGTGGCATCAAGTACTGCAAGAATTCACAATATTTACTAACGCCGCCGATTAACGAAAGGAGTCGCATCACGTTTATGCCGCTCCAGTTCAATTTCATTATGTCTGCAGCGTAGCCTAATCTGGACGAAGCCAAAAACACTCAGTCATTTACTACCGCATGGGATTACGTGAATTTATAAGTCGTCGCATGTGTCACAACTTGGAAAATGAATAGCCTTACACTTAGAGTTGTCTTGTGCGATGATTATATCGGTACACTGCAAACATTTTATTGTGAAAGAGCAGCGATGATCAACTGCATGAAAATTATTAAATGTAAACATGTTAAGCATTTCAACATGAACAACAAAATAAAAAACGCCGTTCATTTCCGCTTGTTTCAAATGTTTGAGATATATTGATTGGCATGCAGCTGATAATTGCTGCTTTGTTACAAGATCTACAATCATGCCAGAGAACATCCGCATACCAAAATTCGCAAAAGTTCTTCTCACAATACTCATGACGACATTCCGAACCTCACAATCCCGAGAAAAAAATGGCGCGATTGATAAACTTTAAATCAATGGGCATCTGATAGCACCTCTAGTACGCCATCGGTAACGGAGCGGAATCAAACATATTCTGATGTAGAGATGACAACAAAATGGCGTGGCTGCATCATGACAGATACTCAGGCCACGCTGTGTCTGGGGGGGGGGGGGGGGGGTCTGCGAAGGAGCCACCGACTGCCGAGTCGTGACGTGTTGTTCGTTCCCTCACCAAAAGTCACACAGTGACGAAGAATGTAAACGAGTCGCTTCCCTCGCTCCGGTTAGATCCACCTGCATGACGTAACACACGAGGACGGGGCTGGGCCGCTCTAACCAGACCGCATTCCGGGGGCAGGCGAGACGAGGAGGCCACGGGGTAGAACATCCCACGGCACTCAGCCGCGCTCGGTGCTCGGCAGAACAAACCACGCGTGGCCGCCCGATGCTGTCGCGGCCGACTCGCCCGCATGCGTCGCCTGCCGCCAATGACGTTATCACCGCCCTTCGGGCGCGTCCCAACGACGCGGCCACGCACGACGCCGAAACAACGCATAATAAGCACGCCGTGCGTGCGGCCTCGCACGCACCGTGCGCTGGCCCAGCAGGGCACAATGCCGGCGGCGGGCAGCCGCAGCATCTGGGTCAGCTGGCGACGACCCGGTGCGTTCCCGCGCGGGCGCAACGGCGGCATCTGCTCAGCGCGGCCTGACGGCGGCCGCAGCCGGAACCTGCGCGGCCGCCGGGCACACAAAGCGAGTCGGCGACCTTGGGTGCGCGCCGGGTGCGGCCGCCGACGGAGGGTCCGTGACGGCAGGCGACGGTCACGATTGTGGTCGGTGGGCCGGACGGGGGACCGCGCGTTGGGATAACTGGGACCCTGTGACACCTGGTGTAACATTTTTTGACAATCAAGAAGCAGTATACTGCGCCGAGTGAGTCAGGACAGGACAATGCATCGTGTTTCAAAACGGTGAGGTAAAGGCACATTTTACCAAATAAACGATTGGCGTGGAAATGGCGGGAAAAGCGGACAGATAATGCCTGCATGTCATCAGTACTTCCTCACAATTGCGTGTACCTGTGCGCAACAAGACAGCAGGCAAGCATCCCGAAAACATGTATGATGTGGTTGAACGACAGGACTTAAGAAAACCAAATCAAGTTCTCCAATTCGAACACGAGACGGCTCTGCTCTTGTTCTGAAACGAACAAGGTGAACCGGCCGAGCTGGTCCTGTTTCTCCGATACGGCGTCGTAGAAACGGCCGCTCACACTCGAGGCTGGCAGACGGCCTCCATGTCTGACCACACTGCAGGCCACCAGACCGGACACAGACGGGATCATAGCCCAGGATTATACTTAGCGAAAAGGTCACGAGGGAGCTGATCAGCTACCACCGAACCATGCAGCGAAGAGGAGTAAAAGGAAAGGAATATAAAATGTGGGGACTAGCGAAAACAGGCAAAACAAAATATTTGGCATCACACAAGCAAGCTCTGCGGGCCAAATAAATCTAGTTGTTTAGCCACTAGGCGGAACTAGAAGACGAGTCTCACATTGAATTCTATCAGCAGGCGACACCAATGCTTCCTGCAGCTAACACTGTCGCAAAACAGCATCTCACCGAGACCGTTGCCACGATGGATCTCGAAATATTGACATCAAAACATGAATATCGAGGTCAAACACATGCAACGAGAACACCTACAAGAACACCTGAAGGCTACGGCACCCAATATAGCCACATCAGGAGCACTCCTGGCATACCAGCGACAGGGAAGCCAGAGGCTGAGGTCCTGAGGTCCAAGGGCTGAGTCCAGAACGGCAGCAGATTCGAGAGGAGCGCGCGTCGCGGTGGACCGTACGATTCATGCGCGCTGCCGTCACCCTTCGCTGCAAAGATGCGCCCTCCTGCGCCTCTTTGCAGCGAAACTGACCACTGCAACGAGATGTGGCCCAACCGCAGGTAGGCGACATGACTGCGGCAAAAAAACCGCATTCCGCCCACCTCCACGACCTGCATAAACCTCCTGTCGCGTACCCTCAGAAAGCAGCGTCCTTACGCAACTGAGCTGAGCCCAGTGGACCCATGAGCATAAAAATCGTAGATTGCACTGACGGTGCAGATTTGTTCTTGAGCGTTCTCGTAGTGACATCTATGACTCAGAGATGGGCATTCTTAGACACTGCTCTCAGATCGTACACAATGATTGCATTGCTGGTTCACAAATGTTTTCTTTCCATCCGCGCAACACCTGTTTAAACTGCTTATCTGGTTGTGCTCCCAAGCTCCACGAATGAAGCCCACTTTCGACGGAGAAAAAAGGTGCCCATTGAGAATTGAGAGAACTTTCATCGCTCGCTGTCACCGGGCTCGCTCTCCGCATGTCTCACCACGACATCGTGGCCGGGCCCCAGGTCAACTGGCCAGCCGCCCCGAGACTGACACTGTGACCGGGCCCCAGGTCAACTGGCCAGCCGCCCCGAGACTGACACTATGACCGGGCCCCAGGTCAACTGGCCAGCCGCCCCGACACTGACACTGTGACCGGGCCCCAGGTCAACTGGCCAGCCGCCCCGACACTGACACTGTGACCGGGCCCCAGGTCAACTGGCCAGCCGCCCCGAGACTGACACTATGACCGGGCCCCAGGTCAACTGGCCAGCCGCCCCGAGACTGACACTATGACCGGGCCCCAGGTCAACTGGCCAGCCGCCCCGACACTGACACTGTGACCGGGCCCCAGGTCAACTGGCCAGCCGCCCCGACACTGACACTGTGACCGGGCCCCAGGTCAACTGGCCAGCTGCCCCGAGACGCACAGTTGCAGTCTTTTCTTACAATGAGACCGGCCGAACCGATGCCGCGCCAGAACCACGATTTTGCTGCTGGGCGGCCCGGCGGTGCGCGTGCGCTCACCGCATGGCAACATGAGCCATAATGCAAACGGCACTGTTCTTTACAGGGCTTTCACAGAAACGTTTTCAGTGCTTACTTGAGAACATGAACTGTGGCGTTAATGAAGACACGAAGAAATGACATCAATTTGGAAATTCTTCCGAGAACGCACACCTGTTATTTTTCTACACATCGGACCGGTTTCCAGGACGATGCGTACATTGGACACATAAAATGGCTACCGCATTCGAGGTCAGTTTCGCACTTTGGATGTATTCCGACTTCCCATCTCTCACATACGATCCGGCACTGGCGCAAACAAGCCTTGGAGGCCCTTGAGAAGCACCGAAGGTATGACATTTTTCCGACGTTCAGACGCATTTCCTTTGGCCAGCGAAGAACGCTTATCGGGAGGCGTATTGACACCGTTCATTCACATCTGCACCAATGCACTGCAGCCGTTAAGCGCGGCTGGCTCGTCCGATGACTAGACTTTCCAGTTGACTCAGCAACGCAGAAAAGAACGGTTACTGATTCAGCAACTACCTCCGCCAGCCCGTGGCGTCACACGGACCCATAATGATTGAAATAATGCCTCGCCCCACCGAGAGCACCACCGAATGAGATCAGCAACCGACTCGACCAGCCGACCCGACCAGCCGACCCGACCAGCCGACCCGACCCCACCAGTCGACCCGACCCCACCGGCCGACCCAACCCCACCGGCCGACCCGACCACCCGACCCGACCAGCCGACCCGACCCCACCACCCAACCCGACCAGCCGACCCGACAAGCCGACCCGACCAGCCGACCCGACCCCACCGGCTGACCCGACCACCCGACCCGACCAGCCGACCCGACCCCACCGGCTGACCCGACCACCCGACCCGACCAGCCGACCCGACCCCACCACCCAACCCCACATACCCGACCCCACATACCACCTCATCCAACCTCTCCCACGATATGTAAATGGATGTGGAGCGTCGGGCGCCTGCAGAGGTGACACGCCGCCCCCCCCCCCCTCCCTAGCCCGTGCGCGCCGGCTGCTCCGGGCGCGCCGGCCGAGCGAGCCCACCTCTCACGGACGCGGATGTGGAGCGGCGTCGGCGGAGTTTTGGGCGGGCCGGCGCGCTGCCAACAACCTGAGCAAGGTCGAGAGCGGCGCGTGGATCCGGCGTGGCCGCCCGCCACTGGCCGCCGGCACAGCCCGAGGAGGCGGCGGCGCCGGTCGGCGCGCGCCGCCAGTGAGGGGTGGCGCCGCCGCTGCAGAGGCGGCCGGCTCGCGGCTGGTGGATTGTCAGCGGTCGAGCGGCGACGTGCGGTCGGCCGGCCGGCGCCGACGGATGGCGGTCTGCGGTGGCCTGGCAGAGGGCGAGCTGAGTCGAGACGGGGAACTCCAGGAAAGGCCGAACACGAGAAATGAGCTCAGCAGGGATGTGGTTGTTGCCCCAGGCGATTTGATGGGCCGGAAAGGCCACGGGTGAACAGTGAGGACATTTTTTGAAGAGCTCCAGGCATTGAAAAGGCTCCGTACTGAAAAGCATCCATCAAAGTGGATAAAGGCGTATCAAGAAACGAGCTAAAACGCCTGGAAACGTATGAGAATTTTCGCTTGAACAAAGATCTCGGTCACATTTCAATGACACACTGGCGTTCCCTGCAATAACTAATGAAGGACGAGTGCCCAGCGTGACTGTGCCCTGCACGACCCCCTGAGCAAGAGCGGCGCTTCTCTTTCACGATTGCTAGCAAACTATAACACCCATTTACGAGGGCCTTTCACGAAAATCGCCTCACAGGATGTTGTCACAAATTTATGATTTTCATTGCTGCCAACCCACAAATTCAAAATATGATCGTTTCATATTGGCGTTATATCAAATATTAACACGCGCCCGGGTGCCCGCCTAGATATCCTTCGTTTGGGTAGGGGGGAGGGCGGTCAATTTGATCCCACTGAGATCTCGGAAACTTAGAGAGCTAGCAGCACCAAATTTTCAGGGTGTATTGACCTGTACGTGAACTCACTTCAGTCAAAGTTTAAGGATTCTAGGTCATATTGACCTAGAGTCAATTAGGACCTTTGAGTCAAATAAGGTCAAACAAGGCCAAATTGCAGATTGGCTTCCAAAGTGCCCCCAGAACCTAGACAACTGTTTCTAAGCGTAAGGTCGCATTCTCAGCTAAGATCAGTGACCTTGATTGACCTTTTGAAGGTCATGGTGACTAAAATCATAGAAGACTGCTCTGGGTTTTGCATATAAATAAGCCACAAACATTTCGCCAGACAGCATGTTCCTAAAAAAAATGCTAACCTGGGTCATGTCAGGTCAATGATCTATTTTGATCTCTAAGAAGTCAATGGAACACGTATAATGCGGTTCCTGCTATCAATAAATTCGAGATGAGTACCAGAAGCTATCCCACACAGCAAGTCCTAGAATAATAAAGCAGGTTGGCTTTGACCTTGGTCTGACATTTATACCTGGCCTTAAGTCGACGTAATTTATTCATTCAATATCTGTGGTGTCTAAGAAAGAATCTCGGGGATGTATGGCTTCGTCTAACACTCCGTTGTTGCATCAGATTGAACGATTCCCTAGAATTGCGTTCGCTGAAACCATGGCCTGACTTTGACCTGCCATAGATCAGAGACCTTACCAGGTACATCTAAATTGTTGATGCCAAACGATCTGACATTCAATTGTCTACAGCCATGCAAAATTTGGCGTGGCTGCGCCGCGCCGCTCGGAAACCATTCTGGAAAAAAACCTTCGGTGGGGTCAACTGACCCTCCACACGAACGCGTGTTAACATGGATTTTAGGATGTTCGATAGGCATGTCACTAGCAGGTCACCAAATGTAAGTGAAATGTAAATGCAGTACCCAACGAATTCAATTTGGCAATCCAAATAGACATCTGTTTGTCTGTCATATGCTCGCAGTCCAGATTTGTTTGCGGCTATAGTAAACTACGCCCTACATTGCCACGTCTATGCAGCGAGGCAAAAGAGACCGCGGCACAGATTGGCTTCACAGGGATGCCATAACAAAATTTATGGTCAATGAAAGCACAGTTACTGTGGTAAAAAAGTACGTTTGGATCATACAGCGGCGCATTATAAACACCTAAAAGAGTGCTGCACCGTTAAAGACGGCTGTCAATCGCATCCGATCTTGAGTTAGTATCTCCGTGATACGTTGATCACAGGCTGGATGCCCTAGAAGTGTTAAGCCATGAATCAGTGCCAGTTCGATGGATGGTGGAACGTATACTCTATTAACAGGTAAAGCCGCTAGATAAAACGCACACATTACACTGCACGATGACGCAATGCGGCTAAGTACAGCGCAAACAGGCCTTATATGAAGTGCGGCGAGGCGAAACCGCACAAACATGAAATACGAAGGCACACACGACGTGGAGAACATGTCGCTATATGGTCCGTGATCTGACCTTGGAATAAGATCTTAAGATCTAGGATGACCCTTTACCTGGTGACACTATACCTGTCGTCACTGATTTCCGATCCAGTCGCCGGTGAAGGGCGACGCGACATTATGCAGCAATGCTAGACCTGGTATCATTTTCATACAGGTCAGTGATGTCACCTGCCCAGATGTGATTCAGAGTTCCATCGAAGGTGGAGGAGTGTGGCTTCCTTGCTGACTCATGTTAGGCTGATGTCAGACTCGTATCAGTGATACGTCTCGATCACAATGCAGCTCCAGCAGCACGGGGACTTTTCTTAGAGGTGATGTGGCTTTACCGCTAGCCGAACGCCACACTCGCATAGTCAGCATTGAATCCGCACCGACTGAAATATTTCTTACTGATGGTAGAGTGAACAGATAAACCTAGCCATGTGCGTCTTATACCGCTGCTTCCTTTGGTCTTAGTGCATTGTAAAAAAAGCTTCACTTGAAAGGTTAAAATCACGAAGTGTGTGAGGTTGTGTGTGTGAACTGTTGCGCATCAGGTACTCATGCAAGCGACCTTGTTGTTGAATTGTCTCGTTTAAAGTAAAAAGACATGAGAATTGAATGCGCACTTTGGAGCGCGCGTGCGCGCAACCCCCCCCCCCCTCACACACACAGGCACGCACGCACACCTACGCACGCACGCACGCATGAACGCACACACAGTGGTAATACGTTTGTCACCACGCTGCAATTGACACTTCATATTGTCTTGGTTCTACTCAAAATACATGTCAAACCAAGCGTTTTGATATCCAACATTTACCTTTGCACACCACATGTTATAGCTTTTCCTTCAACATGTCCAACTCATCTACTTCCGACGAAACATGCGCATTTCGACAGACTTCACCAGTTTTGGGATCACTGCATCCAGATGACGCTTCGGCAAATGTCTTTTACGACCTGCCATAGCCTATCAGCGATCAGCTGACATCACCGTCTCCCACCATGATCGGCCATCCCCGTCACGTCTCATCTCCACGCGCGGGCCCGTCCCGTGGGAATCGTCGCATCACTCCTCTGTTTATCGCCGCTCAAAGCGCCATAAAACCATTAGAGAGTTTCAAAGCAGAACGCACCGCGGCAAGGCCGCAAAATGAATAATTTGTTTACGGTGGTGGCGTGGCTCGGCCGGCCACCGCTCGGTCAACGGCCTGGCGCGACAGATCTGAGCAGCGGCAGCCTGTGGCGGGGTGACGGACAGCAGGTCCCCGGCGCTCGGGCGGCCAGTGCCGGCCGGCCCTGTGAACCGCCTTGAACCTGCGGCCGGCGGGCACAGCAGGCTTTGTCTGCCACGGTGGTCTGTTCCGGAGCGACGACCAGCACGTCACACGGGGACGTCACCGCCGCCGGCACATCGCTCGAATGGGGCCTGAGGTGCCCGAATGCTCCATTCAGTGCTTCGTTTGTGATGCATTTCGTCAACCGCTGATGCTAACCTTTCCCTTCCTTCTAACTAACCTAACCCTTCCCTTTGATCGTTGACACAAGCAGAGATCCGCTTCATTGATCACTGATTGATGCTGTCAGCAGGGATCCATTACATTGGCTGCTGACGCCAGTAGAGATATTTTGTGTCGATTGCTAGCGCTAGGATGAATCCGTTCTAGAGCTCTTACCGGGTCACTTTTAATTATCCACCGCTATCTTAGCTAGCCGTTTAAAATCCAAACAGCTCACCAATTTTGAATCCGAACTCGTCCTAAAGCACAGCACAAATGCTGTGAGCCTTATTCATATAAACCAATCACAGGTCAACACGACTGTCAGTAAATGTGAAACGTAGCTCGCATAGACATAATTGCTGCTTATCAGTCTGACACCTACGTTCTTTCCAATCCACCTGTGCTGGGCAATTTTGAACTAGATTCCGTCTTTGTCCATGTTGTTTGAAGATGTCCTGATACAATTCGGCCCATTCCACTGATTAATCGCATCCTCAAAGGGCCGTATTCCATTTCATCTACCGCTGACGTCATCAGAGACCCGCCCGCCGACCGCAGGCGCCAGCGAAGTTCGCGGTCCCGCTGCGTCTGACCTCAACAGAGATGTCCGATCAGTCAGGGGGGGGGGGGGGGAGGGGGCTGGCGCGTCATCCCGCGCCGCTTGACGAGCCAGCCGGTCGAATGGTGAGAAGGCGCTCCAACTGGCCAGCCGGCGTGAAAAGGAAAGCGCGCGCCGCCATTCGCGCGCACAAGCCTGTGAAAACGGCGCACCGGGTAGTAACGCGCTGGCGATGATGGGCCGGTGATGGCGGCCGTTCCGGGCCGGCATGCGCTCGTCGGGGCCGGTGATGGCGGCCGTTCCGGGCCGGCATGCGCTCGTGGGGGCCGGTGATGGCGGCCGTTCCGGACCGGCATGCGCTCGTCGGGGCCGGTGATGACGGCCGTTCCGGGCCTGCGTGCGCTCGTGGGGGCCGTCGGCAGGCCGCGAGTGCGGCGGCAGAGGACAGCGAAAGAGGGGGTTCTGACGGTTCCGCAAATACCGGCAGCCGGGGGCTGCGAGGCTTTCTAGAGTTGCTGGCATTCAAAAGCGGTTTCTCAGACTGTAACACGTGGTATGGGACAGGCTTGAGAGACGTTGGGCATGACACAAGGAGTTGAGAGCCGGAAGCCGTCGTTAGATGAGGTAGTTTATGTCAGGTGTAAAAAACAATGCGATTCCGGAGCTTGAAAAGTTTTATTGACAGCGATGCGTACGGAGGTGCCATTCTGTGGTCGCCCGTTACAACTGCCAGTGGTAACATGTACAGCCGTCTGAGCACACCAAAAGCTGATCGGCGACTTATTCTTTATAATTCACACTCACGACGACAACCTTGGTGCAGACTGTCTCCCTCCAGCTTTTAACAAGCACACCCATCCTGAACTGGAGACTCAGACCGCCTCCATCAGCCCGACCGTGGGCCTCTGGTCAAAATATACGGCGGTCAACAGGTCACAGCCGCGGCCGTCTGTCGACTGCCACCAGCCGCCCTGCGACCGGAGGCTAAGAGTTAGAGCACAGCTGCACCACAGCCAACTGACGGTGCCACCTCGGCCGCCGCCCGAATCAAACGCATTAATCTTTTATTCCAGAAACTAGGCGCCTGATCGGAAACGTGCGAGAAGATAGGAGCGTGCGCAATTCCGGATTGATAACTTGGTTGAAAAAGCGAAGGTCATGAAACCATTTCCAATGTCATGCTGCTCACTTTAAGCCGCCAATATCAAGGCGAGCATGGCTCTAGAAGCGGATTCGTGGTTTGACAGCGGGCAATGAAAACAGAGTCTGCCTGTGATATTCCGCTCCTAGAGTTCCCACGGGAAGACAGCCGTTACACTGGACATCATCGCGCAGACCATCAAAAATTACGTGCAGTTACGGAATGCTGACAGCTGGACTGCTACCACTGAATGGAAAGGGCGACTAAAGGCGGCTTGCAAGCTATCGGTGTGCAGCCCAGCGCTCGAGGGCCACCGTGTGACAAAGATGTGCCGAACAGGTTTGCTTCGGATTTATTCTCAAACGCAGCCAGATACCCCTTTGCGTCATGATCACGCATGACGCAGCTACCATTTGCCCCCCCGCCCCCCCCCCAATACTTACATAAGTGACAGTTTCACTGGTGCGCGCAAAGTTGCATTAAATAACAGCAGTCAACACTTACAAAGGGCCATAGTTGTAGCAATTTATTTCCCATCAGTTTAAGTGGATGGCGGCAAGGAGCATCGTGTAGCGTTGGTAGATGAAATAAAGAGTGGATACCTCCATCACAATGCTGCGGCAACGAAAACGCAAAGCAGACACGGCTCCACCTCGAGGGCTAACCTCGGGCAATGTTGTAAATTGATAGCCGCGTCCTGCGCGGTGGCAGCTCTCTGTAGGAGCGGCATGCCTGACATATGACGCAGCACCTCGCAGGACATCCGTGCGAGCACAGGCTGGGTCGGAGCCGGGCTCCACGTGGGGCAAATGACCCGATCAGTCGCGGTGGGACACGGCGGTTATAATAACGAAGGATGAATGGAAGAAATCGGGACGTGTTCCGATGACAAATGCGCCGTACCTAACGGAATGTAACGAGAGCACCTGTTAGCGAGCAAACGGGCCGTCGCTGCCGGCGCGGCGGCGGCGTCTCCGCGATGGTGTGAGCCGCCCCTCTGCCGATTGGTCCCCACCATCTGGAGCCCATATGTGGGCCGCCAGGGTTTTTGGGGACATGCGGGCGGGGACGCACGGTCCCTGCCGAGCAGTCCACGTCCAGGCTCCGACGGCGCGGGTCGACGCGAGCCGCGTCAGCGTTTACGAGGACGACGACGACGACGACCTCGGAGTGTGCGACGCCGCCCTTCCAACCCCTCTCTTATATTTGCCTTGCAAGTTCTTGGCTAATAGAGACTTTCCTTTTCAACGTCTATTTTTGAATCAAGTCGATGGTCCTCCGGAATACTGACGAACTCTTTCGCACAAACAGCACCTAATTAGGCAGCTTAGAAACGTGCTTAACATTAAAGTGAATGTGCCTGCTGCGCAGAATCAAGTTCGTTTTCTACGGAGACATTTTTTTCGTTAGGAGAAATTCGTGTATAAACGTGCCACCGCATCAACATCACGTCAGGGTTCTGAACATGGAGAATATATTTATCATAATGTCCAGCCTCTCTAAGGCATAAAATAAGAGATCTGACCGAAAAACCTTAGTGTGCCCACCGCTGTGACTAACGATACATCAATAGAGTAAAATGTTGGCTTAGTGACAGTAAGTGACAGTAATCATGGCATAAAGTATTACTAAATACATGCTTTTATCATTTCAGCTGCATTTTACTCCCGAGTCTCATCGCCACACCCAGTCAAACAGTCGAAACAAGCAGTCAAACAGGCAGATGTTCACATTCGAGTGTGGCATTTAATTGAGTTCAGCGGATCGTACTACGCGGCAGGATCTACACCAGAAAAGCCCAATTAGATACCGAAATGCTCTACATTCTGGAGGTCGTGGGTTTAAGCCTGTTTTACGTGTATTTTGATACTGCCTTCATGAGAGATTGCGACGCACGAAAACAATGTCACATAACTCAAATAGCGTTCCGAGAGAAACTTGAGGGAGAAGTCAAGTGAAGCACAAATATTTGAATTGTTCAAACAGATGAACTTTGAGCTGTGCGGCTGGGTATTTACTAAAACGGTGCGTGTGGGTTGCTAGCACATGTATCGCCGATGAACGGAGTCGCTAAAAACATTAAAAAAAAAAATGGCTAAATGGTTCCGTTATTGTGGTCACACTATTTATTTCACTTTGGGAATAAAACTAAGGAGTCGAAACTACATTACCGTGCTCCATCACCGATTCCCATCAAGTTGAAACATTACCGTCGCTGGAATGGTGTATTACCTCTCTATCATGTACGTGAAAGAAAGACAAAAAATAATCCACCTCAGCTATCGCAAATTAATAATTTAATAAATGTCCAGGAACAACTTCAAAAAGTCACGTGCGCCTAAGCCCACCCTACCAACCCATCTCCGAATCATAAACACGTAACTACGTAGTGGACCAAGCAAATGTCGCCATGAGTTCGATGTGTCTGAACATATATCTAACTGTGCAAATAGCTGTGTGAACAGCAATTATGTAGCAATTGCTACACAATTTCTCAGCTCCGCAACATGTACGTACAATATCTACATCCAGATGCTCTTCTGCCACTGGTGAGATGCGCATGACGGACTTCTTACGACCAGAAAAGAGCTGAGATCATAGCGACTGCAGACACGAACAGCCAGATAAGCGCTGAGATCGGAGTGACTGCAGACACGAACAGCCAGATAACTGACATGAGACCTCGTTCGAAAGTCCGTCAATAGACGTCTAGCAGAACCGGGACGGAACGCACTAAGCACCACCCGTACGGCACAGAGACTCAAATTGCGTTACAAGCTTCTGGATCCACGAACCGCTGTGCGACGGCACAAGAGACACATATTATCACAATTTTAACGCCACAGCGCGAAGCTACCCCATAAAAATGCATCTACTCTGACGTTGTTTGCAATAGAACACTGCCAGGCTCCCAAGTGTTCGGATTGCCACATTGTTGCGGGGCATTGCGGTTGCGAATAGGCAGATTAACTTTGTCTTGAATTCAATAATCTGTTTATGGCTTAAGTTTTTTAGGCTGATGGATGAGTGGAGATCAGAAGAGCTTTAGGCGGGGCACGAATTTTCGGCGCTTGCCATGATCAGGCGAATAGAAAGGGAATAGAGAAGAAAGAAAAAAAGAGGTAACAAAACTATCTGCACTTGCCCTTGTCGGCACTGTACTGGCAGCTCAAAATCTTCCTGCCAGTTTGGCGTCGGTGCTGCCGTATGCTAGAAACACATGGTGGTTAAATGGAGTGGCGGTGGATGATACAAGTTAAAGCATCTCCTGCCTGGCGCCTTCTACGTGCAAATTCGGACCACAACTTAAGACCTTTCTGGTCTTTACTCATCCGCCGGGCTACCCAGACGTCAGCAGCAAACGGATCGGCTCATCTAGGGCTTAAAGGTCATCTATCTGCTTGCGAGCACAACGCTCTTTCAACATTCACTCATTCAGAGGACCACCAGGCAATGAAATCGTCTCTCCGAGTTCACAAGAGGAAGCCCTGTCACAAAAACTTCAAAAGAGCAATAGTTTCCCAATTTAGCTCACCAGAACCTCAAAAATTGACTCCATCGCACAAAAGGACTGTCAACGTTCTACGCGACCGCTCCAGACTCGGCTCACCAGACTTAAATTCTCATTTACTTAGAAGTTTAAAACTTCTGCGCCTAGCTGCGAGTGAAAGAACCAGATATGTAATAACGCAGCATACGCCATTTTACATGGTGCGTGTTGCGATGCCTTATGTTTGGAGCTTCCGATCAGATAGCTCCAACTTTTCGACACTTTGCCCGCTTCACCAGGTTATGAAAACCGGCGACCCGTCTCTATAATGCCGAATCAAAAGACGGCGATGGCTCCAAGATGCCTAAATAATTTCAAAATTCACCCCATTGAAGGGAGCATTCCACATTTGTATAGGGTTTGGACTAAGATAGCCACCTTGCGGACTATTCGGTGCAGTGCACCGTTTTGCTCTTCTAAAGACATACGCCTTTCTAGTTTCTGAGCGACACGACGAGCCCGCGAAGATGTGCAGGCTGTTTGTGAAGATATTTTCATGGTCCATAGGCGTCCATGACGCTATCGTAATACTACTCAGATCCCGTCATTACATGGACTATGCGGCGGTCAAGGCGAAAACAAATATGATTGTCGAGTAGTTTATATCTGACAGTCGTGAGCACGATTTCCGGATGTGACGGCCATCAACTGCCTCTCAATCATTGTTGTGCAAGGTACGGTGGCGTTATCAGACAATGACGTATAAGGGAGCATATTTACTAAGCAGATTAATTGTGTTGGGTAAAGCATTCCTTTTCACTCAACACGATACGCTTACTTGTGTGTGTGGTGGTGTGCTTTGTGCGCTTTGAAGTGAGCAGTCTGCCCTAGACAACACAATTTTACTATTTGGTAGACATACTCTTCAATTCGTCTCTGTTTGAATGCATCATGAAACGTTTGTACGTCAGACTGGCTGCCTAACTGGCCGTGCATTGTTCGCAAATCTAACTTTCGTCATAATGGATGTCATTGTGGAACTTATCATACTGTGTTACGCAAAACGTGATAAGCCTTCCGACCCGGACCCTTTTATTCTCTCTCCTGCTTTATCACGCATCCCACGACACCCCGCTTGTCCCGAGGCAGGCTGCATGCGCCAGCTAACAGCGGGTCGAGAGGCACCCTGGTGGGGGCCTCCGTCCGAACGCCCGGCACCCACCCCACGGAGGGGTCCCTGCGTGAGCTTATCATCCGTGGTTGGGGTTCCAAGGTGTACATAGTCCTGTTCCACCGTTATCCATTCTTCTCCATCCAATGTCTCTGAAATAATATTTACTGGTAGAAGGGCCTGTAATCCGAATAACCAAACAATCAAACCTACCTTTTGAAACATGCTCTGAACGCATCACATTGGTTTGAGAGTCAATTGAAGTCCGTTGGTGCCAGAAATCGTGTTGCGTACGCCACACACGACAAACTCGATGACCATTTTGTTATTTTTATTTTGTTTTGTTATTATCGAATATGGTTCTGCTGCTGATGGCACACCCTATTTCACATATCTTACCATCAGCTCACCCTTGGTTGTCTCATGATCAACAAATGCACGCAACTGTAATGCTGTTTGTTTTCACCTAGCCGCTCTATTGTTTGCGGGATGGAACGAAAATAACAGTAAAATATTCAGCTAAGTTGCGGACTCCATGGTAAATGGGTAAACATACTGTACCGTCTTTTCACAGCTCCATGCTCCAATCTCGGTGGATAGATTCACTTTTTCACACTATCTGGCGATAAATACCACCAAACTACAAAACGTTCATGCGATTGTGGCTTGTAAGACAACAGCCGTCTTGAAACTTGTAAGGCCTGCTGCTTATTTAACCGAACCTACACCAGCTCCATTTCGACGAATGACTGGAGCACGCTGATGAGCTTTCGTGTCGTACACTTGGCAATCTTAGGGGAGGGCAGCAGCAGCGGTCTTGAATACAGATGTCGTAACCCATCGTTTCTCTTTTGCCGATCTCACCGGCAGGACCTAGCGCTATAGTGACATAATATGATCAGTTATGCCCTTTTTATTCTTAAGGTAGCTATTCGGTGCGCAACGAACCTGTCAATATCAGTGATCCAAGGGTACACCCCGCTCACTTTTTCAACCAAGAAAAGGAGTTGACTCTTCACATAATACCAATAGCAAAATGGCAAAATAATGCAAAAGGTATGCATCGTTTTGAATAAAAGCCTCATTGGCCTATTTCCTTTTTCCCACGTTATGAGAATTATGAGCCCGAACAATGACGTGCAAAACACTTCCAATTAAGTCTTTTGAACGAACCAGAGCACGCATGCATGCTACTAAAGTGTTATGGCTTGTTGGTTGTCATCGTCAGTGATTTAATGTGTTTGGCTGATAGGCCCGCATAATTTCAGCAATGTTGAGGCACTGTGATTTCATAGGCCCACAGGTCCATGCGAAATGCGCATGCAAAGGCGTTTGGGTTCGTTGTCTTCTTTTACTGCAGTGTGTTCCTGAAATCAAACCCGTGTTCGACGTAGATTTACCCGGACTAACTTGAGCTTGAAGCGTTATGGCCTATCCGTGTCACGTTGTGCTATTTTGAAAAACAGCCTCAAAGCACCTTGAGAAAATGTGACGTCTTGCTGGGCAAAAAATGGATGACACTGATACGTATTTTCCCACGGGCCCGATACGACTGGAAAAACCGCGAGGAAAAAGCCTAAGCAATCAGTACATCGATGGATAACGGGTAGCACAAGGATTCATGTAGCCATCGGGATCCGGGAGCGGCAGCATATCAGCAGCAGCGTCATGGACAACCGATCATGTGATCATTTTGGGCGGTTTGACAGTATTCGATAAAGTTTCCGACGCAAGACATTAAGCATCGTTTCAAGGCGTTCAAAAAGACGACAAAGGCTGCAAACGCGCATCACAGAGAACACCTTAGCATTAAACAAACATACCCCTGATCATTTCAGTCAGCCATTCTACTCGTTTGCAAAGCGGAACGCAGAGCGGAAGTCCTGAGCGGGACTTACCGAGTGCGGTCATGCGGTGGCGGTGGCTTTGACGGTGGCGGTTCCGAGTCGTCGCGTTGGCTCGAAGGACCCGCAGTGATTCACTGGCGGCCCTCATCCCCCTCCGGAGCGCTAAAAACCTGCCCGACCGTCTCAAGGTCGCCGCCCAGGGTATCGCAAGGTCAGTGACCGACCGGGACGCGCGCAGGGCCGGCGCGGCGGCTGGTGAAAGTGCCGCATCCCCTTCCTGCCCGGGCGACCCGGCCGCCGTCGGACGGAAACCCCGCCGCCCCAAATCCTGGTGTGGCGCCCGGTGTTGTCCCGGCAAACACCGAGCCCTCCGACACGGCCAGAGAGCGGCGGCAGAACGGCCGCGGCTGGGGAAATACGGCACGACGGCTTTCTTTGCCTGATGCACCAGGTGCGCTCACATTCCGCCAGAGAGCCTCATGTCAGCTGGGATGAGTCTTGAGACGTCTTTGGAAAAGGTGAGAAAGCGAGTGAACTGAGGATTGATAGGGGTTTAGTTCACCAAGTGCTACTGCTACTGTGAGCGTATACTATGCCGCAATGTCTGCACATATTTGCATGCTTCATGGCAGTCAAAACCACCTGCGGGCACATAGGTTTACAACACTTTCTAGAATTTCTCCATATCTTCCGCTGACACTAACTTTGGCATTAGTCAGTTTTCACACGATTCGTCAACAGTCTTTCGCGAAACATGGATGCTTCATTTCAGCCCATCACTCGTGACTGATAAATTGCTCTGGGAGACTGGGACCAAGGAGTCGATTTCATGGCATGGGAAGCGTCAGAAATCAACCATACAATGCATTCCACTTTTTAAAAGGCACAAACTCCGTTCTGCGAGGCCCACTTCTGAACCGTTTGCTTAATGGTCCCAATTATGGAAAGTCGAGTCGAGTCTAGTCTAGTTCCTAAAGCAAGGATCTGTCGTGATTCGTAAAATGTCGTGACCTGTGAATCTGCCGTAATTTGAGCTAAGCAAGACGAGAACGACGTGACGGTGACCAACTGTATATATATGTGTCCGTGCGTTGGTGTAGTGGCGACCTTGTGGATGCATGCACATGTAACGTTATTGCCATTTTTGATGATGAGTGTCGCGACTGCATCTGTTGGGTGAATATATTTTTTTCTGCTGCTGACAGATTTGTGACATTTAAATACATGCTGCTTCCAGCTAGTAAGCTAGGGGAATAAATAATGTATGCACATGCACCTGTATATACTGGTATGTTGGTAACGTATATAGTCTAGATGGATGCACATTGATACACATGACTTTTCTTACGTCATCAACAAATCTTAATCACGAAGCCGAACCCCGAAACAAGTAAATGTAGTGTAAAATATTTCTTGCAATTACAGGATATGCAGTTAAGGGCAACTCGTCCAGAACACCCTATTCTAGAACACCCCATTCGTCACACAACTGCAGCCCCGAGCCGGAGGTTGACGACGCATTGGAAAAATAGCGCCCACACAGATAACTTTAAGGAGGGCCACATGCCAGATTTCTGACAAGAGCTACCGGTATCTAGCACCACCATTCCCAACAACTGCAACGAAAAAAGAAAACTGCAAGTGCAGAAGCAGTGTTTATTAGGAGCACGACGTCAGCGATTCAAGCGCAGGGTCACATGACCAGTGAGGTGGTGTCAGCTCAATTTTTTGTTAATCTGTTATGCCCGTCTTAGCTGTTACTTTTCTACACATGTCTGTGAAGATGTCCTCCATCATACAGTCGTGCGTTCTGCGTAGCCTGTTCGTATATTTTGCATGCGTTTGTTGCTGCCTAAGCCTGACGATAGTCTATGATGATTAAAACATAACGATTGAGTGCAATGCAGCGAACGAACCTTATTTTCGATGGTGTTGTTTGTACAGACATTTGAGCTGCGTTTCATGATATCCGTCGATGAAGTCATACATCACCAGCATACACCTTATGTTAACTACATGTATGTTTGTCCGTGCCCAAGTCAGTTTGATGCTACGATATTTGCGCAGCGTTGGTGTCTTATGATCAGTCCATACGTGCTTTATTGCAAACAGTTATCTTGCTTACTTTGTATACCTTTGCTGCTGTATCACTTATTGATAATTGCATCTGACAATGGAGTGATAACGTATTATCTATACCTGTTCCTTCGACTGAACGGATGTTTTCCGCTGATACCGACCTGGCTAGCTGACGTTGGCAGCCCATTTATAGTGGGCGCAGTACAACATTGGTCCTTTTGGCCAACTCCCATGTAAACGCTTACACGGCAATCGTAAGTTTCGAACAGTTTGATTCCAGCTGATTGAATCGGGTAATAGATTCGTCTTCACGCCGTTGCAGTTTTCTGAACAAGGGGAACATTGTCAACAATTTCGCATAGCAATACTTGGCCTCTGGGTTCTTTCAAATGTGACATTTTGCAACAAATATAAGATGTCATTTTGAACACGCTATTGACATGGCTGAAAATGTTCGCCCAATTTGAGAACGCTTGTCTTACCATACACGACTCTGTCTCAAATGTCGTAGCCATCTTATCCTTTGCACCGAGCTTTCAGACGCACCAGGCACCTTCATTCACTGAAAGGAGAACCCTGGCGTACGCTGAAGGAAGGACGTACATCTCCTACCATCATGTTTGGCTTATGGGCATTTCGTGTCTACTGTGAACACATGCAACACAAAAGCGCCCTTCTATGGAAGCACATCAGTCGGAAATATTCAGAGTTCACAGCAGCATGCGATTCATGGCCAAGGCTGCTTAGTTTAAGTCTCATCTTGTATTCAAGAGCACTTAGAAGTGGCGTTAACCGTTTCCTGGTTCATTTGTCGCGTTCCTTGCGTGGTGCAGCGTTAAGCTCGCTCAGTACGTGTGAAAGACGGATTCGCTCTCACAACGCTGTTGGCTTCCAGGCTTATATGCTCCTTTGCCGGGATCTGTCATCAGTCCTTGAAAATAAGCCAAAGCTGACGGCTGTGTGAGTTTCGCTCGGGCACACGTGACCTACCCGGAGACGCGCAGATGTGCCGATGAGATAAGCAGCATTTACCTCGGTCTGACGGTGCTGGTTTTGTGGCCCTTCCACTCTGGATTACCGTGATTCGGTCTGGCTCCGAACCGTGTTCCAGCACTTCTTTTGCGATCCCTAAGTTTTATATTTCGTGTCAAACGAATGGGGTACGTTTGCACGCGCTACCATCAGCACGGTGACACGGCACGTCCAATACAACAGCAACTCAGTCAATGGACTTGAGTCATTCACGTCCACATACTCTATCGGTTTTGAATACCACAATTTCTACCCGCATGACCTATTCTTGACCCGAATCGTTGCAAACGACACTTCTCTGTGCACACCTTTCGGCACCATGTATTCGCATGACGCCAAGCATCATGGGAACTAAATTTTCTCAATAGCTCCCGTAAACTTTTACTAGCACCGAATGATACGAAATATGCCCGAATAGTATCTTACGCAGACAGGTGCATAGTGACGTCATCACATACAGCCGGGGATACGTTGTATCTAAGGACCAAACGTGCATACTTAACTCCTGCTGAAACATGCCCTGCTGTCTGCTCTTACCTTGCAGTGGTGCATATCATTGAACGATATTTAACGTCACGTGACTGATACTCAACACGTGCAAGCAGTCCGACCGTCCTGATCCGTCTTGAGGCTCAGGGCCTCACCCGCATATCACGAAAACACCACACGCGTATCGCGGGCATTAGCGGCACCGCGGAAAAACAATATTCCCATCCCCATTCCATTGTTCAGCTTCTTTTAATCTATAGACAAGTATGTTTCCTGTAGCATAACTATTTGTTCCGGGGAGATAACTTACTTGTGCCGGAATATTTTCATATTTTCTTGTTGCCTCGCAAACCGTATTTCCGTATTTTATTGTTGCCTCACAAACCGTATTTCCGTATTTTCTTATTGCCTCGCAAACCTTTACCATAAGCGCTCCCGCAGGTCAAGTGCCCAGACATTTGTAGATGTTGCTGTTTATATCGACCTTGAATAATGCGTGCGCGTTGGTATCATAAACACCTTGAATCGTCTGACCGAGAGGACCGTGGAGGGACCGTGGCTATCTGAGTGCCTGCAGTGACAGTGACAACATGATTGCAATGACATACGATCATGCACACACAATCAGCACATTCATGCAGACTACATACGCAACACACATGCACACGGACGCCCTTGGCAGGACGGCTTGAGGCGAACATGCGCCGCCCGCGGTCAATCAGCAGGAGTGTGGCAACTCGACCCCCGCCGCCTGCGGTCAATCAGCAGGAGTGTGGCAACTCGACCCCCGCCGCGCGCGGTCAATCAGCAGGAGTGTGGAAACTCGACCCCCGCCGCCTGCGGCCAATCAGCAGGAGTGTGGCGACTCGACCCCCGCCCGTCATCATCAGCAGGAGTGTGGCAACTCGACCCCCCGCCTGCGGTCAATCAGCAGGAGTGTGGCAACTCGACCCCCGCCGCCCGCGGTCAATCAGCAGGAGTGTGGCGACTCGACCCCCGCCGCCTGCGGTCAATCAGCAAGAGTGTGGCAACTCGACCCCCACCGCCTGCGGTCAATCAGCAGGAGTGTGGCGACTCGACCCCCGCCGCCTGCGGTCAATCAGCAGGAGTGTGGCAACTCGACCCCCGCCGCCCGCGGTCAATCAGCAGGAGTGTGGCAACTCGACCCCCGCCGCCCGCGGTCAATCAGCAGGAGTGTGGCGACTCGACCCCCGCCGCCTGCGGTCAATCAGCAAGAGTGTGGCAACTCGGCCCCCACCGCCTGCGGTCAATCAGCAGGAGTGTGGCGACTCGACCCCCGCCGCCTGCGGTCAATCAGCAGGAGTGTGGCAACTCGACCCCCGCCGCCTGTCGCCAGCGAACCGCGGGCCCGCGGCGCCCGACCGAACCAGGCCCCGCCCGAACCACAGGCCCGTGACCCCGACCAAACCAGGCCTTGTCCTAACCACGGGCCCGCGGCGCCCGACCGAACCAGACCCCGCCCGAACCACAGGCCCGTGGCCCCGACCGAACCAGGCCTTGTCCGAACCACAGGCCCGTGGCCCCTACCGAACCAGGCCTTGTCCGAACCACGGTCCCGTGGCCCCGACCGAACCAGGCCCTGCCCGAACCACAGGCCCGTGGTCCCGACCGAACCGGGCCCTGCCCGAACCACGGGCCCGTGGCCCTGACCGAACCAGGCTCTGCCCGAGCCACGGCCCTCGTCGGAATGCGTGACGTAACGCGTACACCCTAGTACACCACTCTCAGCCAGACAACGCCGGCGGGGGAGACAGACCGGGCCTAGAACAAGAGCAGGACAACGGTCACCAGAGACGCTTACACGCCGCCAACAGCTTGTCATGCACGTCATGGGAAGCCGATTGTTATCACATTGAGGACAAGAACTCAACTTAGCTCTAGTGGGTTTTTTTCGTTTTGCCCAAAAACGTTGCGATCACCAAGAAATAGACAGCAAGCAGCCATGAATATCCCCTTCAGCCACGCCAAATATACATTTCAATGGAAACTGCCATAGGTTTAGTAGAGTAGTGATTATCTCTTATCTGCTGCAAGCCTGTGGTCCGTGATCATTCTGTCAGCGATGATGTGGCCTTGATGGTCAAATGCGCAAACGCTTAGTTTTTGCGGGAAACGCCGTAACATGGTTTTCCTGGGATCACCTAACTGATATGCGACAGATAAAGTCTATCACGAAAGCGTATCACGGCTACTTTTGCTCAATTCGCGTCGATTGTAGAGCTGAGAGCCTACATCGAGTAGCTGATGAAATAGTCGTGATAGCCCGTGCCCATTTCGGTACGGCCCGTGTTCAGTGCGGCATCTCATCCAAACCGCTGGGAAAGGTCAGTGCTCAACCGCGGGCTAATCTCATCCTGCCTGATGCGGGCGATGTCCATCCAGCCCAGTCCAGCCCTTAACGCGTGGTTTCATCCAACCGCTGAAGACCTTTGCCGAACATCTCGGTTGGCATCTGACTGTGTGGGGCCGGTGGGCGGCTTCAGACGGATGCGGCTTGAGTGTTTCAGTTTCCTCGGGTCTCAAGAGCATTTTAATGGCTTTATGAAAATATCAAAACGGGTAATATCATTGGGAACATTTAACAATGGGTCGAATCTAGTGCACTAGTGACCTTCGTTCCAGCGATACTTGGCGTAAATAGCGTATTAACGCACTCACAGGGAATGTGGGTGGGGGCTTCACATTTTTGTTATACCCAGTTGCTGAAACGTGCACCGATAGCGACTAACGAGTTAGTTTTTAACGATATTTTTTAACGAGAAAGCCATTTGTATTACTTTTCTGTAATTGTGACGGCAATTTATTTGTATTATCAGAGGATGATTGAACTTAGACGATGGGCAGCAGCATTTAAGAAGCCTTGTCCGATCCGTGCTTCCAATGTTCAGCTTGGTTTGTCAAATGGTCAGGTCAATCTCACTGTGACAGGGATGTTGTGGTAGTAAGATCTCTGTTGCCATTTGTGTAAGTACTGGTGGGATGGAGTTAGGACCTCCAATTTTTGCCTGTCATTTTGTGATGTATAGAGATGTATGGCTAGCAATCGTCTTCACGGAAGCAGGTCTAAAGTGTTTATGTCCAACGATCCGCTATTCAATTGTCTACAGCTATGCAAAATTTGGCGCGGCTACGCCACGCCGTTCGGAAACCATTCTGGAACAAAATCTTCGGGGGGAGGGAAATTTGACTCCCCCCACCCGAGCGCATGTTAAGATACAACTGATTGTATGTGATCTTGGCTGGAGGAGTTTTGAATGCAGTCAATAGTCATGCCACCGCATTAGCACCTCTTTTTTAAAGATTTAATCCGAACTTTTTGAATGGATGAATTGATGGTGATCCCCACCATCCCATTCCGCAATAGCATTTCCACGGCAGAATTCAATGGCGGAAAGTTCCACGTGCTACAATGTGCGACACGGTCCGTCCTTCTCTCTGTCACCTGACCTTTCGCGTTTCCGCCGCCACCCGCTGTGGCCATGCCTGTCCAGGTGAAATAGCGACCGCCAAAACCAACTCGAGCCCAATCCGCCACGGGCAGGTGGACCAGAATGCAGGCGCTCTAACCAACTGAGCCAGTGGGGCGTGTTAAGTGATACAAGGTCAGCTACAACTTAATAATCTTTATAAAAAATGAAATCTTTGATTTTATTGCAAACCAGGTGTGTCATTTCCTTTGCAGTTGAGGGAGGGAGAAACGTTGTCCCCCAGCTTGAGTACCAGCCCCCCCCCTCCCAATTTGAGAAGCTGGGCAAATTCTGGGGAGTAACCCAATTGTTGGGATGTCTTGAAGGTAGCCTCCGTTGTTTTTCAGTGGTCAGCCCCCCCCCCCCCCCACCTTAACAGGGACATAGTCAGGCACATCATCTTGCATCACGCCAACCCGTGAAGAACGTCAGGAACATCCTGACAGTGTAAGTTCTGTCCTTTCAATTAAATGCAAGATAAAAGCACTGATGATAATTTGCACGGAGTTTCCAAATCCGTGGTTGCAACACTACTTAGTTTACGAATTGGGAATACTCTTCTTCAATTGAAAAAGGCAATGGTAAATTAAGCGATTTCTTAAAATCAAAGCTAATTCTGACATCAACTCTGACAAGGACTGCAACTGAGAATTACCTCGTCATGTGGTGCGATCCAAACTACCAGATATGTTAGACTAAATGCTAACATTTTGTATTTACACAGGACTCTACTTAGCTCAGGAATTTAATGCAACAGAATGTTGCCAGAGTTCTTTTACTTAGGTGCAATATCCGTACCAAACGTGCATCTGACGTGCTCAAACTTAATGGTGTCAAAAATGAGGGCCACAAAACGCAAGGGTGAAAACAGCGATTCCTTCTTTGTAGAGGACCGGCTAACAAGCCTTGCCCAACCACCCAATATGAATGAAAATGTGCACATATGTTTATTCACGCATTTACCTCATTTATCCCTCATACAATATTGGTGCATACAAACCCACAATGACGTTGCCATTTCAACGTTAAGGAGACCTGTTGAAAGGTCGTTCTAGACGTGAGGTAAAGCTTTGAGGGAGTTTCAAACGGAGAGCAGCATGACTGCGTGCGAGCAATTTTAACCATTTCTGACCATCACACACAGTAGTACTCTTCTACTGCGTTCATCGACTCTATTTAAGTTAGAAATACGACAGAGAAATCAATGACAAATCTATGGATTTTCTCGTGCATATAAATGCATAGTTTTATCCGTGTCATCGATAAATAACCTCAGTAATGCTCTAGAACTGAACAAATATCAAGTTTTTCTTTTGTTGGTAACTTTCTCATGTTGTCTTAAGCGGAAGTTATAAATGCTCTTGAGTGGAGAGGAAATAAAACGGGGTTTATCCGCCCCCGTTTTAGACCGCGCCTGCGCGGACGCCGTCCGCCCCGTTCGCCGACCGGCAGCCCCGCGGAAGACCCTGCGGAAGGCGGCGTGGCGCGCGGTGACGGAAGTGCCTCCGGATCGGACGTTCAGCGCCATCCCCCAACTGTGTCAAGGCGCCGCCGTGCCCGGCGAGCGGTCTCCGCCGGCCTTGGCAATCGAACTGAAGGCTATCATCGGAGGTGGCCAGGCTTGGCGATCCGACGGCGAAACACGCCAAATATTGGCGGACCGTGAGTCACCGCGGTTACAAGATGCGCGAAGTGGGGCTCACTTCCGGGCGGGAGTCGGGCCGTCGGTAATGATTGGTTAAGCTAGCGAGTTGATTGGTTTGATTGGTAAAGGTCCGTGCCAGATATGGCAATCCGTCACTATAACCCATGTTAACCATTTCTGCGTCGCCCCTTCGTGTTGTGGCTACTTTTCGCGACGCAGTTGAGACGTCTTCCTAACAATTAATTATTTTCCGACCCCTGTGTGCACCTCCCCGCCAAATTGAGCATCCGCATGTTGCATGGTGACTACAGAGGGTGATGTATCTTCGAGGGTTCTCACTTTCCTAGGTCGGTCGTCATAGTAAAGTCAATCTTCTATTTCGGGCAGGACGTTTGATTTTTCTGCAAAGATATTGTCAGTATCGCTGTCCGGTGACCAGCCCTTCCGTCCCAACGCCAGTGTGATTACCGTCCGGTGACCAGTATGATCGTCCCAACGCCGGTGTGATTACCGTCGGTGACCAGTATTGCCGTCTCCACGCCAGTGTGATTACCGTCCGGTGACCAGTATTGCCGTTCCAGTGCAGGCCTTATCGTCGTCCGGTGATCGGTGTTGCTGTCGGGTTGTCAGTGTGTCACTGTCCGGTAGTCAGTATCGCTGTCCGGCTCAGCCCGCAGGATTGGATGTTAGTTCACTGGGCGGGTAAATCGTGCGTGAAGCAGGTGTTGCAAGATGGCGGCGACAGCACGGTTGGGGGGGGGGGGGGACGGAGACTTGACAGGGAATACTTGCGCAGGTGAGGCCAGCACCGGAGTTGAAACGGTACGCAGGACCAGGTTCACGGGTTCGCAGAGTCAGGGAGGGCGAGAGGTAGAAAGGTAGCGAGGAAGCAGCAGTTAGACGTCTATATATTGCACATAAATCCAGAGGGGGTGGGTCGGTGCAGCATTCATCATGTATTTCGCGCCAGATCTGAGGAGAATTGTAGCACAAGTGGCGAACAGGAAAAATGTACATTACTAGAAGTGTCTGAGATTACACGGCTTGAGAAAATCCAAAACGTTTGCTGGGACATGGGAAACAGTTTTCGGAACCTCACCGGGCGGGTGTAATCTTTCGATAGCACTCGCAGCATGCCACAACTTACCAGTATAGCTTACGACACAAAGCAGGCAGCACTGTTACTTAATAATGCAGAGAGGAAACAGGGAAGCGGGGCGAATTTCACTGCCATTTCTGCGAACAGCCCAGACGGTGATAACGACCGAAGCGGATCCGGTTCTTCGTTCTCCCGGGCAGCTGCATCGCTCTCGAGATGAGGTAACGGATGTAAATCCGCTGGTGCGGAACGACGCTTTTGCAACAACTGCAGTGCGCCCGCATCTGGCACGTGCACGTGACGTCACGTGCAGGGTTCGGGGACCGACGCCGCCCTCCGACAGCAGATGTTTGCACACCCTACTTACTTTCACATTTCGTTACCCTCAATACAGCTGGACGCGGTCACGCTATCACACGACAACACCGCTGACGAGCGGCGCTTGTCTGCGCCGGACGCGGGTGCCCGGCTGAATGACTCGCCGACTCTCGTGCCCCCTGTCCCCCCTGTTCCTAAATACACACTAATGCAGGCTGCAGGCGGCGGCACAGAAGACGCCGCGTTCCCGTACTTAACTCCACCACCGGGCGAAAACCGACGACTTGGGATCGCTCAGCGGTTGGCGATCAGTTCCCAGGGGTTCTCCTGGCCTTATTTTGACCGTCATGTATAGCTCGGTTTGTTTGGTGGGAGATTTCGAGGTACTGAGCTAATGTGCTACGGTGATAACTCCAGAGACCAGAGATAAGGGTCTCGATTCCCCGCGTTACACGCCCTTCGTGCCATGGTGAGAGGCGGGCGGCACCATATAGCCTCAGTAGCTGAGTGCGTCGTTAAGCTCCAATGACGGATCAAAATGTCTGAGTTTCAAATTGACAAGCCGTGTGTCTTCAATCAGTGACCTGTTCACATAGATCAGTACTTGTCATGATAGACGTGAAAATTTTCTAAGTCTAGGTGCTCACTCCAAATATCGCACTAAAGTATATTTCACCCTTGTTGGTCAGAGACTGCAGTCGTTAATTTTAAGGTGTTATAACAGAGCAGTGTGCTGCAAGTGTTCGGTTATTAACTGGAGCTAAGCACGCGTTTGATGTTAACACCGTGCGCGCATTCCTAAGTATATATTGTTGATACTGTTACATGGTACGTGGCGCTATCATTGAACGTGTATTTTACTGTGTGCGGCTTAAATTGCGAACAAGAAATTGGTTATACCATTAGTCCATACAGTTGAGCTCCACTTTAAGCTCCACATAAAATTACCCCTGCCCGTTCCAGGTAAAGGTGAATCATTTCAGCGCCATGCCCTGAACCATGCAGCACTCGTGTCTGGTGACAGGCCGGCGGTCGCCACCGGGCGGCCACGGCGTAAACACACGCACTTCCGCCACAGCCGCGTCGCCGAGTCTGGCAAACACACCCGCATCCGGCGCCGAAGAGCCGTTGCAGTGGACTCGCGGAAGTGACACGTGGTCGTCCGCTCGCGCCTCGTGTTGTTCTCTCCTCATGTCGCAGGTCATTGGCTTTTCCGGCTCGACAGCGGACCTCGTGTAGCCAAATGTGAACGGTGGACAAATCAGCACCCACTTTGGCCGCCACCTGATCGTAAAAACCGGTGTAGCATGGCGGGAGCGATGACGAGGTGATAGGACCGAGAGAGCGCGCGGAGGCGGCCGACTGACGGCCTCATGGGCTCCTCGGCCCACCACCGCGGCCAGACTCAGATGACGAGCACACCGAACATAATGTCGCGGATCCTCGGCGCCGGACATCTCCAGCGACGGCATCGCTGCAGATGTCGGCGCTGACGGCCGCATGGGCTCCTCGGCCCACCACCGCGGCCAGACTCAGATGACGAGCACACCGAACATAATGTCGCGGATCCTCGGCGCCGGACATCTCCAGCGACGGCATCGCTGCAGATGTCGGCGCTGACGGCCGCATGGGCTCCTCGGCCCACCACCGCGGCCAGACTCAGATGACGAGCACACCGAACATAATGTCGCGGATCCTCGGCGCCGGACATCTCCAGCGACGGCATCGCTGCAGATGTCGGCGCTGACGGCCGCATGGGCTCCTCGGCCCACCACCGCGGCCAGACTCAGATGACGAGCACACCGAACATAATGTCGCGGATCCTCGGCGCCGGACATCTCCAGCGACGGCATCGCTGCAGATGTCGGCGCTGACGGCCGCATGGGCTCCTCGGCCCACCACCGCGGCCAGACTCAGATGACGAGCACACCGAACATAATGTCGCGGATCCTCGGCGCCGGACATCTCCAGCGACGGCATCGCTGCAGATGTCGGCGCTGACGGCCGCATGGGCTCCTCGGCCCACCACCGCGGCCAGACTCAGATGACGAGCACACCGAACATAATGTCGCGGATCCTCGGCGCCGGACATCTCCAGCGACGGCATCGCTGCAGATGTCGGCGCTGACGGCCGCATGGGCTCCTCGGCCCACCACCGCGGCCAGACTCAGATGACGAGCACACCGAACATAATGTCGCGGATCCTCGGCGCCGGACATCTCCAGTGACAGCATCGCTGGAGATGTCGGCGCTCTCGTTGAACGCAGCAAAATGTAAACCGTGGAAGGCGGTCCTCGCTGGCCCAATCAAGCCGCAAACTGCTGACACAAAGCACCAGACCTGAAAGACCAGACCACCTTACGCGCCCGATATTTTGACGATCCATGACTGTACTTTCCATGAAATTCCATTTTTAAAATCTCTATAGCGCATACTTTAACACTTAAAATATGCGCTTATCGTCTTTTCAAGATTTAGTTTACTTGACCTGCTGAACAAGTATCGCGTTCAGGTGCTCCAGACGTTTTCTAACCCAACTTTCGACATTGCGCGGTCAGGTACCCACCCGCCTGCCCTGTGGTAGCCCAACCAGCGGTAAGTTTCCAATGCACGCAAGAGAAGTCAGCCAAGAGCTCCAACGTCGAATTTAGCGCAGCTGCCAATGAAATCCCTGTTTGAGAAGCGCAGCGCCATCATTGGACGCTACTCATGATGGGACGACCAGGCTCTGTATGCCCGGAAAAGTGCAAACGAAGACAGCAGGGTTCTGCAGAGACTCCACATGCACAAAGCTATGGTGTATGTGGGACTTACAGCACAGAACGTGAGTGAACAATTGGCACAGCAATACACAGACACGTTGCTACGCATTCCCATCGTTAACTTGGAATGATGTTCAGGGTGGGCAAGTCTGGTATGGCCCCCGCTTGTCTCATGTTACACTTTATGGTGTCACATTCATGATCACACTGACACGCATAACGCTGCAAGTTTTGGGTTGTAAACAATCGCCCATCGCCCCATGTGATTCGTTATGAAGCAAGAAGGAGCAATATTTCAAATGCTAATGACATTTTCCATTGACATACCAAATTTTTCAAACGGTAGATCAAATTTTACAAAGTTGCAGCTCTATTTGGCATATCAAGTTGTTAGAAGGGGACTGCATGAGTACACTTCGAAGTATTCTCTGGGTATCTTGGTAGCAAAAGACTACGTTCACGAACTCAAATTAAAGCTTCATGCAGCGTCTCATGACGTCATTGTGAATGATATATTTCCATCATGTACATCAATCGCAATGACGCTTGGCTAAATATCAATGTCAGCATGCAGCTTGTGCGATGTATGCTCGGACTAAAACTCACAAACTATGGTCAATTTTGGACGTAACATGAATTTTATAAGCACTACACTTTACATTCAATATCACATGTACTTTGTGCCTTGAACTATTCAAATTTTCGAAGGCACTTGGACCTGTGGCATCCGACCTCATTGAGCTCTCCTTCATTACAGTGCATCGTATATTTTGTTTAACAATGATCATCTGGACTGTTTTTTTAAAAATCGTTTGCCGTTTTTGACCCAATCACTGATGATGGAAGGCTGCTCTACTGATTGATCAACATAATGCTAAAGCTGTGATGTCTCAAAATTTCCGGTTTCTGTGGTTTGGCTGCTTCAGTGAGTGCCCTCGTATACGCCTTTCACACGCTTATATTGCAGGAGTGGGAGGTTACGCTTCCGGAGGCGCCCTTTGTGAGGCTGTTGGTTGACGACTGGGATAAAGCGAGTCCGTCCTCGCTGTGCTCTCTCTATCAGATTTAGGTTTCTTATGAAGAAAGGTCTCTTTGTCACATTTTCTTTCTCTAGTTTCGGTCTGGCAAGTGTTTTGTACATAAGTGGTAGTTTCTGTTGGTCTAGGTTCTCAAAGGATCGATTTATGACTCCCATCACCACGTTGGCTTTCTTTCCACTGCTGACTTTCGCCGATATTTCAGGTTTTCTTCTACCAGCATTCCTACTTATTTCTGCACCATAACTTGCTGCAGTTCCGATCCCTTCATTTGATACTTGTGGTGTGGACTCATTCTTCCAGGGTGCAAGCCTTCACATTTGGTAGTGTTGAAAGGTGACATTCAGTCATCCAAGAAGGCTTTCCGAGATGCGTTCGTGAGCAACACACCCAATCGTAATATCATGCCAGAATTGTGTTGTTGGGGCCAATAATAACGCACCATGTTCACTGCAACTGATACTTTGATATCCAGTTTTCAATGAAAGAGTAGCAATGACAACATCTGCAATGCCTGTGTTAAAAGAACGCTCGCAGAAATCGATCGCAAAAGGTCCAAAACTTTGTTGTGCAAACACATATGCCAACTCCCATGAACTTTCACATCTCGTTTTCATGCAACAGTGTTCGCGTCAAACATTTTGCAGCACTTTATAGCATTGCAGTGCGATGCTTGATCGCTACTCAGGTCTTAAGTCTGGAAATCTAAGTTATCGTATTACTAAGACCATCGTCGTCTCGACCACTCACTGCGATTG
>NW_023597034.1:11456969-11459469 GCF_011947565.3 Pollicipes pollicipes | reverse complement strand
TGCTTTTTTTGGTGGGAAAATTTGCCATTCTCATGTTTCCCCTTGTCATGGCTCTGGCTGCGCCCCTGCGCACAACTAACAGCAGTCTTGGGTCTTTGAGTCTATAAGCACTTAAGCTGCGCGTAGAGCACACGATCACAGAGTATAAATATACATGGCAACAAACCAGCTTGACAAAAGGCTTGCCTTACACCCTAGCTCCAATTGGAAAAGGGTCATGATAACGTGCCACGGAAATGATGTGAACTTTAATCAATGAGAAGGAAGTACGAAATGGAATGATGGGTTGCTACAGTGATGGAAAAGCTTCTGATTTACCGGATATGATCGGTGATGAATTAAAAATTATGAATAAATAATTATTAAAAAGCAGCTGATGCCTGGTTAAAAGACACTATACTGCCTCCTACCCCCACCACCGCACTGAATAGGAAAACTGTACGCCTTTAGGCGGGCTTTCTTGAGCATGCCTTTATCTGATAATTATATTACTTAAGTCTCGACCATCAGTCAGTGTTTACTGGCCAGAAAATGACACTTAAGTGCAAATGAACCCCGAAACGAAAACATTTGGTAATTGTGCAACATTCCATTTAATTTGCCTTTAGTTTTATGGTCTACTGCATTTAGAGATATATTGCCACGGTTTCTAAATATTTGACTGCAGGTGACACCACGCACCCGGATGGCGATTGGATACCTTTCGCTCGGGTGGAGTGTCAGTTTAACCCTGCCCGCTGAGATCTTAGGAACTAAGAGAGCTGGAGACACTAAATTCACAGGGTGTACTGGTCTGTACGTGAACTCACTCGGGTCATAGTTTGATGTTCCTAGGTCATGGTCTTCGGATCAAATAAGGTCAAACAAGGTATAACTTCAGGTTGGTCTCCAAAGCGCTCTCAGAATCTAGGTAGCTGTTCTAAACAACGGATCACATGCTTATTTAAGGTCAGTGACCTCCTTTGACCTTTTGAAGGTGATTATGACCAAAATCATACAAGACCGTTTTGAGTTTTGCACTTGAATAAACAACAAAGATTACGTTAGGCAGTATGTTCCTAAAAGCAAACAGTTGACCTGGGTCGTTTTATGTCAGTGACCTATTCTGACCTTTAAGAAGCCCATGGAAGATGTATAATGCGGATTCTGTTGTAAACATATTCAAAATGAGCACCAGAAGCTACCATACACAGCAAGCTCTAAATTATTAAAACAGGTTGGTTCGACCTTAGCCTTCATACCTGACCCTGGATCAACGAAATTTGCTCATACCATTGTTGTGTTGCCTAAGAAGTTATCTAAGGGATGTATGGCATCGTCTAACACTCCGTTGTTGTATCAGATTGACAAATCTGAATCTCTGAACAACCCTAGAATTTGTCCTCGCTGAATCCATGACCTGACTTTGACCTGCCGTAGGTCAGCCACCTTACAAGGTGCAAGGTCACGATATGTTTGATATCGATCGATCTGCTATTCCATTGTTTGCATAATTTGGCGCGGCTACGCCGCGCCGTTTGGAAACCATTCCGGAAAAACCTTCGGCGTGTCAATTTGACCACCTCCACCCGAGTGGTCCCAAATTAATTAAGCCGGCTCCAAGTTCGCCGGTGAACAAAAAGGCACTTTTTCACTGCTGGATATGCTGTCGGTGATGAGGTCTGAGGTACTTGGAACTTCAACACGTGGGTCCGGGCTACATCCTGGCAAAGGGATGTAGTCCTCTTGCGAGATGTACACAATAGCCTAATCAGGTGAAGCGACAAGCGTTGGTACGGCGGAAGATGAGAAGAGAGAGAAATGAGAGTGACAATCTTGATCAAAGTGTGGCGTCCGAACGGTGAGACCGGAGCACAGTGTGTGGATCACAGTGGACAACAGTGTCGGTGTTTCTGTAGCGGCAGAACCATCACTGTCTGGTCGGCCACGAACCAGATCGCTTGATCTTTTTGAAATTTCAGACCCAGGCGCAGCGTTCGGGCTAGGACGGGATGCAGACAGTGTTGGTTTCATACACCTCGACCGGATAGTGTAAGCGACAATAATCACTTTGGCCAGACAATAATAGCTGTGATAGTAGACACAGTGATCAGTGTGCGAACGTGGATGGGTTGTGCGGCTGGAAGGGTACGTATACGGTCGTGGAGTTCAGTCAATGCAGTTGTATCGTGTGGCAGCGACGGAAGTGGTTACATCACCCGTTTTAGTGAGGCGCTGTGTCGAGTGAGGTCGGCTGGCACATGAAGTACCAGATGTCGGCGGATGCAAACTGAGCAGAAAACGGGGTCTCGAACGTATATAACACGCTTAACGGCTGGATTGCTTACAGAAGGCCTCATAACCTTGGCGAATACTGGTGAGCTCCATAGGCAAGGAAGGTTCCCTGGACATATTTGTCTAGGATTACGAGTTGCTTTGCATGCGACTTCAAAGGCGTTAAGTTGCTGACCATTGTTCCAGAATGCGCAACATTCATTTTAGTGAATTGCCCAAAACGCCT
>NW_023597034.1:11340450-11456959 GCF_011947565.3 Pollicipes pollicipes | reverse complement strand
CGTGATAGCCTCGCCGTGCACAGGACCCTTAATGACTTGCGGGCTGCCGTGGCGATCCAGTCCCTGTTTACCCCACTTACCGCTGCATGCTAGCGTGCCACCCGGGCGGCAGCGGTGGGTCCCCTTGATCTGCTAGCACTCCGCCTGTTGGTGGCATGCAAGGCTTTTTCGTATCGCGCAACCTTATCCTGGAGCCACCTGCTGCCGACTATCATCGCTTGTGGCAACCGTAATGAACTTCGTACTAAACCCAATGATGCGTTTGCTGTTGTGGAACATGTCTGACGATAACTGGCTATGTTTTTAACGAAGTGTGTTGGCGGCGGAATGATTGTGGCCACGCTGTTGTCCTTTGTTTACGAATGTGGCTCTGTTGTTATTCTTTTTAATATTGTACTTTTAAATATACTGAGATTGTGGTCGCATCGAAGCAGACAATAAGACATTTGCTGGATTCGTTGTTTAATCGAATGAGTTTAAGCTTTTAATTTGCCCTTTTGGACATAATTCGTCCGAATATCAGGGCATAGGGTCCTCAAAGTTTTACGCAGCTGACTTAACATACAAACCTACTTACTCTGCAATTTTGTTTTCCCAATTCTCTTAATTTGTGAGATTTCGACTGGCTAAATTGAACCCCAGAAGACGTAACATTCAAACGGGCATTTGGTTGCGTATTAAAGTAGGCAATAGTCATATCCTTTGAAACATTTAACTAGCAGCATAACCAATCGTAGTAGAGCTCCAAAATTAACAACGCCATTTTCTGTCGGCCCCAATGACCCGATGGTGCATGGGGTGGCCTCGAGTCTCTCTAGGTGCTCGCTATTTGCCCTTGACTGGTATGGCCTGCTCCCAGTGGCAGCGCCCGTGCTAAAGGTCAGGAGACGTCACAGGGCAGAACGGACTCTGCCGAGCATTGCAGCATGTTAAACCTTTGCCACCAAATCCTCCCGTTGCCCTGGAATTGGGCGATTGGATGGTAGGTGCCTGAGTTCACACCAACAATATTTAACGTGATCTCTGATCCCAGAAATTCACGTATTCACAAAGTTCTGATTAAATCTGTAAAAAATCGCCTAAACTGTGCTTTGTCACTTTGCCTGTTACTATGTCAACACACTGTGCACACATACGAGTGTCAGAAAATTCAAATGCAACTAATGTTGATCAGCTGATTTCAACCGGACATGAGCATTAACAGTTCGATGAAACTACACAATTTAGCCAAATCGAAACCAGTTACCATTCATCTTCCCTTCTAGGTTCCTTAATTGCTTAACAGCTCACAACCTTAACTCCATGAAAGTCATTCTCACAATTCGGTGCATAAGAATAGCGCCAAGAGTTATCTGTCCTCTGACAAACTGCCGTTGCAGCACGTGTCACTCGCCGCTGCAGCCGCTATCATGGTGACGCCCGGTCATCACCGTAGACCGGTTTCCGAGTCCGCCAGCCGAGCGCCAGCTCCCCGGTGCCGGCGCCCCCGCCTGGGAATTTCCAGCCACAACGGCATGGTGATATACCCGCGCGCGCACAGGCGGTGTGGTTTGCGTGTGTGCGGCGGGCCGACCGGCCCCGGCAGCACCTGCGGACGAGGCCGGCCGGCGGTCGGCGGGAGGACGCGCGGGACTTCCCCTCGCCGCCCCGGCCGAGCCGCAGAGATCACTCAGCGGTCGGCAGCTGCCGCTGGCTGGCGGCGGCGCCGGTGACGTCACACCCAGCCCGTTATGGCCGCTGATGGACGTGAGCTGTTCGCGATAAAATGCCAGGCATGTAACCGGTGTGCAGATAGGCTCCAAGTTGGATTGTGGGAACTGTGGCCTTTGCATGACCCTTCAACAGGTTTTACAAGCGTCAAAATGCGTTCGAAGGAGATCATTTGTATCATGCTTGCATCTTTCTTGCAATTCTAGTCTGACATAAGTTGGCTAATGGGAGCTAACAAAGCGTCAGCTGATAAAAAGCGCTCCTACGCCAGAATAATTGTCCATCCAAGGGGAGCATAAAGAAGGCTTTAAGGAAACTTAAGCTGCTAGTCGTTTGGTGTTTACATAGTATTTCCCTTGGCACCGATGTTTCACAACTTCATCATGTGACATGACATGATAATCAACTGTTTTCTTTTATGTGTTCAGAACTATCAATATTGTTCTATCCGAAAAAACCGTTCCCATAGTTTAGATTTGGGAAGGGCATGTAGAAAGGGATTAAACAGCTTTCCGAACAATGCCATCCAATTTGTCAAGAAGCGATGATTACGAGCGAGACCGCAGGCCAAGTGGGCCTTGCTTCTATTGTGGTGCAATCTCCAACTTGAACGGCCGCTACGTTCCGTGCAGATCAACATCTTGGCTACCACTATGACAGGTTCGTGCGGCTTTCAATAACAGAGAGCGGGTTTTTAAAGTTTTAATGTATCACGTGTAAGGCACGTATATGCCACGTATTGAATCGGACGTGTCCTTCGTGCAGCGTTTCAGTATCATGGCTAGTTCACTTCGCCACTTCGAACGGCACGAAAAAGGTAAGCCTAAAAATCGCAGAAATCTGGAGAACATTGGTTTTGGCAGCACCGAGTCCATATCTCAGCGACATAGTGTTCCAGAGACGTGAGACAAATCTACATGGATACAGTGCCTGAGTCCATTCCACGTCGTGTCACGCCGTGTAAGAATCGAACGGCACAGTGCTGCATGATGAAATTTGGACACGACGCACGTGCGCACGATACGTTGTGCAGTGGCAAGTTTCGTGGGGGTGCGGTCGTCGGGTAACACGTGGCATGTGCTGAAAGGTGTATTTTTAGCCCATTGGTTTTGCACGGGCGGCGTTAAATGTGACCAGCGCGAGACAGGCAAGCAGTCGATCGAAACCGTGCCACGTCGCGTTACCCACGAGTCGGGGTGACAAGAAAATAACACGTCTAGTAGGCAATTGAGCAACAAACCGCGAGGTCCAAATGTGTGGCTGCGTGTGCCTCGCGTCACGGACATAGAGGCCATCAAGACAAATCTTATTTCACGGCTCAGCAGCCAGAGGAGGTGGTGTGACCCCAGTTTTAATTTTCATAGATAATACTGTAGTAATAGCCTTATTCCTCGGGAAAAGACCAGGAGAATGGAGATACAGTTGGGTCGATCTTTCGGCATCATGCCTTTATCGAGACAATAGCAGAACGCATGTTTCGATAGAGGCATGTTGCCGAATTATCAGCCCAACTATATCTCCATTCTCCCGGCTTTTCTCTGGGGAATGAGGCTATTACTACTGCCTTATCTATATGAACAATGTTCCTCTCTAATGCACTGAACAACTTACGCAGTTTCTATTTGCATTGAGTGAATCCAACTGAATCCAATATCAAAGCATGAACCAATGTATCGCATTCAATTCCTGTTGTTGACGCAACTTTGTGCGATACACGTACAAAATACAAAGGTTGACTTGATTGTTGGGAAAACGTCAAATGGCAGAATTTTGAAAAATGGTGCGGAATCGAACATACTGCCGTCAAAACCATTCCTAGGGTCACAGCGAGAATTACGCTACCCTATGACCCGATTAAATTTTTCCTATTTTGCAGCCTGATGGTCTATTCATACCTTTTTCCCACAGTTCGGTCAAGAGTGCATAGCCTCAGGCTATGAATCGCACATGCCTGTCTACACAACGCTTTTGCTAAATACGCCATACTTGTCGACAGTTATCATGGCTGTATATAGAATCAAGGCCTTTAATGTTACCAGATTGTCATCCGCTGTAGTTACCAACAATGCGCGGTCTGCTGACATCATTGATCCTACAAGCCGGGAGCAGTTACATCAGGGACAAGTGAACGACAGGCATGGTCACTTCCATCACCAAAATACAGGCACTAATCCCCAGCTGAATCAGCAAGCCGGAACGGCCAGCTTATCACCAGAAAGGCTGATGCACCAACGACGGTGCCAGTTCAAATTTGTTATACTAAACCCACCAGAAATTAGGACTAAAACGTCCGATTACAGGTTGGAGCCCATGAACAATCACCAAAATAGATAAGAACGTAACCAAGAGCATATTTTATCGCTCTGCGCAGTTGAATCGGTATCAGCTCCTGGCGATCCCAACCCTCCCGTGGCGGTACGGGGGTTCAAGCTCCCATGCACGCCTTCACTGGGGTACAACCAGGGCTCTTCATAAGGGGAGGGGGAAAATTCAGTGAAAATTTATCACGCTTCTTTCTTATCGTCAGTAGTAAACCTAGTGCTTTTGGGGATTTGGGACACCCTCACCCACCCCGCACACAATTTTCGAAGACCACACCCACCCCGCAAGGAATGTATTCCCCAAAAACCTACATGGGCCCGCCAGCCTTATCTTTCATTTCCGGCTCACGTAAGCAACCATATAATATGATAAGTGCAGGTAATTTGCAGATAAGGTCTGAGCTGCACGAAGCTGAATTGGTTTACTGTAATGGATTTCACAGGCATGTACGAGAATTGCATTGCAGGACCACGCTTTCAATCAAAGGCAGGCATCGGGTGGCGTTTCCTGTTTGAGCATTCATGTGTAGGTGCAACTGCCAGATGTGCCCACAACCCGTTGAGTGTTTTCATGTGACCTGTGTTCTCTGTGGCCTGTGATGTATTTGACAAATTGTGAGCAAAATGCAGCAGTGCAGTTTTGCAAAATATTGATGTGCTTGCAGTGGGGTAAACAGGGATAAGTGGCTTCCATTAAGTTGTTGGGGTCTGGAGCTGTAGTTGGACTGAATAGGAAGTTCCGCTCTATGCATAGCCTGCCACTAGCTTGGGATTATTTCAGAATGTTTTTTGTTGTGTTTAGATTTAATCCTCTCAGAACAGCAACACAGTGAACCTTATTAGACGCTGTGGGGCCCAGACAGCTGCTGGGGGTCCGAACAATGTGGATCGCTGACTAAAGTTTTATTCTTGTTTGGGAAATGGATCCTCCGATCCATGCCGACACGGAACCGGCTCGACGTTCTTGGTGGGGTCTGATCTATAAGTATTTTTTCATTATCGACTGCGGGGCCCCTGATCAGCGCACAGGGTCTTCTCATTGGCACTGGGGTGCCCGGCCCATAGGACCGCGTCCCTGAATAGAACCTCCGGCAGGTCTTTCGGGCCCTTCGGGCCTTCAAATCGGCCCCTTAGTCGTAGGTCCGAGAGGCCCTTAGGGCGCTCGGAACCTAAGGAGGGAGATAGAGACACGTCCCCCTGTGCCCCACTCAGCCTGCGCAACCGGCGCCCCTTTTAACCAGCGACTGTAATGACTATTTTAGCGCTCAGAGGCCATGGCGCAACATTTTGACCCAACGCTCATCACCTAGGAACCTCAAATTTGTACACAAGTGAGATCCCGTACACCCTGTGCGTGTGGTGTTTCTGACCCTCTTAGTTTCTGAGGTCTCCGGAGGTCAAATTGGCCCCCGAGCGAATTGTATTCGGCTGGCTACCCGGGCACGTGTTACAGTTAAGGCCATCAGTTCATTTTTTTACCTATCAAACTAACATGGATATCTCAAGTGCGTGAAATAACATGTCACAGCAAACGGTTGCGAGTCGGGTGGGAAGGGATGACCCGCGGTTATTGTCCCATCTTTGCATTGCTGGCGAAGCAGCCCGGGGTCACACCAAGTTAATCTTCAGATAATGCCAACAAAGATCATCCGCACAATATAACAACTCTCTCAATGCATCTCTATGCTCCCATTTTTGCCGCACACAAGTGAGTTCTTCCAAAACAACAACAACAACAAAAAACCGGACAATCTTAGCAGTAAAAGGGTGGATCCATATGCATCGACCAATACGCGGTTTCGTGCGACACGCACGGATCGGGTTGTTTTGGAACATTTTAAAGGATTGGTGCTAGATCTTAACAGCTAAAGCAGATGAAGATATGACACCAGCAGCGCGGTATAGAAGAACATACAGTTCACAAATAGGTCTCAAAATAGTCCGCTCTGTGGTGTACCAGCCATCGACGGCAAACTAGCCCGTGCCAAATTATTGCAGCCCATTCAGAATATGAGACACTGGGGCCTAGACAGACAGAGTTCGTGCCATGCAGACTACCCCGTGTAGAGTTGTGTGAATTGTAACTAATGTCCACTCAGCATGTTTGTATTTTGACTATTCTCCTGGCAGCACTTGCCAAAACTGTAATTCACTACAACATTTTTGATGTCAGTTACAATTGTTAAGAGAGACTACACTCATTGGTAGCCAGTTTTCGAGCTATGCCATTTGTGAAGCAGTGGGCGAACGCTTCTTCCATGGTCGTGGATAAAAAGTACTGTCATTGCTATCAGTTAATGAAGGTGAGCCGGGCTCCACAGCTTAGTTTTTATATATGCATCATAGCAGCTGACAGCTCTCACATTCGCTATCGCCTCGCTTGTACTGCGCCGCATACGGTGCTTTGCTCCTTAAATGCTCCATGCTCCATGGGTAGCCGGCGGGTCATCGCCACAGGCCGTGGCAGAGCAATGCGCACAAGAGCCTTCTCCTGAAATTGGCTAGTCCCGGCACACGGCGAGTACGTGCCGCTAAATGATGAGCCTATCCCACATCCGCAGCAGCCCGGCGTGCGGCTCTGGAAAGATGGTGATTGCAAGCATCGCACGCGGCGTTCGATCACGGCCCGCAGAGTGACGTCTTTTCCTCCAGCATCATGTGTAGTTGGGTTGCCATTCTAGAAGAGTGGGGGCTTTGAGCGTCTACACGCACTGCCATCCACCGTATCACAGAACTGCCGCCATTGGCTTTTGCTGGCATGGCGGTATGGCCTGTTTCAAGTCAGGGCTAGGAATAGAAACCGCGATGGCTCATCACGTTTGCTGCCTCCTTTGCAGCGTCATCGGCTAGTTTTTTTTTGTCCTGGTATCCCCATGTGGTTAGGGATTCAGAGAAACTTAGATTGTTCGTCATGCTGTCGCAGCTTGTGCAGAAAGTCTGAGATTCTACGTGATATACGAAAGAAATGCATGCAGCTCATGGCTTTCGGATTCTTTGCACTAGTTGTAGGGATATCAGCGAGTGGGGGTTGGTCGCCTGAAGCGTGCTGATTGAGTCGGCAAGAAGAAAACGCCTGTCACGGCTCTTTTGCACGCATTTTAAGGTCGTAAAAGCGGCAATCTAGCATGGTGCATGATAACATGCAATAAGTTTGGGATGACGTGCTACACCTTTCGATGCAGTTTTGGTTGGGGGCTGTAAAGACGAAAGCGACGGGTTGTGCAAGGGCTCGGATGCTGGTAAGGAATCCAAATCTCGTTACTTATCTCCGAGCGGGAACATAGCCTACCATTTTGGCTACCGTCGATTTTCAAAACTCAACAAGGATACGTACCGTTCATCCGTGTCATTTCCAACACCTTGGTCTTCTTAAACGAACTGTGCCTGTTAAAACAACAACACCGAAACGGAAAAGGTGATCTGTCGATAACCAGATGCACTCGCACGGTCTGATAAGATGCGAGTGATTCAAGGGTCACGAAGTCAGCGACAGGTACCACAATGCTTAGAGCATTAGATGATTCGAGGGCTCACAGACGACTGAGGCCCCCGCCAGAGCAAAGTAGCTCCAAACGAGGTTCACGGCCCCACCAGATAAGCCAAAAGCCAGTGATCGCAGTGTTGATAGCTGCGTACTATTCATGCTGATGAACTCAACATGCAAGCCACGTCACAGAGTAAACATATTTACACGTCAGATAAACTTTCATGGCAATCAACAGCGGCTTTGCGCATAATGACGCGAAATTTCACACTCGCAACATTGCTGACAACCCTGAATAGAAAGTTCTACTGTATTGCTATTATTATCATAGTTCTACATATCTATCTATCTATATGCATGTACATATATCTATAAATAGATCTACGCGCAAGCCTTCTTTTTAGTCATTTTTTAGAAAGCGTATTTGCTTGCTGCGGTTGGCAGCACAAAACATGGCAAATCGTGATAGCAATGTGTTTGCAGTGAATGTAGTTGCTCTAACGACGATTTCAGTCGTTGATGGCGCGATAAGACGCAAGAAGCCGGTGCACCCTGAAATCTCGGCCAGCAACACCGACTACTCCTTGAAAGAACGGGATTCTAGTAGACTCGAACATGTCACATCGGAGTTCAAGGAGACCATTGTGAGAGGTCTTTAAAAACCTCATGGGCTGCCGAATTGGTTAGTTGCTAAATTTAATTGTTAACCACAGAAATATCGAAAGTCAATCATGCGGGATGTGATATGCACCACTGGGTAACAGGCAGATGTGTAGTTGTCTGTTTAGTTAGGAAGAGGTCCCGGCCCCGCCCAACTTTGAGTAAGAAATGGGTCAAATTCGGGAGAACCTCTCTTTTCTGTATTTTAAGTGTGCGATCATTTTTTTTGCTTATCTCCTCCTCAACCAGCCTATTCTGCGGAGCTACATCCCTGGTTGCCACGCACTACAAAGAACCAACTAGTTTTCGTACCAATAAGTACCACTCAGTGGTTACTGAGTGGTACTTGCAAATAACTTAACATGAAACATCCAAGTATGTCACTTCACATGTCACATCATTTGGATGTCACATCTCATCACATGAGTGTCACATCACGTCTCAGTGATCACTCAGTGTTCACTGAGTGGCATTTACAAGTAAATCAACGTGTGTCTCACCTTTTTGGACCTTTAGTGGTTTTCGCTCCTCTTCACAGTATCTACCTCCCTGCCTGAAAGCGTGAAGGTCAGTTGTTGTTAACAGTGACAGCCATAATACAATCCTGTTTTCTCGAGAGATTTCGGGAACGACAAACGTGTCACCACACATTTGTTGCTTAGCAAAACTCCATTGAATTCAACTGGTACGTCCTATGCGCACCATAGATTCTCAACTTTTGTTTATTGCTGTGCCCAGCTTGCACAATCATGTGATGGGAAATCAACGCGACGAAATAAGAACGTATAGTATGCCGAAAACCTCAAACACTCAAGGTTTTGGACGACCTAAACGTCACTGTAAGCTGACCAGCATGACACAATCTGAAGGACACTGCAGAAACAGAGCATGGGAGTGACGCGGCCATAAATAAAGAGCTCACCTTTTCTTACATCTTTCGCAGACACAAAAGCACGAGAAATTGAAGAGCTTTTTCTTTTTAACGAGACAGCAGTACAGGAGAATAAGTATGATGACAATGAAGATGAGAATGGCGATGATGAGAGCAGTCTTGTCTCCAGCACTGTCGCTGGCGTGGTCGTCTCTCGTTCCTCTCTGTGAGTGCTTCGTTGCTGAATCGTATATTTCTATCGGAAGTTAACCAAAGCAGAATTACATTGAAAGTTGTGACCACTTCGAGTTGTGTTTACTACACTCTGGTTTACTTTTGTTCTTGCAGTTTAAAGACATTAACATTTATGTGTTCAAGGAGGAGCAAATATGAGTAAAGAAGACCAACAGCACCAAACATGTTTAATGCTGCAGCGATATAAAACATTTCACAATGTACAGACCTGCATTTGTTAACAGCCGGGCTAAAAAAAACGTCTAAAAGTTTGGAAGGCAGGGATATGGCCAAGTCCTTGCCTAGAATGCGCTTTTTCAATCAAAAAGAATACCCATGCTGCACGACGCTATTTCGAGTCGTTTCATAACTGCAGTAAGAAACACTGAAAATCGTGTTGGTTCCTCCTCCGGCGCATCAAAATTGGAGTACAAATGCAGCTGCAAGCGAGTGCATTCGTTTTCCTTGATTGGAGCGTTCGAAATTCGTACTAGGTTTTGAATTGAGATGGCGATTTGTGAAGTCATTCTGTGCAGTTCATAACCCTGCCCTTTTTAAGACTTCAGAGTCTCTGGTTTCTGAGCCATGAACTTATGCAGACTACTTTGCGCAGATTACTCCAAGGTCACCAGGCAAGAATGACGCAATAGAAACGTCATGAGAATGCCGCTACCTTAATGACCAGATAGGGCTCAAGGTGAACAAAAATATAATCGTCGAATGATTTTTGTCTGGTGTATGTCAGCATGATTCGTGGCATTGACAGACATCAGTTGGCCTTCAACCGATTTATTGCGTTGAAGGTAAGTTTCGAACACGAATCATGTTTTGAGCTACATAAGACAGGATTTTGGATACTGATTTTAGTTATGACAGAAATACGACTGGAAAGTTAATAAACGTACAAGAACGCCACGGCAAAGGGCAGGCGCACATAACAATATTCGGGGTGAGCAAACACACCAACAAATACCGCCATCTCTCAGCAAGTTAAAGGACTTCAAGTGAATCGGCCCTGCAATTCTGCGATTAAAATTTCTGCAAATTCTGCAACAATAGCACTTCTGACACGTCTAGCCTCGTAGCAACTCTGACGTCATAAATACGTTGCATGGCATAATAAAATGATAACGTATGGAGGAAAATGGCTACTAAATGGTGAAAACTTGTTGTGTGGAGCAGTCACTCATCCTTAAAAGCAAACCAGTATTTGCTAGAGGGCTTGTTTCATAATATCTGATGCTCACCTCAATATCTTCACATGCAGAACTTAAGGAAAGCGGAATATGAACTCCTCTAGAAATAGCGTAAAAAAGCAAAATAACCTTGAGGCTATATTTCTTGCACGTGGGAAAACCATCAGCAAAGTGCCCGACTATGAAATTTTTATGCATCCCGGATACATTCACTAAATTCATACGGTCTTGGCCGAATTCACCATATTGCTATCCAGCAAGAAGAAATACGCATTATGACTGTGAGGCTGCCGTGACGCTACTCATGAATTTATTAGCGTCTATTTCACGCTACATCTTACTTTTTTCAGGAACCACCCATTGGGACTCATCCTTTTTCTTGATCCACTTGTACGCCCGTTTCAGATCTGTTCTGTTGAATACCGGAATGACCTGTAAGGAATACGACATGTTCGCGCCCAGAACAACGACAGGCACAAATATGTGTCTGCGTAGGTGTATGTTCAGGCAAATATGTATGCGAATATATATATATATATATATATATATATATATATGCATGTATATGTCAAGACCATTAAAAAAGAATTGTACTTTGTGCTTTAAATAACTTCCGGCTGAGTTTCTCGACCTTTCCAAAACTGTTCTTCACATCGTGTAATATTACAAAGTAGCTCACCAAGAGAATGTGCCATTATCTGATGCATTCATTGTTTGGTACTTCGGGTACATCCTCTATTTATATTTAAAAGCAATAGCTAGCTTTCTTCTTTTTCGCTCAGCTGCCGACATATCATCTCGGCAACTGATGCCTTGGAAATCAGAGCATAGAACACGAGCGTACCAACAAGGAACTTCTTATGGGATGGCACCAGGGGGGGGGGGGGGGAGGGGTCGGAACCTAGTCGGGTCTAGACCTGGCATTCCCATGGTGACGTTACCATGGTATTGCTCCAGAGCAGTTACGTGTTGAATTGCGTTGCAATGCGTGTTTTTTAATAACCGTTTTCGAATACTCCTAAGTCGTTCTCTCCCATAAAAAAGTCCCAAGACGTTTGCCAGTATAACTCCTAGCCATACCCGGGGTTAAAACAGCTGTGGCGTGTCAAATATTCCAACACCAACCCGTATCCCCATACCGTGCTAGAGACATCAAATTCACAAGGTGTGTTGACCTGTACGTGATCTCATTTAAGTCAATGTTTGAAGTTCTTCGCCAACGATCCGCCATTCAACTGTCTACAGCTATGCAATGTTTGACGCCGCTAAGCCGCGTCGTTCGGAAGCCATTCCGGAAAAAAACCTTTGGGGAGTCAATTTGACTCCCCACCCGGGCACGTGTTAAAAGAGGCACTAGGGGTGTTCCTGAGCAGAAGGGCCGGAAAGGCAGATACGATGCATGAATCGCTTTTGAGCACATGCATGAGCTCGCAGCTGAAACGTTCCCTCAAAAGGTAAGAGTGTATATGCCATTTTTTGACCTGCTCCTTCTCAGCATCGTCGTAGCCACACCGAACCTTAAGTTGTATGCAAGTTTGGGGCCGGTGCAGTTATGGTCCCAAATGCATGGTATTGACGTTACACCCGTGCAGACCTAAATGCAGGTAAAAACGGCAGCCAGGCTTCTGCAAATCATTCTAGGAAGAAATGGTCGCGGTACAGGCTTGCATTGCGAAGGGGGATAACATGGATTCTCCAATAAAGTTCAATAAAGTCCAATAAATATTTATGTCCAGTCAATGTCGATAGGGACAACATAACATTTTCAGGGAGGCTGAAGACCAGCCCTAAGCTGTAAACTTCTCAACGCCTCCCCCTCCCATGCCCCTGACCTTCAAAAGCAAAGAGTTAATGAAAATTGGACCTGAATATATTGCATATTTGTCGGTCACTTGTGATGTAGATGATCCTGGAACAGTGAGGCTTTACAAAGTTGGTTTGATGTGTCAAACATGGTTAGTTGCACATCTAGAGGCAAAACTTAAAGTGTCGAACTGGAGCATTTTGTGTAATTTCTTCGATATCTGCTGGTAAGATGAGACAGACTTGAGATTTGAGTGTGCGGGGCAGGATATCATTTTTCAAGATATAAAAATGAGAATGAAATTACAGTTCTAGCGGGTACGCAATGCCAAATGACTGCACAGAACCAAACAGGATTGAGGGACAGGGTAATTTATCTATGTATAATGCACTATCTGTCAGTACTAATAGTTGCAGCTTGTCATTCTCCCACAGCATAAAGGATTGCCTATGTGAAGCAGAACCTGTGCCAACCTTCGCCTGTGCCCCAAATGGTATGCGTTAGACATATTTCTGTAATTGGACCAGTACTAGAAACAAGAGCACCTTCATCGTGCGTGTGCTGGGTCACACTTAACATCAGTTACTATAAGGACATGCCTAACACTGACTGGCATTTGGCAGGAGTGCAGTTTCCTTTTCAGGGGCTCCAGTCCCCCAAAATATTTGGCCTGCAGCCTGACTTTGAGAACAAAGTGAGCCAAATCTGGGAAGAAACAAGCCTGTTCGTCGGCGTCTTTTGAGGGGTGTGTTAATCATTTCCATACTACTCAGTTCGCTAGGGCTGAGTGGAGTGAGTTGAGGTGAGTATGAATTGAAGGCCCCAACTCATTTGGCATCCTTGACCACTTACCACGGATGCAAAATTATACGTCAACATTATTATCATTGTCATAAGGAGTAGGAAACATTACAATTGATTGCATGCCAATGATTGTATTTTAAACATCAAAACATGGTGCGTGACAACCTGAAGGCAACAAGTGCATGGCTTGATGCTGAAAGCTCATGTTATGTTTCACCGTGCTATGTTTCAAATTTTATTATTGGCATGGAACTGCACACACATGTTCTGATTACAATGTCTATCAACAGATACAGGTGGATGGGCACACAGATGGACCTTCCATGACAAATTTGAATGTAACACCGGTGCAGGGTCCAAAAATGAGAGGTTTTGTTTATTTGTAGGCTATTTCAGGACGCAATTCAGGGAAGATGATTGCATAAACATCCGGATAGTGTCATTGTAGTTACTCTTACGAAAGTGTTTAGCCGGGATTGCCGAGCATTGAACGGCGGATAATGCCTGTACTGCCCTGCATGCTGCCAGCAGAACCGTACAGTTTTGTTATGCCGCCGGAACACCATAATTGTAACATTGCCAGATTTAGACAAAGTTTTAGGCTGTCGAGGATGCTTATCTGCATATTTTCTATGACAGATTACAATTCGTAGTCAGATATTATGTGCTTACCAATTTCATTTAGGTGGCAAAATTACAAAAGTGATGGATAAAAAGCAGCACAGAGGATCGCTGTGCCGGTGCCAACCTGAAATCTAGTATATACTGGTATTATCCTGCCGCCCAACCTGTTGTTATGGGGCCATGGATAGCACTCACCGCCGTTTTGCTCTGGCAGAAATAGATATCCGTTAGCCGTCCAGAAGGCATCATTAACATCAAACTTTGTGACTTACATAATCGACATAACAAAAAAATTGTGCATGCTAATGGCCCAATGTCCGCAGAGTTCTATCAGAGCAATATTTCTTGTTTTTATCATTTATTGGCGATGCTGCTCCAGAGATATAGTTTAAAAGTTTGATGACTGTTTAGCACCGGTGAGTGGTCACGAATTAATAAAGCTTCCAGAATGTTGGGTTTTCTTGCATCGCTTGCAGACACCAAAATTTCCATGTTTTGTGTGAGCATTTGGTGCGTGAGACGAGTACTGTGGTCCGGTTGCAAGTAGTCTCTTGATTCCGTGACGGGCATTATGAGGCGTCGGAACAAAAATGTTGTTACACCGATGTAGCGTGCGTAACAAAGCCTATAATCTTCGTTGGAGCAAGGAAATTTGCATACTTTATTGCACCTTTTCACCATCTCTGTCTTGCTTGAATTGTTTTTTATGAAGAGGTCCCTAGTTTTGCGGTGTTTAAAAAATTTTCATCTGAGCACATTCCCGTTTATCCATGTGAGACTTATGAGCACTGAAATTCGCAATACCTTCTCGTCCATTTTGTAGGCAGAACTCATTTAGTTATGGCAGGAAATGTGTATGAAACGGTTCACACACACGCGCGCAGGATGCACTTATGTACATATATGTATATGGATATACATATATATATATATATATATATATATATATATATATATATAACGAATGCAAGCGTCTTGTTTTATTTATAGCTATCGATCTTCATTGCACCAGAAGGTGCTGGCTAAGCAACGTTATCAGGCAAACATTGCTTATAATGTCCAAACTCGTGTCACGCCATGACATGATGGTTACAGGTGGTATCCGGTGTGGGGGCTTGCTGATGTCGTTTAATCAGTACCTACCGGCATGTTAGAAGTCAGTAATTGCCAGCATACAAGCTAGAAGCCCGTAATGCCAAAAAAGGACGTCAGGGCTCATTTGGGTTACAACAAATATGTACAGATGTACAATCAAGTAGCCCTTCTCTCCAGCCGCGATCCCTGTCTTTCTAGGCGTGTTCCCGGAGTGCTCCATATCATTAACAGGAAGCCGGCAGCGTCCAACTCTTTAAGATTTTAATGGGGTTCTGAAGCTCATAGCATGAATAGCAATTGCGAATACACCTGAGCGTAACACCCCAGCGAATACACCTGAGCGTTATGCTGTTTAAGGCCTCCCTCCTCCTCATTACGCTACTGATATACTCCACCGACCCCCTCCCCCTCCATGCGTAACTTAGTTTATGGACGGCCCCATGCAGAACTCGTTAGAACAACATAAACCACATTGTGGACGTAAAAGACAATAACCACTGAATGATGGGAAGAGTCACGTTCGCTAGGTGTCCCACAAACACATTCCCAAAGTACGATCTACGTCCAATACATTTTGAGCATGGATGACGCAGCGTTTTTTTCTATCTAAGAATGAGCACGTGTTTTGTCTTACGTCCTCCTCCATCCACAGCAGGTAATCCTGATAAAGTTTCTTCATGAGCTTGGACCGCTCGTCAGGTTCTCGCACGCGGGCAATCAATGCAGTAATGCACCAAAATAGCTTCTCGAATGTAGCGGCCGCCTGTAAACCAAAAGACCTCTTTCAGTTTGCATACGATGGCGTGAGTCTTATCCGCATGTCTGACTCCTGGACACATCTGAATGATCGGCTGAACAACGCCAAATGAGCGCATACAATGTGCGTGCGTTATCAGCTCAGTATTCCAGTTGGCTTGCATGTTGGTACATGATTAAACAAGGCATGGCAACAGGCAAGAATAGGGAAAAATGGTCCAAACTTATGAGTTATACCCATGTGATTTATTGTTAACTGACAAATTCATGCACGGCAATCAATAAGGATAACTTTGTACGAAAATATTAGGGGAATCATTTCATATAACAAGTTAGTATTCAGTTTGATCACCAGCATTCTGGCACAATGCATTTTTTTCTCATAAGCATAGTGCTCCTATACAAATGTGGCTATATACACATGTGCGTCTGAGCGATGCCAGCACTGCTGAAGTTTTCGCGGCCCGAGTGGCAGGCGGCCGACCTCCTCGCTGTGCAGCGCGGACACAGCGCCGGTGCGGGTCTTGAGCTTCAGCTTCTTGCCCTCTCGGATGACCAAGGGCAGCGAGAAGGTGACCTCTGCTGATGTCAGCGGACCTGTACCGGACGTCACAGCCATCAGGAGCTGAGACGCCACGTCAGCGGAGAGCGCACCCGGCCAGTGAACAGGGCACCCCAACGGGACACCACAACAGGTCAACCCAACAGGGCACTAGGGGAACCAGGACGCCCCGAGAAGGTACCCCAACAGGGCACCCTAACAGGGCACCAGGATACGCTGCCAGTGGCCATAGCACCCTCAGTGGTCACGACACTCCCCCGTGGCCAGGACACCGTCATTAGTCAGGACTCCCCCCCCCCTCCGGTGGCCAGGACAAGCCGTCATTATCAGTCCAGAAGACCCCGTCAGATCCCCTGCAGATGTCGGCGGACGGCTGCTGGTCTGCGGTTTGGGGCTGGCCACACCTGCAAGCTGAAATGGGGGGGGGGGGAGGGGGGATGAGGAGAGTAGGATGGGGAGGGGTAATGTCAGGGGACCCCTGGCCGTTTTCGTGCTGGTCGCGGATGCTGCAGACCACACCGTCGCGTGAGGATGCTCGGGTATTTTTTGTCTTTGCAGAGTGGCGGACCAACCGCTGTGAAGTCATGCATGTGCTCCCTTCGGAGTAATTGCGACGTCCAGTGCGGGTTGGTGCATGCATGGCAATGAGACTCGCAGTAGATAATTGGCAGATTTGAGCGTTATGAGAATTCTAATGGCTGACTCTGCATCGGCAAATTATACGCAATATTCTATGACTGACACGTCAAGGGCACGAGGGGTGCAGGTGCGCATGAACTTGGCCTTGAGAGTTAAACTAGTGATTGCTCACTGTGCAACACTCCATTAGAGGAGAGCCGATGGTGGTCCTGCGCGAAGCCGCGGCCGTTCCAGGCCGAGCTCAGCTTTAACGAACACAACACTCCATTACAGGAGAGCCGATGGTGGTCCTGCGAGAAGCCGCGGCCGTTCCAGGCCGAGCTCAGCTTTAACGAACACTGCTAGCAAAAGGTGATGGAGTACCACCAATCACAACACTAATGACAAAACATCCATTTGTTTCAAATGCAAATGGTGCGCACAATATGCTTTAGTCTGGAGGGCTGCTTGCCTTGCACACTATTGCTGGCTGAGTAGCTCATAGCTTCAGTGCTGCTTCAAAACTTGGGTGTGAAATCTCTGCCAGTGGTAAACTGGCATCAGCCACCCTTCGCAAGACTACATCGAATGGTATTGCACACCGGTGGAGGCAACCTTTTATTATTCATATTGAGCCAAAAGGGCGCAAAACCATGCGCCTACGACTTCTTTACTTCGCATATTTGGCCAAAGTACAATTTTAAATGACCTGACTCGCTAAATGCGCGATGATCAATTACAACAAGATGTTATCTGATATAATGAAGCAACTTAAAACCGAGCACCGTTTTAAAATCGTTGTCGGGTCCAACCCATTCCATAATGTCACCTTTGTCTTGAATATAAAATGCGACTGACGTGACCTCCAAAAAAAGAGGCCACTTTAGACCCGCAGAGTGCATTAGCCCCATATTTTCAGCTGATGCAATGCATTTTTGCGTGTTTTACTGAAAATTTCTAGAGCTACTCGCATTTTGTATGCATTTAAAGGTAAACAATATTTGCTCGAACAACATGATCTCAGATCCTTTGGTTAGAGATTGCTCAAGGCTGGGATCATTTAAAACAGCTGATGAGACCTCGGTCTTCTGGCGAGGACTAACATGCCTGGCACATCCACCGGTCACCGCAGCTCCATTCCAGCTGCGGTGACCGGTCTTGCGGTCGTTGGTGCGGTGGTCATAATTTCATCTGCTCGTCGGTGGTGGTTAAAATATTATGCTCCGGCAGGATTTCAGAGAATTACTGGCTCCCAAAAGTCCGTTTTGGTTTCGCTTACCTGAAATTGAACACATGAGTGACTGCTTTCATTTGAGCATGCCGCGCTGCGTTAGCGTACGGCTTGTCGGGCCCACTGTGAACGCGTCGGTTGATCCGTACCTGTGGCCGGCGCCGGCCGGTTCAGCAGCGCCGAGCAGACTTTATCGTCCCAGACCCATGGCACATCCAGCTGTTGCTCGTCGTTGGGCGGTGCGGCCTCGACGACCGTCTCCACCTGGAGTGGCGTGTCACCCACGCGGTCAGGCACCTCCGGGTACACATCCAGCACGGGCGGCAGCATGAGCGGCTCCAGGAGCGACACGACCGGCTCCGGCGCCGCCCGCTCGACCGACACCAGCCGGGAGCGTCCCAGCAGCACCCCGCCGGCCGGCCCGGCGCCGTCCGAGTCGACGGTGATGAGACGGTGGTCATCGCTCGCGTCGTCGCCGCCCACCACCACCAGCCGGTGCGGCGAGTCTTCGCTGATGACGCTGATTTCGTCCGACTGCCGTTTTTCGTCCGTGGATTTTTGACCTGTCGTGTCGGAATCAACTCCCAGAAGAATCGCTGGTTGGGGAGAACAAAAAGAAGATACAGTCCATGTACGGAGGTGGTAGATCAAGTGGCTAGTCGGAAATAGGTTCGGACACTTTTCTCTACTCTCTAAAGTGCTGCACGGCTAGACTCATTATATGTCCTAGTAAGAAGGCATGTTTGCACTAGTTTGTGGGACCCGCACAATATTCTGCTTCAACTCACCTGTGCCATCCAGTCACAGCTAAGCGGTGCACGCACATCACTCAAACGTTTATTCTCATACAATGGCGCAGGATAAGCGGGTAAGTATGCGGCATATTGTGTCAATAGTGGTCTCAAAACCTCACACTGCTATACTCACACGCGCGGTCGTCGGCAATTATACGCCGAACTAAAAGAATCATAGCAAACTTAAGTACCAATTTGGACATCGTTTGCTTCTCAAACAATATGTCACATCAGTTTAAGCGATCGACGATTTCTTTCAATGACTCGTACAAGTGTGAGGGCGTCAATACTTTATAAGTATATAGTGTTTGATTTCGGTAATATATCTATGCACGCTGCATAAACGCTGTGCAAAACAGTGAACAACGATCTCGCGCTATTCACTCTCCAGCAGCCTGCGGCCGGAGGAAACCCTCGTTTCAGATTTCGACAGTAGATGGCAGGAGCTACCAGGGTCATCAAGGTCGCTGAGAGCGAAGTAGTTCTAGGCCTTTCTTTAAAGCCAGAATCATCAAGGTCTTCAGCGACAGCGAGCGCATTTCGCTATGCTATTTGAAAAGCAATTCTGGCATGCCACTAACTACTGATATCAACATACGCCCAATTATTGGGGTCCCATTTTTCGACGGCGGACACCGCTGTCTAACGACATACCTACGGAATTAGTCGGTGATCGTGATAAGCATCTAGCAATAATCTGTGACCCCAGACAGCAAACATACCTCAGAAGTATGCAGCTTAAGAGAATATTGATACTGCTGACCTTTGTTGGGTGTAACCCGGTGATCTAGAACAACTGGAACGTAATCATTCTCAAGCAACTGCAAAGGCGCGAATCCGAATGAACTACGGTGGCAGAACTTCAGTACAATATCAGCCACTTCTGATATGGCGACTACCTCATAATATTCTTAGAGACTCTGAAGACCAACGAAATCCTTCAGATATATCGCATCACAAACTCGTTAGCTATTAGGTGAAAGAGAACAATGTCGTGTATTTAATACTCTTGTCCTTTATTTCAAACAAGGGAAATAACTAACTGACATTGATTCAGAGCACGCAAAGGCACCCATACTGTCAAATTCATTTGTACCGCAACTCCACAGCGGTTACGTTGCCGTTCCGGTAATCTCCATAGATGAATTGCAAGGAAACTTGGATGTTGCCAACCAGTTGTGCGGCGCACACCTGCTCGTCTGGAGCGACTGCACCTGTACGGTAATGACGGGAGGGCAAATAGACATCGCAGCTCATCCCTCAGTTCCCAACTCTGCCGGACACGGGACCCAGCCGGGGCACATATCCAGCGGCTACTTAACTTCTCAATAAATCTATGATTGACGTCCGCTTCACACTTTTTCTTAACTTTCCAGTCTAGTTCACATCATCTTCAGGCTCAGGTATGGAAATCAGGTTTAGATTCGAGGGGTTATTCTGGAAAAATCTTCGGGGTCAAATGAACTACCTACCCGAGCGTGTGTTAGTTGCAAACATGAAAATAAATCGCAGTCGTTCAGTCCGCTTAGGGTCAATTGGAGTTTGACGCTACCACTTGCGTTTGACGCTACCACTACCACTTGCGTTGGACGCTACCACTTGCGTTGGACGGGTGCATGAGATTCTCACCTGATATTCTTGCAAAATACAACGCCACATAATCCAACAATGTGCATGCCTCGTAGTGTTACTTGAGGGATACGCGCAGTTATTACAGAAATTTTACGACAATTATGGCGGGATCAGCATTATCGGCCTTTTACTCACCTACACGCTTTGTGGGTAGAAGCATGCATAGTAAGCATAATAGGTCATACCATACAGTAGGTCAACTCACATCATATATAGCAGCATAGAAAGTCATGCCTCAGGCGAAGCTGAGCCCAGTTCTAGAACATTCGTTAAGTCTCGAAGTAATGCGTCTTTCCTGTACGCTTTGAACACTTTTTGGACGTTTTTTTCGCGTGATTGTGATTAAGTCATGGGCATCAGCGATCAGGCAAGAATCTGAACTAGTCAAAAGTAGGCACGCAAAATATATTTCGAAATCAGAATCCATGACGCCTGAACAAATCAGTTGGCAAGTGCAGGATACGTGAATCACCTTTTTCTCTTTCATCACGATGCGTTGGCATTCAACTTTCATTAGAGTGAGGACGCAGCCACCTCAGGTTACATGCTTCTATGCATGTCACAATATATTTTACCTATTTCTGAATTCCTGGATATTTGTTAATACTTTCCCTGCAACCTTTAACCTTTCCAAGCAGGGTGCGTCAATGATAGACATTTGTCTAGCGCTGTAAATGAGATTTTGCCCTGCCACTTTTGGCCACTGCTCCGTATTTTAGACCAAGGCCGTCGCAAAACGACGCTTTTCGCCAGAGAAACTGTATTCGTATACGCTTCTCCACATACGGGAAAAAATAAACCCCTGGACACTGATTACGTGGATAACGTGGATAACGCATGGCTCTGTACATGATCACATCAAAAGTTCGGTTGAACCACACCTTACGGTAGATATCAACCGCCGTTGGGGTGTACGTTATGTACGAAATATACGGAACATTTATGAACCATTATGTACCGAAACATTATGTACCATATGTACGAAATGATGGCTGTAACCTGGTGGAAACTTGCTCTGGTGCCCGAGGATGGTTGGTATTCGTAAATGCATAATAGACATATTTCATACTACGCTTATAATTTTAGCCCATGATCGTGAGACAGACCCATAGTCCTCCCATGGTGCCTTTCGTTCCAAGTGCCCACGCGTAATTTAGTATGGTGACGCCGCATTAGTTTAAAAGAACGATGCAAATTATGATGCTGAGTTGTGACAAAGTGTGACACGGTAATAAGATCAAGCGATTGCGAGTCACCGTGCGATGGTGAGGGATTGCTGGCGTGACATGGATCGTTGAGCCCGGAATCCGGCCGCAATCTCGTGATTGTATACAACGTGATGACTGAGTGTTTATGTCATACTTGGAGCTTAAAGGAAGGCACCATAGAAACCGCAAGTCGCATGACTGTATTAGCAGGTGATTCTTGTGCCCTCCAGTCATCATTCTAATGCCCCATGTTTGCGCCTTCACAAACGGGGAACAAGCACAGTAGAACAATGCTGACTGTCTGATCGTATGACTCCGAGTCGAACTGTGTTCACAGTGATGTGCTTTAATCCGTTTACCTGAAAGTTGAAACCATCACATTCCTTTAACATGTTGCGAGACACTTGCTTGTTCTCCATATACATACCACGGCCATAGGGGAAGGTTGTCTTCGGCTCTCAGGTGCACACCACATGTCCCAAAATGTACATTACAGTAAGCGTCGGTCCCACAGTCATGCTGCAATCTTAACCTGCTGGTACCAGACTCGGCGTAAAATGCACTGAAGCTCCCTTCGACTTGAAATTGCTTGCTCCAAGCTCCGAGCCGTGCTGCGATTTTTCCACAAGTTAGGCCATACCCTTGCGCCTTTGCGCGGCCGCGGTAATCTCCCCAAGAGTACCGCTGACGGCAGTAATTAGCTGTGGTTTACCTGCCCGGCGAGGGGACGGAAAGCCCCGCGCCCAATGAGCTGTGTCGGCACTACTCTCACGCGACACAACGGAAACGACAGCCCTGTCAAGTTCATACATTCGATGGACACAACTAAAGTACCGGAAGAGTTGGCCGTTTTCGCTGCCCTGCGCGCAGCCCAGAGGTCACGATTGGAGGTCGGCGAACATACCACCTAAGCCTCAAACGGCTGGTCCCAGCCAGTGTGGAAATAACCAGCCACAGGATTACTGGGCGTCGGAATACAGCGCTCTTCACACTCTCCAACGGGGGCCACACGGCGTATTGGACGAGGGGGAACGCACACAAAAAGGTATGCTCGAAGTCCTTAGCGAAAAGCGGCAATTAGAAACCGTCCGAGATAATTTTCAGGGTTTTAACGTCAAAGAAAAAGCAACTGACACTGACCACGCCATGTCCTCGAGGACAATCAGAGATTCAAACGGGCTGGCAAGCGGTCGGTATGAACACTGTCAATGCTCTTGCCCACCTCCAGCTGTGACTCGTCTAGGTCAGCGAGAACGCTCTAGATCCCTTCAGCACTTCGTTGTATTGCTCTCACTCCCGTGGCACTCACTCCTTAGACTGTTGGCCACCAGCCGACATGCTCCTGCCACACCACCCTCTCGCTGATCACCGGGCCAGGGGACGTCAGTCGCTGGCCCGGTGTTCCCAGATGTCAGCCGAGATGGGAGCACCTGCGCGGTAAGGCTAGTGCGTCCCAACTCAGCAGAGCTGTTGCAGAGACGGCTGGTGCTGCCATCAGTCCGCCACTTCACCCCAGTCCGTGTCGCAGCTGTGGGCCGGCGCAGCCCACATCACAGCTGATGACCGGCACAGTCCACATCGCAGCTGCTGACCGGCATAGTCCAAATCACAGCTGATGATAGACGCAGTCTGCATCACAGCTGATGACTGGTGTAGTCCACATCGCAGCTGCTGACCGGCACAGTCCGCATCGCAGCTGCTGACCGGCACAGTCCACATAGCAGCTGCTGACCGGCATAGTCCAAATCACAGCTGATGATAGAAGCGGTATGCATCACAGCTGATGACCCGGACAGTACGCATCACATCTGACAATCGGCGCTGGCTGCATCACAGTTGATGATGGACGCAGTCCACATACAGCTGTTGATCGGGGCAGTCAGCGCTGGCCGCAGCGAATCACTGATGAGCCCAGCTCCTGCAACAGCTGCCAACCAGACTCCAAGAATTTTTTTTTTTCGTGAGCACTCACCACTTGTCTGTAACGCCCTCTCCCCATTCCCTGCAGACCGGCCTGGGGCGCCTAATGAGGTCGGCGCGGCCGTCCCGGGCCGGTTAATAAAGTCATAAGGTCAGGAGGTCACAATGTCATGGGCCAGTCACCTGGGGGGAGGGTGCCGAGACCAGGCGGAGCGTCCCTGCGAACAACGGGTACTAACGTCGTAAGATTGGTCAGCACCGGACGAGTCGCAGTCGCTGCGCGCCAATCAGCGGGTGACAAATGTGTGAACCTTGAGCAGTGCAACTGAGAGGGGCTTCTCGGTGGTTTCTGACTGCGAACTTGGGTTCTAACTGGAGAACGTTCTGGGTCTTCCGTCATGGAAACCATCAAAAAACCCGATGAGACCGGCAGTGGCGCATTGCAGCTTTGTAGGTAGGTGGATGTTCACACGGGTATTACAGCCCACCAAAACTTTTGGCCGCCAAGTAACCGTTTCATAACGGATCACAGGAGCGTCGCAACATCACAGATGCCAATACAGTCCACAGGGACTTAGTTCAACAAAAAGTTCCAAAGGAAAGCCACTTTTACTAGTTGCAACGTTTAACTTGCATTATCAGATATGCAAATTTTTCGCACACCTCACTGAGGGCTAAATGCAGCATTGAGCTAAAATATGGCATGGAACGTTGCTGTTCACTAACCGTTGAGTTCTTTGCCTCTTAAGCTGCTAATGACGGCGGCGTCAGCAGCTTCTGCGCGGCTGGAAGTTCATCGGCCGGCTGGAAGTTCATCGGCCTGCTGGCAGTTCATCGGCCGGCTGGAAGTTCATCGGCCGGCTGGAGATTCATCTGTCAGTGCTCAATTTCCGTGTTGGATTTTTCTTGCTTTGCTTTGTTGTAAGGTGGACTGACAAGGGTAAAGAAAAAGTGGTTTATTTATGGGGCCAAAGGAACATCGTCCCATTCAGTTTGGCTGTCGTGCTCTGAGCGGTCTTGCAATGCATTTGACGTCGTGCCCTGGCTGTCTGTGCTGATGACGTGTTGGTGCACAGGACTGATGCCCAGGCTACTTTTTGTTTGTTTCATAAAGCTGCTTTACTGTGCAGCTAGCCGAGGTCAGATGACTATTGCAGAGACGATAAGAGTACTCGATGTCAAGTACAGCAGGGGATGGTGGGACATTTCTAAACAAATAAGCAAAACCCAACTAAGCGATTTCAAAACACAGACTCCTCACTGCTCATATATGGCCACAATCCTTGAAACGAAACCTTGGGTACTATTGAGAGGCGGTGATTGTGTTTTGCACGAGTGAATATATCAGAAATCTGTCGACCTTCAATTCTGAACAAGTGGATTTCAACTTTGAAAATCATGTCGGTTCTGCTCGGATAGAGTCACCCGCCAGGCTTTTCATTGCTGATTGCATCAGTTCGACATTTCGATGCAAATATTTCAACCTATGAAACATTTCCGAACCGAGAACCATAACTTGAGTCCACCCACTATGTTTTGCATTACAAAATATTGCAAGTCATCAGCTCTAGTAGATATTTATGATTCCGCAATGCCGCAGTGCCCCATAAACAATGCCATTGCCATTTGCCATTTGTAAAGCAATGCGATTTTGAGTAACCTATTCAACATTTAAATTATCTTAGATGAAGCTGATCGATCAGTTGAACTGGCTAACACACAAAACTCACTGCACCAATAACCTGTCATGGCTAAAATTATTTTAGGTGTCAGAGGCGCTGCCACGGCTTTCCGAAGGAAGGTGTGGGGGGGGGGATGGGCGAGGGAGGAGCCCGTTGAGAACCCATCTCGTTTATTTTTAACTTTATCTGGAGACATCAGTGGTGAAAAAATAAACGTCACGTGCCTAGGGGGGGGAGCGTTTTAGTTGCACCCCTGCCAGACGTTACATGGTTTTTAGGCCATGAAATTCACCACATGGTCACGTAAGTGTGTCCAATATGTTGATGCTCGGAGAAAAATCTCAGGATGATCATTTGTTATGAGTTTTTATGTGCCATCTTCTACTCAAGTAAAGGTTGGTTGAGTATTTTCTTGTGGAGAGTGTGTTAAACACCGGGGGGAATTGCATGTGCCCCGAGGACAAAGCATCTCTTACATAAGTCTCAGGAACAGCTGTGTTTTTCAAGTTGAGAGGAGTACACTGTGTGACAATTCGTGAATGTTTTACCCATACCTGTGCCAATATAATCTTCTCTCTCTCTCTCTCTCTCTCTCTCTCTCTCTCTCTCTCTCTCTCTCTCTCTCTCTCTCTCTCTCTCTCTCTCTCTCTCTCTCTCTCTCTCTCTCTCTCTCTCTCTCTCTCTCTCTCTCTCTCTCTCTCTCTCTCTCCTCTCTCTCTCTCTCTCTCTCTCTCTCTCTCTCTCTCTCTCTCTCTCTCTCTCTCTCTCTCTCTCCAAAATTTGCAGCAACGCTAGGCGTTACCCATTGCATATGAGCGCCCATGAGTTTACCAACCAGTGGAGTCCTCAAGGGACCAGCATAGACTAGCCTAGCTTGGCCTTAAGCCGGTTTAGAGCTGCATCTAAGTGTTATTATATTCATGTATATACATATATGCATCATTATTTCTCTCTTTGTGTCTATTCATGCGCATTGCTTGCCCATCTACGTGTTTTTGTATAATATCCTGCATACATGTTACATATATATATATATATATATATATATATATATATATATATATATATTACATGCTTCATTATATATTAGCATTACATGATATGCACAAACAGCCGGTTCATCTCTTCTTCTATGTGATCAGATCTAAAATGTCCCGTTTTCGGTACGTTGTGTAAATAAAGGAGTCATGGTATTCCTCCTTACGCATCACGCCGTGACAACTTTCTTACTCGTGTATGGCAAGGCACTGGCCAAAGCCATTTTGTCCTTGGTTTTAAATAAGTACGTATCAAGTGTGGCCAAAACTTCAGACTTCTGTTGAATAGAGACAGGTACAGAAAAATTCGATGCTGGTAGATACTTTCCACTCATTATTTATCTGAAGTTCCGCACTCATATTAGGCGGTTTCACTGCAATACATAAGCCTGCGAACTAAACCTCTGAATGCCAGCTGCTTGGCCGCCAGACACCCGATCCTCCAGGATCTCAGGCCCGTTCCGAGCCCCCTCTTCATACGAGACCACTTCCTCTTTCCGAGCGGTGGTGTGGCAAAAAGCAGCCCTTCGTGTTAACCGCGCAAGGTCGACCGCATGCCGGCCGGCGCCCAAATGCCTCGGTGCTTCCCCGAAAGTTCCCCGCTTCCACGGAGCATATTCGGGGACTCCAAGCCGCACCCGCCACGTGATTAAGCACCCATTTAAAAGCAAAATGATCCGCTAACCTTGGAGTCTGCAGCACGACAATGACTTCGCTTTTTATTCATGGGATGCAGACCGAATAATGTACGCTCCGCTGGTGTGAACACACGTGGCATGGTGTGCCATCTAGACTTGCTCATGACCTCGCCTGGCGAAGCTTATTTACAAGAATGTAATTCATTTTTACGCGCGGAGATAACTGCACCTGGGCCGCACTAACCATGAGTGTGAAACGCCACGATCTGGGGCGGGGAGGCAGCCAGAAGGGAATCACCCCTAACACTTCCAATCTGCAGTCAGGTGGGATTTCATCATTGGAAATCGATGAACGTTTGCTTCTCATGTCATGCATCTGGGGTTATGACTGGGGTCTGCACTCGATAATAAAAGGTTGTTTGGAAAATGGTTGTATTTTGTGAGGACGATGTGGAAAAGGCCTTTCCGGTGTAAGTATAATCTGCTCGACGAAAGTTCTCACCTACAGTCGATGCTATCGACTTTAGTGAAGAAATTGTTTCCTCAAGCTGAATGGCAGGTGTCAATAAACCTTGAAGTAGGTAGAGAGTGTGCAAATGTGTTTGCAAATATGTTAGCCGTTGACCCGAGTGACGAGCTATCCCTTTCTCCGGGTTCTCGCCGGCCAAGGTTAAGCAAGTGTCAGCTGGCAGGCGCACCGTCCGGAAATAGATTCGGTAAAAGTCATAGTGTTGCCATTTACATCACTTGTTCGTCATGTACAGTTTCATTATATCGGCTATTAATGTTTCTTTTTCTTCGGCACTGATTTGTGAATGCTACACTTCGTGGGTTCGAATGGGTGGCGGTATAAGAAACTAATTGCTTATTCAAAGTACATTTTCACTTGAGCACATCCTTACAACGCTAGGTGGGAAAGTCAGGGTTTCTCACTGGAAGTCGGGTTTCCCAGTTCAATGCGAATAACTGCTCTTTTTATATTCTTATCATTTTTTCACTGCAACCTGCTGGTGCGATAAGGAAAACTTTAGAGTCGGCACTACGTCAGTCTTTTGGCTATGCGCAGCGTCGTTGAAATGGCGGTTGATACTACATTGTATATATTACCAACAGATATGCAATACATCATGCCACCAACACAACATTCAATGCCATACGTCACACTGAGTTGAAGCGCCCACCGCAGGGTGTTCCTGGCCGGTTGGTGAGCTGTGATAGTGCATATTGCATGAACGCCTGCCGACATCTAGAGGCCCTCCACGCCGAAGACACGTGATAGGACAGGTGTCTCAGCTGATAACGGCTGCTGAAGCGCCCGATGACTCGAATGACGTTGCAATTAAGACAGGCAAAAGGTGCGAATCCATCATTCCGTGACAGGGGCGCAACCAGAGCCTTGGTAAGGAGGCGGGCACGAGGTAACAAAGGACTCCTCTCCAAAAAATCACCGAACCTAGCCCCTTCATTTTGGAGGAAGCACAATGTTCTTGTCTTTTTTTAACTTCTTTGACTGAAACTGAAGCGAGAAGCCACCTAGAGGAGCCAAGTAAAAAAGAACTGAAAAAATCAGGCACCCAATAACTACATCTAATAAGTGGCAGCGCTTGTTATTTTGCCATGATTCAGTGGACTCTATCTTCATCGAAAGCATTCGGCGGTTTTGCCGGATTTCTTTTGGGGGCTTTGCAGATATATTCAGGACCCCGTGGATTGGGCATAGATTGCTGATCAAAATGGGGCCATTTCGCGATTCATTCATTTCTTTTCCATTTTACATTTGTAGTAACATGGCCAGCCCATTTTCGTCCAGGGATTTTCATGCATCGTTGAAAATTGAGTTGTTGGAATTCATATAACATAGTTTTAAACGTACACACTCGCAAATTTGGAAACAAACCGCCAGACGTCCGGCATTGCAGTCTCCATAGGGCCCGCGGGTAAAACAAGGTGGTGCTCAACGGACGGACGAAAACGACCATGTGTGTGAAAGAAGCGCACTTGAGCACTTCGTGACATTGGTTTGTACGTTTAGGAGAAAGTGGGAGGTCGTATATTGCAGATTTGCGACTGGTTTTCATGTTGATTATGGGACCGGGCTAGTGTTTAGAATACTTCGAACCCCTGTGCAGTGGTTGAGGGTCTATTTTTGTTGTGTTGCTGTAACTGCTAGCCTATTCAGAGGGCAGCCGTAAAATTATGCATGCGAGATACACGCCTGAGTCTGATTTTTGAGCGGCACGCTTTTTTACTTTCGGAGGCACTGTTTGTGACACACGGTCGTCCTCGCACACCCGGCGTCCACCATAAGGTGTCAGCTAACATGGTCGACACCGCTCGATCGATGAAAGCTGGAAGCCCAGGCGTTGGTGGTCTTACTTTTAAGAATTGCTAGCGCACGGCTCGAAATGTTTGGAGATAACTTATTTCACTAGTTGGTTCGGTAATAGATGTACGCCCTCCTACAAACATTGGTCGATCATGTCAATACAATTTTCATCTCATTTCGATCCAGTCTACTTAACGCTAAGGAGACCCTTTGCCTCTCTCCGGCAAGGGGTTCGTGGGAAAAACAGTAGGAGGCACGATACCTTTCACAGTCAGGGACTAAGGGGCCCTTCCGTCTGAGCCCGAAGAAGACTGGAGGCTGGGGATGACTTCTAACGGTGGCGGCAGATTGCGAAGACGATTGGTGGCCTCACGTGATTGGTGACGGCGCCGGAGACCGGTCCCACTTTGGATGGTGACGGCACTGAAGGCGGGAGCGTGGACGGTGGTAGCGTCGGAGGCCTGTGGCGGGGAAGAGCTTTCAAGGCGTAGTAAGTCGGACGCTGAGAGAAGGCAGCGGCGACTTGGCCTGCTTTGATTCCGGATGTTCTCGGCGAAGTGCTTATAACAGTAGACCCACGGTCGCCATCTATCAGATTCGATTGATTCGGTTGTTGCCGCCGTGCAAACTTCACCTAGCACTCAGCTTTCACAAGCGTGGCCATCTATTGGTTACCCTCAAAACCTCGGTATTCAATGCATTCGGCCCATCAAAAAGGAGGTTTTTCGTTTGCGAAGTCTCTTCCAGTAAAGCTGGCTTCGTTATGGCCTGGAAGGTTGGGCACGGGCTCGACTAGAGGTCCTCAAGGGACCAGGCACGGGCTCGACTAGAGGTCCTCAAGGGACCAGGCACGGGCTCGACTAGAGGTCCTCAAGGGACCAGGCACAGGCTCGACTAGAGGTCCTCAAGGGACCAGGCACGGGCTCGACTAGAGGTCCTCAAGGGACCAGGCACGGGCTCGACTAGAGGTCCTCAAGGGACCAGGCACGGGCTCAACTAGAGGTCCTCAAGGGACCAGGCACGGGCTCGACTAGAGGTCCTCAGGGCTGTCAGGTTGACAGCCCCGAGACGTTTTTCCATTATAACTTCCGAATAGTGCAATGTAGCTGTGCCAAGCTTGGCTTAGCTGTAGCAAATGAAGTAGTGAATGTTTTTGGCATTAAACGATTAAATGAGCCATGTAAGCTCGCTGACCTATGGCAGCTCAAAGTCAGGAGATGGCTGCCAGCGAAGCCAATTCCTAGGGAACCATTCAATCTGATACGACAACGGAGTGTTCAACAAAGTCATCATCTTAGAGACGGTTGATCCTGCTACGATTGATCAACTGATCTACGTTAATCCCGAGTCAAGAGCAAAGGTCTGATCAAGCTCATAACCTTTTTTTGCTGGAGAACTTGTTTTGAGCGATAGGTGTTGACACTCATTTCGAATTTCTTAATCACAGGAAGGTCAACCAATGTGTGACCTGAGCTTTATTATGATCAGCAGAAGACACCGACCTATAATGAACTCGATCAACGTTTTTTTAGGAGCATACCGGCTAGGGTAATTCTAAGCACTTATTTAAATTTAAGAAAGTAAAACAATCTCCCAGGTTTTCTCGGTCCCCGTGATCTTCTGGGGGGTGGCGGGGGGAGGGGGAGCAAATTGACCCCGCACACGAGCGGCGCCGTATTCAACCGGTCACCCGGGCAAGTGTTATATGAACCACCTCCACTACGAGGACAGCATTCTCGAAATAAGTCAATAGGACTTATAGGACAACCTGGATGGACTTCTTCTTTTTGATACATTAATGAGCTTCATTCAAAGTAAATTGGCCTTCTACCATAGCTAGAGAGCTTGTTTGTTCTGGGAGGAGGCTCCGTAATGTCTCGAAAATGTCCAGTTCGTTCAGGAATTGTAGCTTATTTCCTGTAGCCTTGACTGATCAGCTCTATATTGGACTAAATCCCATTTCAAGCTCGGCGGTACCTACTCAAGGTCATTTCTGGCCACTTTCCACTTATATAACATTTCAAGCATCATTTGTATTCCAAGACACTTATTTTGCCGCTGTTTAAAAACACAGATACCATCAACCCATGCACTGATGGTTTCAGGACTCGAAAAAGATAGAATTTCCATGCAACGTTAAGTGCATCACGGGTTGATAATGAAGTAACATCAATAGTCTAGCGCAACGCTCTTGACATAAACCAAAATTAGCACAAGCATTTTACCGACATGGTGATTCAGAAAAAACGGCTCATTTTATGGAATATATAATGCACATTATATAGTTGTATATATACACACACACATATATATATATATATATATATATATATATATAGGCTATACAGGTGCATTTTACATGCTAGGTGTGACCAGGCTTTGCTAAAAGAGGTGCCGAGGAACATTGTCGGAAACCTATGCTAGTACGTTGGTACTATGAAGGGAAATTGGAGGAAAATATATGTGCACACATGAAGCTGGAGAAAGGAAAACATATTCCGCGCAGAAGTGCTTTCAGGGTTTGGAGTTGTGGGACTCACATTATCTAGAACATAAAGGCCTTAAATGATGCGTTGCGCTCCACCCTCCACTCCTGGGCAGTAAATATTCCAACATCCGAAGTTAAACAACACCTAAAAAGCTGTTTGCCACAGACAGATACTGGAACGATGAAGGAGATGGGATTACAGTACATGGAGACCGTGGCTGCCAACATTCAGCTGTCACCTGACGGCCGCGGCGATGAGCCTGCCGAAATCAGGTGTCCCACTACTTCTCGTTACGAAATTCGGATATTTATATTGGTATGGAACATGTCCATGCATCCAACAAAGGCACTACACGCCATTTATAGTATCTTACAGCATTGTGGCCGACCATGATATCTTCCACTCGCTTGGTCTCACACTTTCACCACAATAATACATGTCCTGGATCCGTTTATGCTATAAGTTGACATATACCTGCTTTCTGATGATTGCACCATCCTTTTCTCTCTGTACACACTTTTAAAAAAAATGCATTCTGACAAGTTTCATTTACACTCGATTATGCTGTGGCCTAGAAATGCCATTAATTTTGAGTTTTGGAGGGACGCTATTATACGTGCAACTCTAAATTTGGCTCTATTAACATGGACCAGAAATGTCGAGAGCTGTTCATAAGCGTGACAACGATTATAGATAAAAGAAAACTTTAAACATTTCGTGTTTTGTCCCTTTGTTGCTCCATACAAGCATCCGAAGTTTTCGAGAAATGCTTGATTTAGAGATGAATCACGTCCGAAAAAAATGTTGCGCTGTTTTATGGCCAGCCCAGTAACTTCCGATATCTCAGGGGGGGGGGGAGGGGGATTCACCTACCGCTGCACCTGCATGCTCCATTCACCTACCGCTGCACCTGCATGCTCCATTCTCCATCTGTGGATCACACCCTGCACCCCTTTTTCCTGATCGCCCGTCATAAGAAAGCGGCTGGGACGAGACTCAGTAGTGGGACTGGTGGCGAGTTACAGGCTAAAAAGGGAACATGGGCATGGCTAGAACAGAACTGAGATGGCTACAACAGTAAACGTTTGCACCAGCTGGCCATTGTAGATTCCTGTGCGAAGGTCGTGCCCAAGGATCAGTGTCGAGGGCGAAGGCACTTCTCCAAACATTCTTCTTTTCCAGCAGCAAACGTCGTTCGAGCCTTCAACAATGTACCTAGGAAAATGTCTGGTTGCATCACAGCAATCCTTCAACATGTCATGGAAGTTTTGTCTCCAAGAGTCTATTGTCTGTTTTATGGCTTCCACTTTTCAATTTCGCTCTGGGTTTCAGATCTATCATCATTCTGTCACCCTGCGGACCAGTGAGCTCATCCTCGGAGCTCGATATTTGTCCTTTGTGGAGCACTTGTAGAGAAGTCGCTCTACTTAGACTTTATCCCATACACCAGGGAAGTCTACAAGGCAAGCAAAATTAAGCACTCGTCCTACCCAGAGGATCAAGGGAGGGGGGGGGGGGCGGTCCAAGGCGCCCAGGGCCGACCTTGCTGCAAGTTTACAACACAAAGTACACGCAATTGGACGGCTTGGGACCTCCAAGCGCCGAAGAACGGCTGCAACGAAAATGAAGGGCGCCAGGAAGACAAAAAGGGCTATTGGCTTATTGGGAGGCCAGTGGTTGGAAACGTTTTAGAGGCCATTGCATTGCCTAGGCACCCTAGCCTGTTCATGGGTGTCCCATATCTTGACTTGCCGGTCACTCTCGATCACCCAGGGACATCCTGAATTGGTCTTGGATTCTTCTAATTTGTTCGGAGAATCCTATGCTGACGCCGGGGGTCTTACATGTCAACTTTTGGAACACTCTCGACCGCCCTGGGGCTATTCATGCAGGCAATGGGTTCTTCCTATTTGTTCAGAGGGTCCCGCGTTGTTGACCATGCCCCTGTTGATGCATTGGAAAACTCGCGACAGCTCTGGGTTCGCGTGCGTTAGCGCGTCGGAGACCCTTAAAGGAAACGCTTCACCTTTATATCGGATTTTGAACTGAAATAGCCATCTTGAGGACCTTTTGATGCATTCACGGCCATGCCTTTTAAAGATCCAAAGCCCTCTGGCTCCTGAGTTATGCGCCCCCAAAAGTGGCAAAAGGTTTATTTAGGGACTATTTCAAAGCCACCTCTGCAATGATGATGTTATAGGAACGTCATACGATCGCCGTGATATTACGGGCTGTTTTTTGCGTACGGTCAAAAACAGCATGGCCGCTGATGCATTCGCAAAAGCGATGATGCGGCACATATGATACAATCTACGGAAGGTGATTGGCTGTTAATAAGATTTCGCTGCTGAATGCGTGTCGCGAACGTGAGCTTGAGCAATTTCGGGTTGTGCGGCACTCTTGGTCAACGGGGCGTTTTTCGTTATATCTAGGCCATGGGCCAAAGTTATCGAAAAAAGTACGCCACCGTCCGCAAAAGAATACGACACTGAACAAAGAATGGCGCTATCCGGAATGTTTTTAAAAGAAGACGCAACTGCAACTCTGTCTTTTTTCTCCTGCTGGATTACAGTAATCTTATATACATTCTTTGCTAAATATTTCACGCATATTGCACAACAAATTTAAATCTTGAACAAAAAAGTTGTGTCCTTCAAGCACAACCTCTTAAACTGCATTACTATGAACTCTCGTTGGGACTGTTTGGAAGGGAGCTCACGGTGAAATGTGGTGTTATGACCGGAAACCTGTGCGGAAATTGTGAGAAAATCCGCAATTTGATAGTCTGTGAGAAAATCTATTATTTATATATAATCCATATATATAATCCATATATATATATATATATATATATATATATATATATATATATATATATATATATATATATATATATATATATATATATATATATATATGTATATATGTATATATACACATACCCATATGTACGTGCATAACAAATTTCAGACAGCATGCATAGGCATCTTGTATGTCGCAAAGTTTACAACTATCGGACACTGTGAGCGTTAAGCTTGCCATGAGATAACAACATTCCAGACGGAAATATATGTACACAAAGAATACAATGTCACCTGTTCCATGACATCAGACATATTTTGGGGAGTCTGACGTTCAATCATATTTTTTAGCAGCACATATGGATCAATGCAGGCCGAAAATGCATAACGACGCGGTGAGATATCGCTGGTAACAGATAACCGGACCCCTTTTGTCACAAAAGTGCATGTACCTTGCCATGCTCGAATTCTGTAACTAAATAATGTTGTCCGGAAACAAATGATCCATATGGTGCATTACCCATGGCCCTCTACTGATAGATATTAAACACACGCTGGTGTTTATCACGACCTGCGGCGAAAGGCATGTTTGTAGAGGTAGTACTGTGTACTTAAATGCTGTTAGCATATGTCTGTGGGGCGGACCGGACGGTTCTACCTCATTAGATAGCCTTGAGATGAGGACAGGAAGAAAATGTTTTATATCAGATTGGTCGCCGGCGTTGTCAACGGATGTGAAAGGAGCTATTTTCCAGACCCTTAGGGAACAGCAATTCTTGTGGCGCAATCGATGTAAAGAAGGTAACGGTCATTGGCAGCAAAACACTTTTTACAATGTCGAGCGAAACGCCACCAATTTCAACAACTGTCTACTGATTCGTGGCCTCAAAAAAAGTTCAGGCATGGTCGTGAAACAAAGGCTGACGAGCTAACCCGAGACCGTCTCGGCCCAAGCTCGCGAGAAACAGCGACACGGCTCAATTCAGTAGAAATGCGGGACCCTAAAGATGCGAAATTTCTAACACATCAACCCCAGATGTGCTGTCTCTCCCGATCGGCGTGAGTCACCGCATTCGCCGAGAAGCGAAGCTTTTCAGCCCGCTCCCGAATGTTTGCCGGTTTGATAGAAGTGTAACCCCGCGGGAACTCCCACCCTGTTCGGGTGGGCTGACCTTAGATTTTGCGGCGTTGCTGATGTCCAGTGCGAGTTTCAGATGCTCTGATTTTCTGCCAAGGCCGCCGGGCTTTGTCTCATCGTTCCGCAGCTGCCGTGACCTCTGGGTCGTTGCGCAGTTCTTGTGCGCCGGTCGACGCCGCGTCATCCTGACGTATGTTATTCGGAGAGGACTGTGACCCTGCGCCAGTATTTGATGAGACTGCACCAAACGTATCACGACTGGGAGGTGGAAAAACAGGAGGCGATGATGATGATAATATCATCAGCAATATGTGGATTCTGATGATGATGATAGGAAGGAAATCATGAGGCCTCGAGGCTGTCTTGGGATTCTGAGAAGATTCGGGATCCAGCGACGGGCAGGGGACCTGGGACGGTCAAGAGCCGCAGAGCAGAACCATCGGTTTCCAGAGCATTGAGTCAGAGAGAACCAGATCCTACCAAAGAGGTAAGCTGTGATTCGAAGGTAAACAGAGGTTCTGACACGATCCACTGGGCACAAGGTCGATCGTTAGCCCTCAGAGGCGCCTCAAAACGGGCGGAAAGTGAAGCGCAACTGATAAACTTGAAACTGACAATGGTCAGGAAGCGGTCTCAAACACGCAAGCTGTCGACTGACTTTCGCTCAATAAAAAACAGCCACAGAGAAAATGAAAGTGACCTGAGAGTGCAAAGCGTCCCATCAAGTGATGAATGACAAGGGAAAACACAAATGTTCCGTGTTCTTCCAAAATACTATCGGAGAAACGGATGTCCAATGTTTCTGAGTCATTAGTGTCAGAACTTCATTGGTTTTATCCATAGATATATGCAAGCATTTTTGCACCCTTTTCAGTGGACGTAAGCAACTCCTGGTAAAGAAAGAACACACAGGTGATACAAAAATCCCCCTTTCATGCGTAGGCGGGCATTACGAATGGGACACGTTGCGCTGTTATCTGAATTCACCATATGTTTTGACACTTAACATACGCCAGGAAAAATTCACATATCTTTCGTGTGCACCTTAAAAGGTCTTCGTGAGGTGCAGGGTTGCATCTTTATCGAAAGCAATGGGCAGTTTCACCGGGAAGGAATGTCCCCCTCCCCCAGCGTACTCCTCTAGAATTGTATCCACTTCCATTAAACCTCAATAGTGTGCACGCATTTGCACCAGTAGCACGTTCAGTGGCATTGTTCGAGCGCCTCCGTCCGTAGGTAATTTCACGGCTCCAAACTTAGCCGTTGATTGGCGTTGCCGGCGTTGGTGCTTGCCCGTGGTAGTATAAGTTGTCTATTCTAATGTGTCACGCAGCGATGTTGAAATTATATATGTGGTCATACCAAGATGGACAGACCTCTGAGATGGCTAAGAAGCCACCAACCAGTTGGATGGCATTTCAGGCTTGGTCGGGATTTTAAGTAAGTCTGGTGGTCGTAACCTAGTTAGGGGCTTGGCAGCAACACAGATGTCGTTGAAGACATTTGAAAATTAGGAAATGAAGTGCTCACACAGATTCTAAAAATCCCTGTGTAGATCACGTGCCAACTGATCGGATGGATCATTTTCGTGCCACATACAATGCTAAGACGCCACGCCACCTGACGCAACACCCAATATGACGCCACGACCATCTGGGGCCAACATGACCCTTCGTAGCTAGTTGCCAGCTGGTCTCTGTCAGTGTCGTCGGGGCCAAACATCTCTCTCGCCCTGGGGCTGGAACATAGGGTTGATGGACAACGAGCCATTCGTCCCATCCGCTCGGCTACATGGATGGGCCATAGTCATGAGTGGAACTTTACCGTGCCTTGGGGATGCGGACGCCTTTCTGACATGTGGCAGAAGTAGACGAGTGGGGATGATGACGTCCCAGAATGTTAACATTGTATGCCTACAGGTATAACGCGTTACATAGAAAGAATGAAACTCAAAATTCTGCATCTCCCAGGGATGAAGAAAGTGCCTTTTCTGTCACCGTCGAAATTTGGAACAGTCTAAATCGTCACCTGGAGCCAGGTCTGTCAGAAACCCTTACATATAGCTCGAAGTACGATGAACCACAAAAGCAAAGATAGAATAAATGCGACGCGGTATAACCATCAAACATTTTCGTTTCCGCAGTCCATTTGCAATGAGGTATAGTTTTCTGTCTATCACACACTTAGTGATGGCTAAGGCTTAACTGATAAGATCATAGGATAAAGACATACTTAACATGACCAACTTAGAAGCGTGCAGTTTCCTATTAACTTAGAGGGATTATGTTTCCTAACCAGGCAATTACTTCCTTTTTTGTTATTGTTTGTATTCCATATTTTCAATGCATTATCATTTTATTAGTTGGGCCCCCTCCAAATAATTTTGAGAACCAACAATCATTCTTCCAACTCTAAAAAACTGCATCAAATCTGGAGACAAAGCTATTTTCAGTGCATTTCGGAGGCAGGCTCAGCCATTTTGGCCTTCTGTCCCCCTCCCCTTCCTCACCCCTACGTATTTTGCAAAAACTAAATCCTTGTAACGTTACATATGCTGATAACATGGTCCTACAAGCGCCTGAGAACAGTCCGCTAAGCTGCACAGAGTATTTCGTGCAGACTTTTTCAAGGCCATTTAAGCATGCATGACGCCATTGCAGTGACATTCAAATACCGCCACCTCAGAGGCCAGGCGGCGTTCAAGATCAGGCAGATTATTGTCACGTAGCCGCTCAGATCTGGCGGCGGTAGGCGCGATTTCCAAATATAGTGAATGTCAGTTGGATCTGAAACAATGCTGAGCAGGCTGTACAAGCTTTAATCATGAAGCATATTTTCTGCTACGTAATATAGGAAGTTGCACATGGTTTGTTCGCTTGCTAAGATTTCGAAAATAAGGCAAACAATGGAATGACTTGGAATAACGCCATGATAAGGCATGCTAATGTAAGTAAACTTGCATTACATGCTACAAGCTACATGCCACATGCTCCACGTTACATGCTAGACTAAATGCAATTAAACTTTCTTGTAGACAGCAAGTTAACTCTTAAACCTGCAGAAAGATACGCAGGAACACCACGAGAAATGGCCAAAACACGAGCACATGAGGATATTTGGCTCACCGAATACTTCCAGCCTGTGCTGCCGTCTCTCGACGAGTTTAAAGTACTTCAAATAAGTGGCAATTTCTCCAGGCCAGTTTGGCAGTGTCCCAATGTCATACAAATGCTCCATGACGGAATCATATAGTTACATATGTAGGAGTGTATTCACTAAATGCAATGGTTTGTTTAGAGCGGTCCTTTCCTTTTAAAGGCACACCAATAATGCTAGGTGAGCTTATTCTATCACGTCTGGTGCTTGCTTCATTATCGTCAAGTGTAGAACGTTTCGTGTAAGTTTCGCGCGGTTAATTTAATACACGTCAACAGAAACTCATCTATACAAGTGGAGCGTTACGTTATTGGTGGACACTGACAACCAGTGTCGATGGATTTAGAGAAGCACGCCCTTCAGGTGTTGGCTGGAGGCGGTATGCAGCGAGTTGGAGTGTGGTTGGCCATTAATTGTGCGCAGCTTGTAGCGAAATGGTTATGGCATATCAAAGTCTCCCCTTAACAAATCATGGTCCGCACTTGACACCTAGCTGGTGTGCAATTTGAGCAACGCAATGCAATGGCATAATGTAGACTACAAGAGAGGCGCATTTATTTGGTTTTAGCGAAGTGTTCCACATTTGTGGCAGATTTTAAGAACACGCTCTGGTGGAACCTTGGGACCAGTTAGGCTAGTATGACCCTGGGCATTGTCACTGCAGGACTGTCAAGACATAAAACGGATATCGAATTCCATTATTTCCGAGTCCAAATTACTCCGTCAATGCTTTGTAACGGAATATGATTCTTCCCCGCAGTCGCGACCACCACCGCGACCGCCATGACAACCACCGTGCGCACCTGTACTGGTGCGGAAGTGCGTTGATTCGGGGCGGCGTACCCGAATTTGGGAGGGGGGGGGTTAACAAAGGGCCCCAAACCAATGGTCTTTATTTCAATACCAGCGCGAACCAGAGCCTTGGCAAGGGAGGGGCGCAGGATCGTCAAAGAGCCCCCTGGTAGTAACCCTCCCCAAAAAAACAAAATATGGTCCAGTTGTTAATGAAGACATGTTTTTCATCTTTTCATTTTTACTTCACACGACTGGAAAAGCAGTCAGAAGCTACCGCGAGATCAATTCTCCATGCCTTTTTAGTCAATTATCTGAAGAAATCATGCATTAAACAATGATATGAAATACATCACTGGCCCTATTCCTTTTACAACGGTCCAGTGGACTTTTTCCAAACCAAGAGAATTAAGAATCTTTTTTTAGAATCTGATCTGAGCTGTACAGAGACATTAAGGCCCCCGGATATGCAGATAGAAATTGATCAATATTTGTCATAAACATGGCCAAGCCATGTTTATCCGGAATTATTCAACGTTCTGCCAGAATTCATCAGTGATGCAAATCATGTACATAGTTTTGAGCATGCGCCCAAAAAACTCGACACCAGGCGTTGCAGTCTCCAAAGGCCGCGCATCATCGGCTCCGCAGTTAGTATTAAATTGTGGCAAATGAGTAGATGAAAATTATGACGCTTTCAACAGAAATACGTTCAGGCAGTTAAGGACTTCAAATTGTACATTATGAAAGTAACCGAGCGTATATTCCAATTGTACGGGTTTAAGGTTGAGTAATTGAAGGGGCTGGCCTTTACAGCACTACAAGGTGGTGCTGGAATCTGGTGGTAGGACGGGAAGAGTAAAGGTAGAATCTCTGTTCTCGTGGCGCAGTAGCTGTTCATGTGTCCTGAAGACATCCTCAAAAATGTAAAGGGACACCCCCAGCTTAACCTTTGAATAGTACAAATTGATTTTCTAAGACATTCGGAAGCATTATTCCGCGACGGTTGCCTCCCCCCTCTCCCCCTCCCCCCACACACTCGGACCCATGAATAGAAGACGAGGGCGCACATTATTGTTCTGGGCCAAGGGGCTGAAGGGCTATCACACCCCAAGCGTGGGGAGTCTTCCGCCAGTCGTCTTGGTGGCACGGGGCAGAGTCCCCTGGCTGATCCGGAGGCTCTTAGAGGGATACATCAAATCAAATTGGTCCTCTCCCTGACGCGTGGAGACTGCTAATCCGCGCAGATCGCACTCAGCCCCGGATCGACGCAGGAATGCTCACTGACGCAACAACATTCTTCATCGCCGCAGCTGGTACCATAATTTGCACATAAACCCTAGTTTTGCTTAACGGGCCCTTGCTGGCGTTGGGTTGGGGGGCCCACCGTTTAGTACCGGGGGGCCCAGACTGGCACATGATCCTTTCATTACCCCAGGGCGTGCAATCACCATAAGTTTCCAGGTTTCCTTTCATTGTCAGAGGGCCCCGACCAACGCAAGGGACCTCTATCATTTCAGAGTCCCGTTCCGTCCCTGTTGAGCACACGTTTGACTAACTCGAGGTTGTTGACACATAATACCTTTTCGGCACTGTGGACCCCTGAATGATACAAGAGCCCCTCAGTGTGTCAGGGACACAAAAAATTGCAAATCGCGGGCTCTGGCCTCGTTCCTGCCTGGAAAAGGGTCTCAAGGGCTCAGGCATACATGGAGCCGACTGTTCGGCTCCGTGTCGAGGCTCCATATAGAAGGGATAGAGAACCCTGAATCCCTCTGACTTACGTTTCAAGTCATGACGCTAAGGTTAGCGGGCTGGGCCCGCGTTCAAGCGAGCCCTTGATCTTTGGTCCCGAGGGGCAGTCCGATTTCTCTTCGGACCTCCTCAAACAAAGTCTGTGACCGACCGGGGGCCACCAGCCGAGATATGACACCTTGTGGCGTACTGTGGGCCTCTGACCGACAAAGGAGCCCCAACGGCTATTTCTGGGACCCGGACCAGTGCGAATCGTGGCCCCCGGTTTTGCTCCTGTTTGGAAATGGACCCCAGGTCTCGGACTGACAGGGCGCCAACTGACCGGTGATTGTGGTCTCTGGCCGACCGACACACCCATTACCTAAGGGAGTCCTCAAAAGGTAAAAGAGGACCTCTGACTGATATTCCAGGTCACGACCATACGGGTCGCGATTCTTTATGTGACTTATAACCAGGACCCATATGCTCTCCAATCGGGCCTTTGATAGTCCGTTCCGTTGGGCCGTCTGAGCCCATCTTCGGGCCTCATCGTGCACTGCCCTTGGTCGCTTCGAAGCCCCTTACGAGCACGGGACCCTCTGTTAGGTGCCGTGGGCCCGTGACAGATAAAGGGACCCTGGCCAGTGTAAATCACTGCCCCGGCTTTGTAGCTGAATGGGAATTGTGCCCTCAGGCCCATACTGATATGGAGCGGACTGTGCGGCACTGGTGAGGCCTGACCGATATATAGATCCATATTGACTCAGGGTATCCCTGATGGGTGCAAACGGCTCTCTGACTGTCACTTGAGGGTTCGTGCCCGCTGGCTTGGGGTCCTGAATAAGACTCCGACCAGCCCTTCGTGCTCATAGACCGGCTAATCGAGCCCTTGGTCGCCGGACCCGGTGGGTCCTCCAAGCTCTTCGGGCCTCCTCGAATACTACCTCTTGGCGACTTGGGACCCCTTGCCAGCACAGGGGTCCCTTGTCAGTAAGGCGCTTGCTTGCCAGTAAGGCGCTGTGGGACCCCGGCCAATGTAAATCGCTGGCTCCGGATTTTTCCCTGTTTGGGAAATGTGCCTTCAGGCCCATGCTGCCACGGAGTCGACTGTGCGTCACTGATGGCGTCCGACAGACATATAGGCCTTTATCGACTCAGGGGGCCTACATCAGCGCGCAGGGCCGTCCGTCTGGCATTGGAATGCCGGCCACGCTGGTTGGGGCCCCTGAATACGATCTTCGGCCGGCCTTTCGAGCCCTTAAGCATTGGTCCCGAGGGCCCCTCCAACCACTCGGAACCTAAGGGGGTGGTGGGCACGTGCCCCCTGTTCCCCCTCTACCTGCACTCCTGTTTCATAAGCAGAAACGGAAGCCGATTCTAACCTTTCCAAATGCTGCCAAATCATTAGAATATTGGTGACAAAAAATCTCCAGTTATGCTACAGATGTGATCTGAAGCTGGATCGTCTCCCGATTAGCCAACATGGGTCGTCTCCCGATTAGCAATAGCTCATTCTAGGCCTAAGATGGGCCCATCTCAATCCCCATTCTGACCCTAAGATGAGATCATCCGCTCCGAGGACTTTGCAGGCCTGGGAGGGAATGTTCTCGGGTCTAAAAGCAAACATACATTTTATTGGTACAAAGGGTATGATTTTTGGGGCATGAACAAAATGACGCTTCCCACACTTAACGTGGGCCATTTTTTATTTTAACCAGACGTGGGCCCACCCCGCGCGAAAAAGATGTGAGGTGTCTGTTCGGCACATGACATGCTTCGTTATCAGCCTAGAATGCATGGCACCCTGATTATTAAGGGCCCTTTTGATTCTATTAAAACCCTTTCCAGACTGGAGAGGACTGTTTCTAAACCTACCATGGGCTCCTTCCTAACCGAAAACGGGCCCTTTCTAAGTCTGCGATGGGCTTTTTCTGATTGGAGATAGGTCATTTCCAGGCCTAAACTTACACTGGCGTTTCTCATCTGGAAATGGAATTGCTTTATTAATCATAGGTATCTGGTATCCAGGTATCAAATAACTGGAAATGCCTTGTTGTTTTCAAGTCTTGAGCATCATGTTCAAAAACATCTTCGAATGCTTAAAATCATCTCTGTTCTCTGAACTCTATCTGTGACATTTTTCTCAACCTCACTGTTTTCTTTTTTATTCTAGCTCATCCACATCTCTTTACTTTTCTGTCCATAAACACCTTACTATGTGGCTTCAATGTCAAATGATAACGCGTTTAATCCATTTGCTTCAAACATTGATGGTAGTGATACTTCATTATCACATGAGGATTATGAAAAACTAAGAGAGGCTACCTGAAAAGGTAAAACATACTATTCCACGTGACATCAGTACACCAAACCTTATGCGTGTTAACGTAGGCGCAATCCTGAAGAAGCAGGATGATTTACGTAGTATGCTTACCCAGACTGACTAACGTTTAAAGGTCGCCCAACACCCCTTCAGCTCAGGGCTCGAGCAATGCCTAATTTGGCTTAAAAAATGAACAAAGTAACGTTTATTACTGGTGATTTCAACTCCGCGATGTTCTCACTCGATATCAATCCTTATGTGCAAGCACTTTTCACTCGGTTGTAGGTTATTGGGTGGTCTAGCGGGCTGTCATTAGCTGGCTTTGTTTAATGACTACTGTAAGCCTTCTCATGTATGATTTGTCCTTGCATGTTGCATAACACAATGCCCTCGGGTGTGCACCACCTTCTCGCCTGCTTCCCTATGTTTTTTGCCTCTTCCTAGCTGGGAGTGCCGCGACTTGAATTTATGTTTTGTGATGTTGACATGCGGCTTATTGCCTCACTGGGATAGAGGGAGGGGCACTCCTGGTTACATATTCTTGTGTAACGGTATATAAAACATGGTCCCTTTAAGACCTGGGACGGACCAATCATAAGTTGAAGGCAGGCCGTAGGTCGGGGGTGGGGCACCAGAGGCACACATGTCTCCCTGTTGGTCCAGATGGGCAATTTGGACTCCTTGGGACCGACGACGAAGGGTTCGACTAGGGTCTCGAAGAGTTGGCTAGAGGCTGTACCAAGGGATCCCGGCCCGCAAATGTCCATTGGAGGGTTTCTTGTGCCGGCTGGGCACCGCTGGGGACAACGAGGACCCGCGAGTCGATCCACGACCATAAGTTTCAAACAGTAGCCTGTAGCGGCGTATGGTTAATTTTCAAAGCAGGGACCATCCTGGGGCCAGCGACTGTCAGCTAGAGGGCCTTTTGCATTGGTCGATGTCCTGAGGAAATGAAGGACCGCTTTGTTGGTCGGGGGGGGGGGGGGGGTGGCACAGTGCGCTTTACAGGTGACCCTATGTTGGCAGGGCCCCAAGTCGGCCATAGATCCGTTTTCTGAATAGGGACAGGAACGTTGCCTCGAACGTTGGGGTTGACTGGGGGTCGCTGATGCTGAATGGAAGTAGGATAAATTACAATGAAAGGGTTCATAATAAGAGAATAAAAGAGCCCTGTGTCAGATACGGGCCAAAGAATTAGCGTAGCCCGGAACCTCCACACCACTTCGGCCAGGAGCCCGATGAACCGAACTGGAGTCATCCACCAATTATTGGAGCGCCGTTAAGCGGTCCTTTGACGTCCATGAGTCTCCGTGCGTTGGTGAATCAACTGCTCCGGTCTGAGGGCCTTCCGCGCCAGGCAGGAGACCAATGCGTGATGCATCCTTCATCGGCCCTTCCGATCGACCAGGGGGCCCCGGCAACCGTTTCTCAAGAGTAGTAGCCGGTAAGTCCCCGGGGTGGTGTGTTGGAGAGGAAATACCCTTCAAACGTGACTGGGAAAGGCAAAAGGGCCCCCTAGTGTTCTACTTACGGGCCTTCCTGTCCGCGAAAGGTCAGGGGTTTCCTGAGTGTTCAATCCTGCGGGCCCCTCAACGAACGCATTCGTCGGCACGATGGTACCAAACGAATGAAGGTTTGGTCCCTCGAAATAAAATGCGAGATTTGGTGATTTTTCAGGGAGCTTTTCACTGGGAGCCCTTTATCAAGCCATGCGCCACCCCTTCTAACCGAAACTTTGACTGCTGTGGTGTAAGATGGAGCTTGTGGGATCTGATATAGGCTGTTCTCCAGCTGATGTGTTTGGATGGACACTTTCCGGACCCGAATGCCCACTTTCTCAGTCTAAGACATGCCATTTCCTGATTGAACAAGGGCCCTACCTGAGTATGCGATCGGCCATTTCCAGACTTCGGAGGGCCCTTTCTGCGCTCACGAATGGCCCCATCCAGGTTAGAGACAGACCCCTTCGTAGTTTGCGATAGGACTGTTCTGATCAGAGACCCTTTTCGACCCTTTTCGAGTTTACAAGGGACCATTTTCAGATCGAAAAAGACCTTTTTCCCTTGCCTGAAACTGTTATAGGCTCTTCCGGCCTCGAAATTGATCCTTTCCAAGCCCAGATGAGCTCTCTTTCCTTACTTGATTGGCACGCCATAAACGAACTCCTTCCACAAATTCGCCAGGAGCCCATTTAAACCACCAGAAATATGGGGGGAGGGAAGATAGTTTTGACCTTTTCCATGCAAGGGGGACAGTTGTCGTCGCGGATACACCGCCACTGGCTTTCTGAGTCTGCGATTGGCCCGCACCAGAACAGAACATGGGCTCTTCCCAGGCCCAAAAAGTGAGATGGACCTTTTCCGAGCCAAGAGTTCTTCGTTTCTCAGCCTGTACTGGGTTCCTACCTGGCTTGAGACGAGCCTATTCTGAATTTATGGTGGACTCTTTCCAGGCTTAAGGGGGCCATCTCTGAGTATACGGCAGGCTCTTTTCCCGAACTAAGACTTTCCTGAGCTCACGATGAGCCGTCTCTAGACCCGAAAGGGGTCCTACCGTGCCTGGAAATGACATAAATGTTTTCCCGCCTTGAAACGAACCATGTCTAAGATGTAAGATGTAAGATGTAAGATGAAATGTGTTGGCGCACATGAAATGACCCTCTTCTGAATTTAAAATGGGCATTTCTGGACCGAAAATGGGCCTATACGCCTGTTTCGGTAACACAGTAGCGAGTACTACCACATACCCCAGGGCGCCCTCTGGGCCGCTCGAAATTATGGTGGGGGGAAGATATTTTACCCCCCCCCCAAAAGGTGGGGACAATTTGTCCCCGTCGCCACTGCCATGGCTGAAGTTTTAGCCAGTGCGTCACTATGGACCATGAGGGCGGCTTGAAAGTAGTCATAATGGTAAACGCCGTAGGAAGACAGCAAAGCCATAGTATTGTGGCGATTTCTCGAGCCGGAAGCGCCTACTTCAACTCAAAATTATCGGCTGCTGAGAAGCATTTCCAGAAAACAGGTATTTCTTTGTGTTGATATTTTTGTATATGATATTAATATGTACATGTATATATATATTATATATATATATATATATATATATATATATATCTCTCTCTCTCTCCTCTCTCTCTCTCTCTCTCTCTCTCTCTCTCTCTCTCTCTCTCTCTCTCTCTCTCTCTCTCTCTCTCTCTCTCTTCTCTCTCTCTCTCTCTCTCTCTCTCTCTCTCTCTCTCTCTCTCTCTCTCCTCTCTCTCTCTCTCTCTCTCTCTCTCTCTCTCTCTCTCTCTCTCTTCTCTCTCTCTTTCTCTCCTCTTTTCTCTCTCTTTCTCTCTCTCTTCTCTCTCTCTTCTCTCTCTCTTTCTCTCTCTTCTCTCTCTCTCTCTTCTCTCTCTCTTTCTCTCTCTCTTTTCTCTCTTCTCTCTCTTTCTCTCTCTCTCTCTCTCTCTCTCTCGCTCTCTCTCTCTCTCTCTCTTCTCTCTCTCTTCTCTCTCTCTTCTCTCTCTCTCTCGAGGTCGATGAAATCGTTTTTTTCTTTTTATGACATTGTTGATTTCACGCTTGTGGCTAGACGAATACAAAAAGTGTTCTATGCCGACGTTATGGCTTTTTGTCACGATTTCTGATGTAAAGAAATGCTAGTTTCTGAGACTGCTGTAATGAAAAATTACGTTGATGGTGATAACGGCATTTCTCGTCTGCTTTGAAATCGTTCGTTATTATAAACAGCTGTCAAGATCATTTGTAGCAGAACAGTTTAGTCGCATATTTTGGGTGTTGTAACCGGAGGCATAGCCAGAGTTTTCTTAGGGTGAGGAGCCAGTCAGCACCTGCATAAAGGCCTATGATGAAAACAAAAATTTGCAAAAATATTGCCGCCTGAAAGAAAAAAAATTTCGCCAGAAGTAAACATAATGCAAATCAGTTGGATGTGCAGCAACTCTTACGCGTGTAAAACATACTTTGTGGTTCCCAGCCCCAGATTGTTCGCAATGCGAATGCGACCTTCCCATACTCGGTGACCCCGAATGGTGGCATTGAGATGGGATGGCCGACATCCGGAGCAGGCACACCACCAGAGTCACGGCGCGCCGTCACTCTACACACATCGAGGACGTGACCAGAATGGGCGGACCAGCCAGTCAACGGATGTGTCTGCCCCTAGTTGTGATGTCGGGCGGCACGGCCGCTGCAGTGACGCGCCCGCACCGCGGCCCCTACAGGCCATCTGAGCTGCACGGTCCGGGACGGTCACACCCCGCCCGACCGCGGCCCAACCCCGCTCGACCCCTGGCTTCTGACCTCGTGCAAGGTCAGCGGGCTGCTCCCGCCATTCAGGCACGGCTGACGTCAGAAGTGGTGCAGTGACGTCTGACGCGGCGATTGGTCGTGTTCCAGGCGGCCGGTTACGTCACGGTCAGGCCGCGCGCGGCGGCCGGCCAGCCAGGCAGTCAGCGCGGTGTCGGCGGGCGGGCAGCGCGCGCGGGCCAGCGGTGTGACCGGCCAGCGGGTGACGGCGCCGCCATGCGAAACAGGACCCTACTGCGATGGCTCTTTTGTGGCATTGTGCTCGGATCGCTCAGCGCGGGACGCGGCCAAGGTAAGCCGGGTGAGGCGCGCGAGGAACGGCAGGCCTCCTGGGGCGGCGCCGCTGGGGGCGGCGGCGGCATGAGCGCTGGGGCGGCTGGGATGACTGCCCCCAACCGGCACTGAGCACCCCTGGGGGGAGCAGTGGGGAGCTGGGGCGGTTTTGTCACGGAGCCAGCGCCAGCTAGCTGGGGCGCGTTCCGGCCCGCCAGCCACTGGTGCCGTGGTGGCGTAAGCGGCCTCGCCGACAGCGCGAGCGGCGGCGTGGACCGCCTCTCTAACCGCGTCGTCACGTGTATACTGTTAATCTCCGGGCCACGGCAAGGAGCGTCCTAAGTCCCGGTCATTGAAAGCCTCCTGTGGCAAGCCATGTTTCACCCGGTCATTGAAAAACTCTTCCCCTGGAGAATGCTATTCATTTGCCACTTCGACCTGTGTGAGGCGTACCCTGGACGTCTTGTAGTATGCGCTTCCGGAGAAATGTGTTCTGCGGCCGTCTCTTTAAAGTGTGCGTGGTACCTCCAGTACGGTTGCGTCGCTTTAGTTGGTGCTTGGAAGCTGTGTGTTTAGGTTTCACAGTTTTTGGTCAATTGAACACCTGCACGAAACTATTTTCGACAATGAAGATGATGTTTATTAACACGCGCCCGGATGGCCGGTTGGATACCGTTGACTCGGGCGGGGGTTAATTTAACCCACTGAGATCTCGGAAACTAAGAGAGCTAGACACCAAATTCACAGAATGTGTCGACCTGTACGTGAACTCTCTTAGGTCCAAGTTTGAGGTTCCTAGGCTATGATCTTTGGGTCAAATAAGGTCAAACAATGCCGAATTCCAGATTGGTCTCCAAAGGGTCCCTAGAACCTAGGCAACTGTTCTGTGAAAAATGCCACACGCTCACTTGAGGTCAGTGACCTTTTTAGACTTGTTAAAGATCATGATGACCGAAATAATGTAAGACTGTTTTGAGTTTTGCACTTGGAAAAGGGACAAAGATTACGCTAGGCAGTATGTGCCTAAAAACAAACTGTTGACCTGAGTCATTTCAGGTCAGTGACCTATTCTTACGTATGAGAAGTCCATGGAAGGTGTGTAATGCGGTTCCAGCGATCAGTATATTTGAAATGAGCGCCAGAAACCATCCCATACAGCAAACTCGAGAGTAATAAAACAAGTTGGCTTTGACCTTGGTCTGACCTTCATGACTGACCTTAGGTCAATGCTATTTGCTTATTCAATTGTTGTGTTGCCTAAGAAAGCATCTCAGAGATGTCTGGCTTTGTCTAACACTCCGTTGTTTGATCGGATTGAACAATGCCCTAGAACGTGCCTTCGCTGAAACCATGGCCTGACTTTGACCTACCATAGGTCAACGACCTTACAAGGTGCATCTAAATTACTGATGTCAGACGATCCACTATTCAATTTTCTACAGCTATGTAAAGATTGGCACGGCTACACCGCGCCGTTCAGAAACCATTCCGGGAAAACCTTCGAGTGGATCATTTTGACCCCCACCCGAGCGCGTGTTAATACTTCAAGAGCAGGTGACCGTCTTGTTGCGTGAGCCCTCGCGTCACAAACTTAGTGCACTTTGAGAGACGTGGTCGGAAAGATTATCTCAGGTTGTGAAATCCTCACGTTTGCAACCCGACAGGTTGTATGTTGGAATATATCTCACCACGCTCAAGGATATCGCTCATGCAGTGTCTACTCTCTACCCTAGCGTGCACGAACAGTTTGACATTCAGTTCTGTCAAGAGATTGTAGTGGTACGTTTTCGGTGTCTTCGGGGCTGGACATCCGTTATGCACCTCAGGCAGTGTTTTTTCCCGCACATGTATGGCTGTCTCACGCGGATTTATAAGGGAGAGGAATCGTTTTTCAGATCGTTCCTTAGCGGCTTGGGATGTCCAGAGTTGCCACCGAGAAAACTCGCGCGCGGCCCGTTACACCGATAGGAGCTTTGAGCGAGCGGTGCCTGCGCGGCCGCCCGTCTGACCGAGACATTATCATTACCATCAGTCATTGTCATGGCCGCTGATGGCGCGTTAAAATCCGCTCCGACCATGGCGTCCACGCTAGGGCAACCTTCAGAGCACGCGCCTCGGGATTACGCAGCTGGCAGCGGCGGCCATGGAGTCCATGAAGGTAATGAACGCGTTCGTTACCGAATTTGACAACTTTTTTGTGCTTTATCACCGGCTCGTTTTGTGTCGCAACGCCACGTGATGTTCAGCGCGCTGGTAGTTGGTCAATGCAGCAGAACGTTCAGACCCAATTCGCGTCTGGCCCGCGCTGAGGGAACAAATAACGCACGGGCCGGACAAACGAGAAAAAGGTCCGGAGAAAGGATATATATGTTCTTGTTTTTACCACGTAACACTGTTGGAGACACTGTTGTCATGCACTCAGATTTATTTTATGGAGCATGAAGCCGTCAAGCATCCACTATCTCCTCAAGTTATCTATTGGTGTCAAAGGCCCACACTGCTGTGAACGGGTTTGTTTACCGTTGTTTGAATGCGGGATGCTGAATCCTGGTTAGGAAATGCCGCAATGACATCTGCTACACACCACCCATTATCGGATGAAATAAATCGCATGCATATTTTGGCACTTACGGTGACACGGTATCCAATGTGGATGACTCGCTGTCTCGTCTCGTTCCGCACGACTGACACCCACCGTGTCGTTTCTGCATTCGCCATCGCAGGACCGCTTCGGTGGTGTACTTTTGCCTACAGCTATAATTCATATATATATATATATATATATATATATATATATATATATATATATATATATATATATACACATATATCGTGTTGGCGTCCCTGACCATGAGCACTTCAGTGGCTCACTCTTCATAGGGTTTGACCATCCTTTGGCTCATTGGTTTTACGAACATGCGCCTGCCTACATTTTCGACTGATGTCGTTTACAAATTAGATTGCATGCACCTAGCGTTTGCTCCATCGCCTGGGTTCTCTGCGGAGCGTGCAGTGATGCGTACCCTTCAGCAGTCATAATATCTGCACTCCTGCCCCACTTGTGTTACTCCGGCCGCTCCGGACGGCTGGCTCCTGCTCTGACGTACGTGCCTGTTCCAGGCCCTAAAGCCGAGCAGCTGTTCTCCTCGGAAAGAACGGCGGGAGGCGACCCCGTTAAGTTTGATTTCCCACTTTTCCTTTTCTTCTCTGGCTGTTCCAGTTATTTTCCACGGCATCGGATTTCCAGAACAATCCTGATCGAAAAATGAATGAAGCGCGACTGTACTAATTATACGTGAATACCTGATTCCAAAATTGTTCTGGCGATGCTTCTTTCAAAGACATGCATCTGAGTCCAGCTCAGTTCTTAATACCGGGAGCTCCTTCCCCCCTCCCCCCAAGAAATGGACAGATTTTCTCCTGGAATAGCGGCCCTCCTACGAAGCGACAACATGATCCACGGGACTTTTCTGAATGCCGTCGTAATGATATTCTGTTTCATACTTAAATCACTATCGAGAGACCATCTTTACGTACACCGTAGATTAGAAGGCACAGGTAGTAAAATGGTACCACAGAGCAAAATCAGCCTTCATCACCCGACGGCAAAACGCCACTTCAAACACACCCTCAAAACAGTTAACACGAGAAATTAGGTTCAGTGTCACAAGTAAAACCCTTCGAAGAGCAGTAAAGCTGGTAAATCTAGTCCAAGGAAACGAGCCAAACAAATCCCGACAGAGATTGCAAAAGCAAGGCAGGTCTTGCTGCGAAACCCCTATCAATCCGTCCGTCGGCCCGGGAAGGAATAGGCTGCAGTAAGACCACCGTGCAAGACAACAGCTCACTCTGTTCTCATGCTTACATCATAAGCTGTCACTAGCCGATTATGACGCGCGCATGGGCCAGAGTGGCTCGTTTTTTCGATGGTGCGGCTCTAACCGCTCGCGCGTTGATCAGTTTGCCGAAAAGGCCCGCCTTCATTTGGACGGTAAGCAAGCATCCAGAACCATCGTTCTCAGCCTCCCGCGACCCCCAATAGGGCTCGCAAAGCACCACTGCACAGTGGAAAGTGCACCACCTGGTGCTCCATCAACACTTGAGGCGTCACTGGCCCATCAGGGTGCAGGACAGCTGAGAGCTACACTGACTGCAATGGCTAAACGGTACTTAACGAACCCTTACAAGTTCTGGGTGGCTTTGCGAAAGTTTGCCATAAAAAACTGCTACGCTAGAGACTTCAGCAGGATACGGTGACGGCACACTTGTCGAAGAAGACGAAATAGTGGCCCAGACAGTGGGTTGGACCGAAACTGAGTCTGCTGAAGTAACCAAATAACCCACGCGCACATTTCCTTGATTTTAGTCCTACATGTTTCTTTCCGTTGGGGTATTTGGAGTTGCAGATATACTCATAGAGCTGAAAAACTATCATGGACCTAAAACATATTGTGGCGTTATTTTGGTAGCAAAAGGTCGTGCGTTACAATGCCTGGAGCGAGGTAAGGTTCGCATGGAACACGTGATACACTGTCCTAGTCAAGAAGGGCGTGGAGAGCCTGGTGGTCGGGTACAAAATGGCATCGAATGCTCTTTACATCGATGCATTATTCATGTTACAAAGCAAATCAATGTCTTAAGTATGGATGAATTAGATCCGTCCACTCTCGTGGTGAACCCTGTACTTTTTACATATGCACGTGATAACCGCTCGAAGACTTGCGAAATACTTTGAGATCGCTTGAAACAATCGACGCTGGCAATAATTTTCACCTTCCCATACGTAGAGATGTCATTATTTGTTATTTTTGGTGACCGAATGACTGTTTTCATTTGCAAGTCGATATTTCACCTTCAGATTAGCCAGGAGCGTGCTTTTGCTAAACTAAGTGAGAACAGTTGGATACAAAGGTCTATTCCTTTCACAACACTGCCACAACAGAACATTTTTAAAATACAGATAGTGTTTTCCTGAACAGTGGCTATCTTGTTGCAGACCAATTAATAATATATCGATATACATTGGATTTATGTCGTTAACAGGCATTGCATCAAAAAACCGTCATCCAATATTAATCCTACATTTGTTTCCACGAATAATCAGTCATGAGGAGTCGTGTCAAAGGGGTTGAAAGAGGCTCATGTGATCCTGGTCCGGTTTCACAGCCTCTGAACAGTAGCCATGCCATGGATGTTTTCTAGTTACAAAACAAGGCCGACAGCAATTCTGTGGGATTGCCACAACCAAGGGCGATGTAAATTGTGTGAAAAGTGATGTCTGCGCGCAATAGTTGGGTCAGATCAGCGAATGCGCGCCTGTAGCTTGGGCCCGCCCAGAAGCCGTTGTTGGCCAATTCGTGCCCCAGTGGACCGTATTCATATCGCCACGCGTCACGCCACTTCATGTCCGGATCGCGGCATTCCTGGCGCGGCTCGGATTTGCCTATTTCACACGCCTGGATGGCCAGAGCGGTTTTTCACGTCGGATTACCGTAGCGAATGAGCCTAACCGTTGCGATTTCTCCTCCTTGTGCTGAGGTGTGACTGCGCGCCTCGCAGCCAGTTCATTGTCAGCCAGAACGGCTGCCATTGAAACATCCAGAGAAAACAAGGATGCACGGGATATTGTATGGTATATACTGAAGGCATGAATAAATCAGCCCTCGAAAAATGACATGTTCATGGCACTGCTCCAGCGGCGAGTAAGACCAAGCGGAGCCAAAATGGTGACGAATAGGACAGACCGGGGAAAGTGATATGATATCAGACTTTTGCTGCTATGGTTCCAAGAAAGATCACTCGCTGTCACGATATATAGTGGCGTTCTCCAGTGACGTGCAGTGCAAATAGACCGGCTTGGGTCCCTCCTTGACCCTCGGCCTGCGGGTCCGTCAACGTGACACGGCGCTGTATACATCGTGCATTTGCTCAAGCATGCCCTGCATGATGGGGCTCATGTATCAAATCAATACGGGCATGCTGGCCCGTAGGTTAGCTGGATCCCGTCATAACAGTTCCAAAGAGCACACACATCGAAGGTCAGGGTTTTTACTCTCGCAAGCCAGGGGTAGGCAGGGAAGGGCAGGATTCGCGAGTGGGGTATGGGACTTACAGAATGAAGAGCGCGGGACAGCTAGAACTGACCCAATTTCTAATGACTCTGAAATCCTAATGCATTTTTTCGCCGCGCGGTGATTTGTGCAATGCTTCACCACTCCCTGGCACCCCCACCGGAGTGATGGCTATGTCACCACGATGCTTCTAGCCTGTGGATATATCCGGCGATCTCATTGGCTATGGTTACATATATCAGTACATCGATGTCTTAAGTTGTGTAGTCGCGCATAAGCTCTATAATCTCGAACTCAGACGTGTATTTGAGTCTGCGTGTAGGGGACTTCGAAAAGCTGAAGACTTTCTCCTGCGGTTGAATGCCGTTCGCTACAATGTTTCTCCCCATATAGAGATATGACGCCATTCCTCCGTCGTTCGACTTCCATCTTGTTAAATCTGACCCCTTGTCTTTGTGAGTTTCGCATTGATACCCTGGCTGTGAACCAATGCCGGGCCGCTGGTTCGCACCGCAACGACTGTCACGTCTTAAGTCCGAGTCACTGCCGTTGAATGAGCGCTCCAGATTGTTGACGTGAGGCCACCGAATCATCTGAGCAGGAGGCTGTGAGTTCAGAAGACCCTGGGCCACCCGTTATCCCACAGGCAGTGGTTCACCCGTAGACCATCAGTTCACTGGCGTAGAATGTTCATGCATGGCAGTGCCGGTCCGGGCGCAGTGTTAGCCGGATAAAAGGAACGTTCTCAAAACTTGTGCCTTGCCGACCCACGCCAGCCAGAACCCAGCCGACCTGGAGCGCGTCCGTCGACGGACCGTGCTTGTCCGTGGCGTCCCCGCACCGCCTGGCACGTTGCCAGGCGCCGCCACTGCGCCCCAGGCGTCTCCAGGCCGAGTGAGATGGCAGTCTTGCCTGTGGGGTTAGGCCAGACAGGTTAGGTCAGGTCATGCGGCAGGTGGTCTGAGTCTGGCCCGACCTCAGGTCTGCGCATGACGTGTCTCCGCCTGCTGGATGGACCCGGTGGCGGCGATGCCATTGCGCTAGCGGGATATTTGTCTCGTCAACGAGGCCTCGCCAACTGAGAGGAGTGATCTTGTCATTCCTCGCCAGCTGAGAGGCGTGATCTTGGCGTTATGCGAAATCCGTGAGTCACAGGATCCGGTAAACCATTCGGGCTTTGGTTGTCTCTAAAGGATGTGAAAACTAATCAAGTGAAGATCAAGAAGCACTGAATTTGTGGCATGTTCTTTTCATCATCCGTGGTTTCAAATTTAGGCTGCAGCTTTGTTCACATAATCAGTGACAGGTGCGATTTACTTTGTCACCCTGCAGGAAAACAGCGTTCCAAGGTGAAGTCAGATGGTCTCCCACCTCATTCCGGTTGCGAAATCCCCACCCGGGACCACACCCTTCTCCAAGGGTAACTTGGAACAAACCGGGAGCTTGACCTCGATATTGACGTCATTGACTGCGTTCTGCGAGACCCTGCCCACACCTTCCTTTATGCATCACCATCGGATGGTATTTTCCACCTGCCCATCAGTCAGCGATGTAGCCGAAATGACTCATATGCTTCTTTCCGCGTCACCAGTCACGCACATGCTGTGGCCCATGTCATCCCTTTACGTACGCCGTGGGGCATGGTGAAAAGCTGCCAGGTGCCATAGCATTAGATGGGATTTAACAAAAACTCTTGCTTCTGAAGTGAGCAAGGATGTCAAAATGTTATACAAAACCTTTGGTTGTGGTTAATATCTCACGTGCGCACGCCTCCTCCGTGACCTGCCCTCTCGATAACTTCTCTTTCGTCAGAAGTCATTACGATGTCCACTGTGGGTGCCGTATCGCGGTGCGGCGCGATTAACGCCGGAGACGTGACCCGTGCGCTGATAAAGGCCAAACTCGCATTGCCGAGCGCAGAGCTCGAGGCTTCTGCAGATGCCACGGGTCCGCAGCTCGGTGCGCGCGCGGCGTCACGCGTCACTGAACGGCGCAGCGCGCGCACGCTCTGCTCGGCGCCCGTGGCCGTCTGTGGACCGGACTGACAGGGCCGGCGCCAAGCTGAGCAGGGCCCAAGAGCTCCAGACGAGCCTGGGACGAGCTCGGGACGGGCGCGGGACGGGCTGGGCCTCAAGAGCCGATCGTGACCCGCAGCAGATAGCGCGATAGGGCGGAGCGGCCTGTCGTGACGCCGTGGGTGGCGCTCGAGATCGTCTCCGACCGCCGTGGGTGGTGCACGAGATCGTCTCCGACCGCTCCTCGGCACGATCTTGGACGGCCCAGGGCCTCACTCGGCCGGGGCAGGGCAATCGGGCCGCGGCGGATGGTGCAGGGCAGACTCTGTGAGAGCAGTTGGACATTGGACCTCACGGTGTCGGCACCGTGCCACAGATGTCGGTGGTGGTCAGTCTGCGATCCCCCAGTTTCAGGGAGGGCAGAGAGCGTGGGGAGCACGACCACACTTCGTCGACAGGAATGGGGGTAAGTGACTAGAGACGCAGTTGGGTGGTTCCAGGTCGAGGCTGTGCCACCGTCAGCAAGACCAGGTGTTCCCTAGCGATTGGGTGCCGAGCAGGCCAGACGGGACTTCTCACTTTCGTCCGGCGATGAACCAGATAGATAGCAAGAGAGCTGGCGGCGGTGGTGGTAGCGGCGGCGGCCGTCTGCCTGCCGTCAGTCAACCGATGTGGTGCTCTAGGCCCCGCTGCTGCCTGCCTGCCGGCCGGGACCTTCCTCTCCTCTGGCTCCGCCCGCCACGGCCGACAGATACGATCTGCTCCGGAATGCAGCCTTCAGCTCTGCAAGGACGGCGCCCCAGCGAGCACCTGGGTCCGGGCCAGTTCCGGGCGGCTCGGGCCCCCGGCGTCTTGTGTGCCGTGCCACAGTGCCTTGTCTCGTCTTGTGTGCCGTGCCACAGTGCCTTGTCTCGTCTTGTGTGCCGTGCCACAGTGCCTTGTCTCGTCTTGTGTGCCGTGCCACAGTGCCTTGTCTCGTCTTGTGTGCCGTGCCACAGTGCCTTGTCTCGTCTTGTGTGCCGTGCCACAGTGCCTTGTCTCGTCTTGTGTGCCGTGCCACAGTGCCTTGTCTCGTCTCGCCTCTAGGTACTCGGTACCGCCTCGTATTTCCCTCGTAAGTTGAGGCACCTTGTCGTCGCCCCTGGTTTTGCCGCCGTTTTTGTCTAGCTCACACCGGCCCATGCAGAAAACCATTATTGCCCCTCCCATCAGGAGACCGCGCGTTGCCTGCTGCCCAGACACACCACAACAGCCGCGACCTTTTTGTGTTGGTGGCGTGAGATCAATCAGTGCTCCTTCACTGAGCTTCAATGGGCGGGGTGTGGGTTTGTCAACAGATTAAGGAAACAGAGCGTTCATAGATATAGCGCAGCTCCTTTGCGGCACTGGTTTTTATCGCTGGTGCACCCCTGATCTTGCTCTACAACGCCCGTAACGAGCAAGCCAGACCCGCGTGTGCCTTGAGCTTGGAGGCCTGCCGCACGAGTGGCCAACACACCAACACTGTTGTGGTATTTAGTTCACGGGCGGTCACCTCTTTACCCCATCAACGACACTCTTTTACGACGTGTTGTAAAGCGCGATACGGTCACCATTTCACGGCGACGGCGCAAACCTAACACGTCGGCTGTGAACGGAACGAAATGGAACGGAACGGAACGGAACGGAACGGAACGGAACGGAACGGCACGGAATGGAATATAATGAAACGGGACGGGGACGGGGACGGGGACGGGGACGGGGACGGGGACGGGGACGGGGACGGGGACGGGGACGGGACGGGGACGGGGACGGGGACGGGGACGGGACGGACGCAACGGGACGGGAGTGGCCGCCCCGCTCACCCTGCAGACCCCTGCAGTCGGTGCGCATTCCGACCTCCCAAAGCAGTCTGTCATCGGCTGTGTCGTGTCTAGCCCGTGCGGCACCCGCTGCCGGCCAGTTTTTACGTGTCGCCCGCCAATTATTGACGACCTGATCCGACAGGCTGTCAGATGGCAGGAGTCCAGGTCTTGTGACATCGCCGAGACGAGCGGCGACGTAATAGGAGTCAGCTTTTGTGCCGCACGAAATGCGGTCGTTTCTCTATTTTTCAGTGTGAGCGCAGCGGCAGTTGACCCGGTTATAAATGTCGCCATCAGCTTGGAATAAACCATATCACCTTTCGCATTCGGTGTGACGAAGAATGCGCTTAGCTTTATGGAAAGGGGCTGAAACTATGAACTGGCTATCTAGTTGCCTAACAGCGCAACTTATGGACGTCCAGTTAACTGGTTAATATGTGTATATGACTTAAAGATACCAATTGGATATTAGCCTTCCTAATTTCTATATCGTGGTGCTGCAGCAATGCTTCCGATCAGACCATAGCGAATTCATCACTGAGACGCGAAGGGGGACATCCCCAAGTACCCTACCGAAAATTGCCTGCAGTAACAGCTTAACGAAAGAAAGCTGAAAAAGTTATACCTTGCCACCATTGCAGCGAGCATCGTCTTATTTGGGCTTGAATCTGTATAAGCCATTAGTTTCGGTGTGCTGCCATCGCGATTTCAGCATCCTGTGCCATTGGCTGCACAAACACGACTTGTTAAGAAATGGCAAGCAGATAAGACGGTGCTGGTAGCCTTAGTCCTCGTAAAATAACCGGAAGGAAGGAGATGTATCTATATCCCGACCACATGCTTTCATCACAGCGAACATGAGTAGCCGGCCTGTCTGCTGGCGGTAGGCTGAGGAGAGTGATACGGCTAATGATATTTGCTTTGATACAGGCATGCAGCCGAAATAACAGCACGTCTATCTCTTCTTTCTCCTGGACGTTCTACAAGGAATAACGTCAACAGTGCGGGCTTATTTATTTGCATAATGTTCCTCGCAAATGCACTTAGCAAGTTACAAAACTGACGAGCTTTCAACTTCACCTTTTTTAAACGCTATGCGTTAAGAACCTTAAAGCATAGCTTCAGGAAATGAGTGAAGAGGGCCTGAAGCTCAGTAGTGTAACACATATTTTATCCCCTTGTTTCCGTTTTGTTAGTGATCAAGGGGTATCCAACTTGAACACTGCGTGAACCCGCAAATGTGTTCGCATATTCCAGTTCTCCTCGTGGATGGCCGCATATAGATTTGCTAAGTAGGTCTGACTCTGATCAGGCAGCTTTTATGAAATTGCTGTGGTTTCGCACTTGAATATTGATGGCTTCTCCTTGGGCATACAATATATGGAGATTCCACGCCAACATTAAAACCATCGCCTGCTCGCTTATCCTCAACTTTACTGGAGCAGCTCTCCATCCTGGTGCCAGTGAACAGTTACAGTCTCAAACAAAACGGCAAGCTATATGGTTTTTGATCACAACGTGCACGCCTCTTTGTCAAAAGCTGTTTGTTTTTCCTGATTCACCGCTGCCTTGACATCATGATTTGAAATACATTTAATGTATCGCCAGCACATACTTGCACGGCAAGACCAAACATACTTCCAGCGATAATATCCCATTGGGCTGGTGGCGGCTCGGCGGCTGGCGGCCCGATCACATGGCTGCTCGCCACAAGTCTGCCAGTGACTCCACAGTTAGGCTGCTGCTTCGCTGACGACCTGCAAGGGTCGCACCTCTGTGACGTCAGCGGCATGACGTCATCCGGGGCCGTCGGTGCGGAGCAGTAATTTAGCCCCACCCGGATAGAGGGGCGGGGTTGACCTTTGGCGGCTAGATCGGCACCGCAATCTGAGGCCCGGGTCGGGCGCGACGGGCGCGACACCCCCCCCCCCCCCCCCCTAACGCTGCCAACGCTCGTTCCGCGGGATGCATAGGCGGTCTGTGGAGAAGGAACCCAGGTGTACCAGGAAAGGGATGCGTTTCAAAGCGAAAGACATCTTCAAAGGCAGTTAGATGTAACGAAACCTTTTGATGTTTGCTTGTCCTCATCCTGGCAAGTCTATTGTATAAGAAATTACATATGACTGATCTGAGGGCTCCTTGCTGGGAGCACGCTAGTTAATCCTGAAACCAAAAACTTGCGGCAGAGTGCGCGGTCGTTTCCAACAGCACGTTCTGGTCTAATAAGATACAAAGTCTTTACACGCGGTGGTCACAATGCGCATGCGACAGATGCGCCAAATTTCCCATACATTGAAAGAACTATCAATCTTGATTTGAAGCGCCAGCGCGCCGTGACGCGATAGGCGACTGTTCAGGCCGTCAAGCCATCAGGCCAACTAATGGATGACATCATGGGATCTAGCAAAGTAGGGCAATTGGTGTTCTCCCGTCTTACAACACCTGTTATGCTCGCTGTACTGGTAAGAATGGGACAGGTAAACGGGTATCCTTCCGTACTCTAGTTATCGTGGGGCTTAGTTGGAAGGGAAGTCGCGTCTCGCTGGTAACGAAGTCCAATCATCGACGTATTTGCGCCGCTCCATACAATGTTTATCTTCTACAATGGAGCCTCTCTTCAGGCGGGCAGGTCTTTGAGATTGCCCCAAACTCTCATCATCTCTGAGATTACCCCAAACTCTCATCATCTCTGAGATTACTCCAAACTCTCATAATCTCTGAGATTACCCCAAACTCTCATCATATTTTTGGATGTTCCTAGACGATGTTACCACAGCACTAATTGCTGTTCACCGGATACACGCCCGCCCAATTGCATGTCCGTCGGGTGTCGACGTACCTCTGCCAAGGCCGCCCGAGGACGCGGTGTGGCCGGCGCGCGCGGTCGTCTCATGACGCCGCCGGCCGCGCGCCCGTCACGTCACGTGATCACTTTCGATTTCGGTCGGCCGGGCGGCGGCCGGCGGCGGCGCGGACGTCTGAGGAGCGCCGGCGGCCAGCGCCGACCGGCCTCACCACCGCCAAATGTCACGGTATGGACACTGGTGCGCGGACGGCCTGTTGGCGCCGGTGAAAGCGGAAACGATAACGGATCGGCGGAGGATGGAGCCCTCCGCGTCGGCGCCGGCTTGTCGGCGCGACCGCCGCTGGTACTGGCGCTCGGCCAGCAGCCGGTGTTCAGACGCGTGCGTCGCGCCGCTTGTAACAACTCACTGGGTAATGCGTGACGTAACTGATCCAGGCTAATCGCGGCAGCGAGAGGCGCCGCTGCGCACAGCGGGCGTTGAGTGCCATGTGGAGACGGAGCCGCCGGTGTTAGGAACGTGGCCGGCCGCGATGAGGAGACGTTCGGGTGTACCAGTCGGCCGGGAGACGAGCCCGCGTGCCGGCCGACGCCTAGCCGACGACAGCCGGTGCCACCGATAATTGGAGCTGCGCACCGTTCGACAGCAGCGCCGCCGCCGTCCCAGCGACCATTTGTTCCATTGTGAATGCCCGCCCAGGGTTGCGGTGCGACAAAGAAATGAGTGTTTCCATTACCGGCCGCGTCTCCCACTTCGTAACGGCGTGGCGGCCTCGGAGCGCCGCCCCTGTGCCTGCGCAGGATGAGGCACCGAGACGCCTCGGCGATTCGGGCGCGTGGCTGTGTTCGGCTGAGCGCCGCCCCTGTGCGGATGAGGCACCGAGGCGTCTCGGCGAGTCGAGCGCGTGGCTGTGTTCGGCTGAGCGCCGCCGGTGACGCAACTTTCTCAGACCTTGTGAACATGTCGGTCGCTTCGTCGACATCAGCCGAACGGCCTCACGGCGTTTCTGCTGTTGGCGGGAAAGAGCACAACACGGGCCAGTTTACAATAGTTTTCCTTACCGTGTGTAATTCAAGTTTATATAAATTGCAAGGGAGATAAATACAAAGCTTACACGTAGTAAAATATGGATAAAATAAAGATCTGGCAATCATCTGATACTTAGTTCTGGATAGCAGGGTCAACTCCTACTTAAAACAGTAGAGAGAAAAACGCGCAATGAAGCTTTGAATATCATGCTCACCTCACCGCCTACAGAAACAGTGTCGAATTTAACCCTGTTGGCACATGGCCTGTACGCGTGACCAGAGGATTAGGTACGTAGGAAAATGGAGGTTTATTGGCTGTGCGTTCGAGTCCTAAAGACGGAACAAGCTTATCGGTACTACCATGCACATAACGGCCAGCTGGTACGCGACCAGGAAGTGTGAACCAAGCACGGGGCGGCCTTTGCAAGTCTTCGCTTAGTACCATCGACATCCCTCTTCTGTCTTATTCGATGAAAAACCTCTGGGTAGAGCTCTTCATTAAACTGGAGTGGTTCCACCTGGGTGATGGGCTCAAGATACAAGCAACAAGCTCTGCTGAGCGTATGCGTACCACCCAATACGTACCCAATGCCACCGATCCGCTATCATGCTTCAGCCGCTAAAAAGACAGGGCCTCTCTTTCTCTTTAATATTTACTCTATAAAACGAGTGAGCTGCAAAATCTGTATAGTTCTTGAAGTTGGACAAAAGGCCGTCATCTTGGGCAACTCATGACTTAACGGTAAGCCGAGTTTGAACGAAATCGGAGTTTCGTATTCACCAGTTAAGTTGTCTACGAAAACGATTGCGCGGTGCATGATCAGAGTCAAAGACGGAAGGCCCGAGAGTCAGGTGACAGGAATATGCGCGCCCCTCCGATCTCCTGCTTAATCAGGCTCACCTCTTACCAATGCGCGCTCCCAAGTCGTCAGGGGCCGCTCCCTTCCAAAGCAGTTCATGTTTACAGGTCAGAGGCAAACTGGTCAAGATATTGTGCAGTGCTCATGTTTAGAAGTTACAGGCCTTTATTTGCTTTGCGATTATGACCTAGGTCTGCTAAAGGCTGGTGAAAATGAGCGCCCTGCCTCTAATTTGCCGCATCCGGAAGCTCAATCGTATAAAGATTTTTGTCCATCCCATGCCATCTTTGTGCCAATCACGAAATGAGTCATGTTCGAGGCCAATCGCACATACCCAGGATGCTCTACGTGCTTCGACGTAGGCTTCAAGTCGGCATGACCTGTGCTGCCTGCGCTGTCAACGAAATCACGAATCAGCCACCACTCTCGGAAACTTAGCCTCTGACAGGATGAAAACGCAGCACCATTATGGCAGCTAAGCGATTAGTGACGTACCGCGACGTCGCCAGTTATTCTCATTTCAGCACCCTTGAGCTAATGACGAGTAGTTACACTATCACAAATTTCACTGTTCAGATGACAACGTTATGTCAAGGTTAAGTGTCTTTCCTTACGTTGGGGTGCATGGGTCTCCTTAATGGAATTTGTGGCTCGCGCATTGTACGTATGCGATGGATATTGGTATCACTCCTCCATCAAAGCCGTGAGATATCCACCGTGGCCTTTTTTGTTTTGGTCTTTACTTGGTTTGGCACTGGAAATGAAAATAAATATTCCGCATGGAATTACATGGCAGTGCTGCCAAACATGTAATAACAGTTTTTGAATCTATAAATGCACGTGCCATTGATAGAGACGAATGCTGCTTTCGACCTTATGCATGAAAGAGGCGGCGCGTTGTGCTCAACCAAATTTCAGCGCTTGCACTTAAACATTTTTGGATTCACAGCGTTCTCACATCCTTGCAAAGGTGTTGGAAACTTTTCCAGATTAGGTTCATGATTGCTCCCGCAGTGGATGCAAGCATAACCTGTTTTTGCTGCTGCGGCCGCAAATGCTCTCTGCTTTCGAAATTGCCGTTTTTCTAAAGCATCACTCGAGAACGGTACCGTCGGACCTGGGCAATCAATTATAGCTGGACAGTCTGGCACCGAGTGCAGACTGTGGATGCGTAAACCCGGCCTCCACCGCACTGGGACGTACAGATCCCCACCTCAGCCGTCGGCGACCATAGCCGATCACTCGCCCGACACCAGGAATTTAAGTAAACATGCGCTCGGGTGGGAGATCAAATTGACCCCCTCCAAAGTTCTTACCAGAATGGTTTCCGAACGGCGCGGTGTAGCCACGCCAAATTCTACATAGCTGTGGAAAATGAAATAGCGGATCGCTTGGTATCCAAAATAAAAATGCATCTCGTAAGGGTTACTGACCTGTGGCAGGTCAAAGTCAGGTCACTGTTTCAGCGAAATCAATTTCTAGGGAATCGTTCAATCTGACGCAACAACGTAGTATTAGACGAAGCCATACATCTCTGAGATGCTTTCTTAGACAACACAAATATTGAATGAGCAAATTGCATTGACCTAAGGTCAGATATGAAGGACAGACCAAGGTCAAAACTAACCTGTGTTATTGCTGTGGGCCTTGGTGTATGGGATAGCTTTTGGTGTTTATTTCGAATTTACTGATAGCAGGAACCGCATTATGCATCTTTCATGGACTTCTTAGAGATCAGAATAGGTCATTGGCCTAAAATGACCCAGGTCAACAGTCTGTTTTTAGAAATATAGTGCCTAGCGTATATAGCGTATACATAGCGTTGTCGTTTATTCAAATGCAAAACTCGAGAAGTCTTGTAGTAATTTGGTCACTATGATCTTCAAGAGTTCGAACAAGCTAACTGACCTTAAATGAGCATGTGACCTTTCGGTTAAAAACGGTTATCTAGGTTTTAGGTCACTTTGGAGACCTACCTGGAATTTGGCCTTGTTTGACTTTATTTCACACGAGGATCATAACCTAGGAACCTGAAACTTTGACTGGAGTGAGTTTCCGTACAGGTCAATACACCCTGTAAATTTGGTGTCTCTAGCTCTCTTAGTTGCCGAGATCTCGGGGGGGGGGGGGCTTCAAATTGACCCGCACCAAAGCGAAGGGTATCCAGCCGGCCACCCGGGCGCGTGTTAATGGCATGTGGTTGAACTATTTCCTAACATTGAGCAATCGCTGCGCTCCAGCCGCGGGCGAGTGGACGCCGGCGGACGCGAATGGACATTTTGTGTCCCTCTGCATCGCTGTGTGTTGACATCCGCTTTCTCTTGATTCCCCGAACCCATCTCTGCATTGGGCGGTGACGCGTGTCGATGCAACTTCGCTATCTTTTCACTTTGCTCTGCGTCTTTATCGCGGCTTAAGCTGCTGCATTATACGTCCGATGAATTTGATTTGAAACGGTCGCCGGGGTGTGGCGTTTAATTAATAAAATGATGTTCGTGGAGGCGTCACGCATGCAGAAGACCCCGCAGTCGACATTCTTTAAGACTTGAGAGCTTTGCAGTGAGTGATTACGATGGCTCACTTCATAAAACAAGTTCTTATGTCATATCAGCCGCAAGTTTCTGCTGCTGTCTGATGTTTATGCCTTTTTTAGCAGCATTTAAAATTTGACTTTCATCACTACCGGGTTATTATAGGATGGTAAAGTTGGCCTGTTTATGGACAACGATGAGTAACCTGTTCATGGGCAAGACAAATTTTCATGACTGTGTGCGAAAATCAGTCAAATCAGTCCCGCTTTTGGAGAAAGTAAACAGCTATTCATTGCAAAAGGTTCTGATCTGGAATCCAGGCAAGCGTTCACAATTTTACGACACTTTGTTGTTTTTTTATCCCGTTGTGTACATGGAGCGTCAATAACAAGGAATAGATATCATAAACTTGGAACAATTGTTTCATATGCAGGGTTGTCTGGATGCAGAATGACCTGAACGAAATATCGAAATTATCATTCAGGAAAGCATCGATACTTGTTTCCTGAAATAATGACATGTTGGCATTTGCAGTGTTTTCTAGCCATTCTCTGGTGACTGGTGCCTAAGGCTTCACATGAATCCGAAGTCGCACCCACATCCAATGCGGTGTCTGAGCTCCTGTCCAGAATGTCCATTTTTTTGCAGCATTGTTGTTGGTTAGCTGAACATCCTAGAGCTTGACGTCATAGAAAGTTTCTCCTCACGGGGGTCACCGCCCCCCCCCCCCCCCCCCCCGACCCGCACGCCTCCCTTCAACCCATGAGCCAGGCGTTAGTTGTTCGGTCTGCAACCCCCTCCCCCCAAAATCATTCGTCGCTCTCCGGACGGGCAGTGCCCCGCCTGCGGCGATACGCTGCGCCGGCGGGCTCGATCGGCGTGACTGGACCGGTCAGGAACTGCACGAGAGGACAGCAAACTAACTGCCGGAGCCGGACGGCAGGGTCGCGCTCGCCCGCCGCGAGCGCCGAGCCGAGCCACGCCGCGCCAGCCGCGCCCGCCGCGCCGAGCGTCCCGGTAACAGCCGGCCTTGGAGAGCCGGCGGCACCGGCGAGCGCGACCAATCGGTGTCTTGGTCTGCGGACGGCAGCCTGCGGGCACCAACCTCACAGTAGCGTTCCATGCATTATTGTTGGTGAATGGTGGCCTGTGTGGCTCGTAGCCAATGGATGTATCGCCGGTTTGGTTGATTGACAGTCCATAACTAAATAACCTTAATTTATATCATATCTGCGACGTGTCAGAACATGAGAACAGTCCTATGGAATCCCATTTACGTGGGATTATAACTTCTTGCCCTCCAACCTTGAACGTTGCTCAACTGTGTTATTCCGTCTCGGCAAAATCGGTACTTTTTAAGAGACGCGCATCTGGGAACAGCTACATGCGACAATAATGCCGTAAAACATTTATATGTGCTCACTTGCCTCCTTCTTCCTCCGTTCCCCGTTCTTTCTCTCTCTCTCTCTCTCTCTCTCTCTCTCTCTCTCTTCTCTCTCTCTCTCTCTCTCTCTCTCTCTCTCTCTCTCTCTCTCTCTCTCTCTCTCTCTCTCTCTCTCTCTCTCTCTCTCTCTCTCTCTCTCTCTCTCTCTCTCTCTCTCTTCTCTCTCTCTCACTCCTCACCCTCCTCTCACTCCTCACTCCTCACTCCTCACTCCTCACTCCTCCCTCCTCACTCCTCACTCCTCACTCCTCACTCCTCACTCCTCACTCCTCACTCCTCACTCCTCACTCCTCACTCCTCACTCCTCACTCCTCACTCCTCACTCCTCACTCCTCACTCCTCACTCCTCACTCCTCACTCCTCACTCCTCACTCTCACTCCTCACTCCTCACTCCTCACTCCTCACTCCTCACTCCTCACTCCTCACTCCTCACTCCTCACTCCTCACTCTCACTCCTCACTCCTCACTCCTCACTCCTCACTCCTCACTCCTCACTCCTCACTCCTCACTCCTCACTCCTCACTCCTCACTCCTCACTCCTCACTCCTCACTCCTCACTCCTCACTCCTCACTCCTCACTCCTCACTCCTCACTCCTCACTCCTCACTCCTCACTCCTCACTCCTCACTCCTCACTCCTCACTCCTCACTCCTCACTCCTCACTCCTCACTCCTCACTCCTCACTCCTCACTCCTCACTCACTCACTCCTCACTCACTCACTCACTCACTCACTCCCCTCGCTCCTTATCTGCCTGCCTGCCTCCCCGCATCCCCTCCCCCTATCCTCCTCGCTTTCCCCTCTCTCCAACCCGCCGCTTGGCTGAATGTGCCCGAGCCTGCCGGCCCGGTGTAGGTGCGCGCTCGATGGCGCTCGTGCGGCTGGCTTATGTTCGCGCAGCACCATTCTCGCGCCATGTCAACGGGCTAACTCGAGCGTGAGCGCGGCCTGTGCGGTCTGACCTCGGGGTCAGGTCCGCCATCACACTGACACCGGGTTAGAGTATTGTGACTGCCCGCCTCAACGCTGCGAATCTAGCCCGGACAGGGTAATCCGCGACGGGCTGACACCACTCATGATTCCACAAATTCGCTACCACCGGGCTGGAATATCGGTCACGCTCTCGCGGCGCGCTTCTGTCCCGGATCCGGGTCCGTCGGCGGGATCCGGTCCTCGGGAGCACCCCAGACTGAGCGCGGGTCGCAACCCCTGCCGTGCCCGGCGGAGCGGCGGCGGCGGCGGTTCCGGGCCGCCGCAGCGCCGCGGGCGATCCGTGAAAGTGCAGCGCTCCCAGCCGGGCGTGGCCCCACCAAGGCCACCTCCGCCGCTTGATTGGTCTAGTGTGGCGTAAATGACTCGGACGGGCCGCACCGCGCGCTGGGACGACGCCATTTGCATCGGAATGCCCTTCCCCGCTCAGCCGCAGGCGCCTTGCAGCGGACGTTGGCAGCGCACCCCCTGCGAGAGGAGCTGCTCCAGCTTGAGCCTGGCGTTAGGCGCGAGGCTTCCCGCGACAGCAGCGTTTGGCTCGGGTCTGACCGGCGTGCTCATCACCGAGGACACCCTGCCTGGGCGATCAGGGCATCTGTGCCCGGGGACGTGCAGGCCGAACTGGGCTGGTACAACCACTTCGTGAGCATAGACGAGGCGCTCTGTCTGTTTTTTTGTGCTTTTGTGCGCTGAGCTCAAGGAGAAACGCTGCGAGCACCGCCAGCGGCGGGGCGGCCCCAAGCACGGCATTCAGGCCGGTCCGCTCTGCATCAAGGTTTACGTTTTCGGCGGCAGTCGACAGCCCTGCTACTGTGCAGACGTCTCTCCTTCCCAAGGACGCATCGTACAACATACATGGGTGAGCTCAAGGTGATCAAAAGGGTCAGTATTGCACGCTGGTCAGTTCGTGGACTGAACTTATCTGTGAGCAGCAGTGGCGGCGCCATGACACATTAATAGAGTACCGGTCCACCGACCAAGAGGTGATTATGGTCGTGAGTCACTGTTGGCCGTGTTTGATTTCCCTGCCCTTGCCTGGAAGGCTGCGACACTGGTGACACAGACGTGATGACAGACGGAACCGCAATGGATGAGAATCGCATTTTTCATTTTGCATGGCAGCACCTTTTCGATGCGATAAGCACGAAACATGGTAGTGGACTTTGCGGCAGGTTGAATATCAATTGCGCTAGTTTGTATGGGGGTTATGTTTTTGTAGTGAGCTTAAATGCGCGCGTATCGGAAAGGAGACCACGTGGCATTACGCGTCTAGGTTTTACCGAACAGAGCGTTCGAGTTCGGTCCTCTAAATAGAGCTGTCAACAATTCGTAATGTAATAATACACAATTATTTTAGGCACGTGGTAAACTATAAGTGAACACAAAGCATATGTACGTGTTTAATGCGTAGTACAATTCATGCTTGTAGCCTTCAGTCATTACCGTAGTGACTGGTGTGGCTGTAATTGCAGTGTTTGGGTTGTACGCCCATTGTTAATTGTCCCGTAACATACATGGTTAAGCACCTGTGAATCATAATCCTTTGAATTCTGTTGTTACTTACACTGTCTAAGACTGTCTGCTTCCTCTAAGGGAAGGGGGCACACCTGCTTAAAATATAATTGTTTTAGTAAAGTAAGGTACCAGTTTGAGAAGTTGTTTTACCTCATCCCATTGATGCAAAGTCTGGGTTATTATTAGGGACAAGATAGTGACTGCTTGAAGGCACTTACCCAAGATCTGCACACATGCTCTGCCAGCCATTCCAGTAATCTAGGTTATTATTATTAGGGTTACAGTTGTAACTTTTTGAAGGCACCTGCCTATAATCTGCCTACATGCCGTTTCAGCAATTCATTCTGCACAACACTTCATGGGTCATCTGCGACGTGTTTATGCATGGAATTTTGAGCTGTTTCTTTGAATCACCTTTTGTGCTTTTTTTATTTCGGCGCTGCGTTATAGGGCGGGCTGCCATCTCGGAACATACATCTTAATTAGTGACTCTACAGGTGAAGGTGTGGTTGGGCATAGCTTGCAAAACAGTATGCTTAATACTTGTCATAGATATTCGTGAAATTTGTGACAAGCATGCTTTGAAGCATAGAATTATTTCCACATATCAGAAAATGTGTGTCACGTGGTGTTGTTTGTGTACGGCCTTCTATTATACAGTGGACTTTGTGGGCAGCCGAGATCCGCATTCGTTCCCTTTTTCCATCGCCTGTTGTTTCGGCTGGGCTTCTTCTGTGTAGACTGGCCAGTCATCAACTTCCAAACCTCCGCTTCCGCCTGGATAGTCGCGATCTTATCTTAACAGGTGAACTTGAACTGGAGGACATTTCCCTGCCGGTTTTTTTTTTGAACACGGTGTAGAACATTGACATTGTCGGCTAAGCCCACAAACTCAGTACCGTTTGGAGGAATATGGGCTGGCAAAAACGACAGAGGTTAGCTGGCAGCTTAAGGCGCGATAAGCTCTGTGCTTGGAGGACTGTCGTGATCCATTCTGCGCTTACCCCGGAACACGCCTGCGTATCATGGGCCTCGGATCACGAATCACTGCTCCACTCTTCAATCATTTTAAAGAGATCAATGATGCCATCGCCGAAGCAGCCATGCCTGGATGCCCGCAGGACGGGAAGACTGGGAGCGAGAGCTCCAATGTCCTGAAATGTACATTTGTGAATATTTTGGGAGCCGAACATGTTTATTCAAGATGGATTTGATGCCTCTGCTCTCGGTGGTGGCACACTGTCATGCATTAGTTATGTAGCTTCTGCCTGCACTAAAAGAATAACTTATGTCATTTGAAAATGGAAGAGTTGAAGCAATCTTACGAAGAAACGAAACATTTAAGTTAATATGCATGCGCTCTTACGTCAATGCTCAATGTTGCATGCGAAATGAATTAAACAAAATAAACCGGAACTCAACCTTGCATAAATCTGAGTATACTGTACATCGCAGTAAATCGTGCTAGTGCCGGCCTCCAATGCCTCGCAATTTGCTGTGCTTCACACTTGACCCCGGCACCCAGCACGTCCTAAAATACTGCACTATTAATTGAGTACGGGACAATATGGGCGCCTATATTGAAAGGGAATGGTAGGGTAGCCAATTACCCAAGATGAAGTTTGATTGTCCCGGAGGTATTGCTCCATCAGTCACAGAGGTCCAGGTCAAACAAGGTGCTTGTTGGTTGGTGCCTTGGTTTTGATGGCTTTTTACTGCTACCAGCTGAAAACTTATTGAACAAACTCAGCCTGTTGTTCACGTAACCCCTACATAACTGCTTTTGTGAGTATGTCCAGTCAACATCGAGTGTATCCAGCTCCATGCAGAAGTGATGATTTGTGAGTATATCCAGCACTGTGCAGAAATGATGTTTTGTGAGTATATCCAGCTGTATGCAGAAATGATATTTTCAGTTCCTATGAGCTCATTTTTGGATGTGTTTTTTCGGTGTAAATTTATTCTATGTATCGATTTCTACCGGTGTCCCGGCATCTTCCACACCGGAAGGTTTGCAACCGTGACAGCGAGTTTTTGGAAAATTATTCGCATACAATACAAATCGAAATACAACACGAAAGCAAAACAACGTAGAGTGGTGTGACGGCTGTGTCCTCTCTTCCACCTGCTCCTGCAGGGCGCGTACGTGACTGTGGTGTCCTCTAGTGACTGACCGTCGCCTCCATTGCAGAGGACGAGGAGGAAGAGCGGCCGAAACGGGTGGAGAAGCAGCGGTACGATGGCTGGTACAACAATCTGGCCCACCCTGAGTGGGGATCAGTGGGTGAGTACCGCAGCCTCGGACGGGCTGCGATAAGTGCGGATACCTGCTCTGGTGTCTGACTGCAAGAGTGGATCCAGCATCATGCCTGGTTCCGGTGTGGCAAGGAACAATTTGTGGACACAGCTTGATAACCTTAAGTATTATATGTATATGTATATGATATATATATATATATATATATATATATATATATATACATAGATCATCACCTTAAAGCCATTCCCAAACACAGAAAAGCCCTCTTTGTTGTCGTAGCGTAAATGCAAACCGGTGAGACCACTGCTTTTTTGGCAATGGGCGCACCACATTTTTATCATAATTGGCTTTACGTGTTTAGGGTAGCTAAAAATAGTTCGATTGGCATATCCTATTTAACATATACGTGCATTTTCTACTGGTACTGACTTGTGATTTTCAAATGATTGTTGTAGAAAGGGTGACATGGTTTCCTTCCTCACGAAGTCATTTTATCCTCACGGTCCATCGACCGCAGTCCATTGGCTGTGCAAACTTTTCATAGTACATGCCCATCCAATGAAGACCTGCAACATAGTTAAGAATTCGCACGTGGCATGTTCGGCTTTACTAGCTCGCTTGGAAGCTACATTGCTCTTACACTTACACGAAACTCTTCTCGTCCATTGGATAGGCGGTTTCGCTAGCACTGTTTGGTACCTGGGTGTACACGTCATTCGTAAACCCATAGCACATTTTAGTGTACTCGGCGTCACAAGGTCTAGGATAATGTGCCCAGCGGGCAGTGCTCATGCCCCGGCGAAATTAACTGCAGCGTGCTGCGATGGCCTCGTCGTGGCCGTTCGTTGCTCTACCCCGCACGTGGCCAGAGGAGAAGCATGCATACAATGCCGCTCGTGCTGGATATTGCATCTCTGAGCGATACATAAGATTGCGTGTGTGTGACACCAAATCGTCAGCGTTACAGTGCATGGCAGGGAATACGTGGCGATGGATCCTTGTGTTAAGTTAATTTGATTGCCGTTTAGCCGATGACTGTACTTATTGCCCTGACGCTATTTAGCCGATGACCATACTTATCGCCCTGGCGCCATTTAGCCGATGACCATACGTATTGCCCTGACGCTATTTAGCCGATGACCATACTTATCGCCCTGGCGCCATTTAGCCGATGACCATACGTATTGCCCTGACGCTATTTAGCCGATGACCGTACGTATTGCCCTGACGCTATTTAGCCGATGACCATACTTATCGCCCTGGCGCCATTTAGCCGATGACCATACGTATTGCCCTGACGCTATTTAGCCGATGACCATATGTATTGCCCTGACGCTATTTAGCCGATGACCATACGTATTGCCCTGACGCTATTTAGCCGATGACCATACGTATTGCCCTGACGCTATTTAGCCGATGACCATACGTATTGCCCTGACGCTATTTAGCCGATGACCATACGTATTGCCCTGACGCTATTTAGCCGATGACCATACGTATTGCCCTGACGCTATTTAGCCGATGACCATACGTATTGCCCTGACGCTATTTAGCCGATGACCATACGTATTGCCCTGACGCTATTTAGCCGATGACCATATGTATTGCCCTGACGCTATTTAGCCGATGACCATACGTATTGCCCTGACGCTATTTCTCCTCCAGAGAACATGCAGTAAATGCTTAACCCAACATGTATAAAGCTCATTTTGCAAAGAGAAAATCCAATCAGTATTGTCCAGAACCTTGCCACCACATTTCTTGACACGGACCCTAAATCCTCATGCATAATTCGATACTGGTTATATTCTCGGTTAAACAAAAATGGCAGTGATGTGACCATTTTAGTTTCATGTGAACACTGCACCCCCATGTATATGATATGCCTTTTCGGTCAATTAGAATGGACGCGTGACCTGTGGGCAGCTTCATAAAGCAAAAGTCAACTCACGCCGTGTCTTTAACCGGGTCATATTGTCATACCGCCTGAAAACCGTTTTGTTTCACACATTCCTCAAATTGGTTGACATTTTAAGCGTCAAAATATCCGGTGAAATTGGCCTGCTTTAGGCCACATCCCAACTCAATGCCATCTTCAGGTGGCGCAAATTATAGGTTCGCTCTATGAAGTCCACAGCTGTTCCCCTGGTGGCCTCCGATGACCAGTAGATGCATCTTGACAACCGCTAAGGGCAGTGCCTCTGCTCAGGATGGCATACGGTTGTCGGGCAGGGCAGGTGGCGCCCGGGAAGTCCCATTCCTCGACCGAGCCTCGCAGTCGCATTCTCGCTGGGCGAGCGTCACGCGTGACTACCGCAGCAATGTCACAATGGCCCGCCGCTCTTTCCAGTTCACTGTGACGTGGCAAAGTTTGCATTAGTTGTGATTTGGCTTATAGTCCTGAGGGAATTGACGCTTGACTAAGCTGCGCAGTGCATTGTTCAGCTGCTACCAGGACAGTAAGGTCTCCCAGTGGTACAGCGCGCGTCAGCCCGGCTCTCCCAATGGTACAGCGCGCGTCAGTCCGGCTCTTCCATTGGCACAGCGCGTGTCAGCCCGGTTCTCCCAGTGGTATAGCGCGTGTCAGCCCGGCTTTCCCAGTGGCACGGCGCGCGTCAGCCCGGCTCTTCCATTGGTACAGCGCGTGTCAGCCCGGTTCTCCCAGTCCCAGTGGTACAGCGCGCGTCAGTCCGGCTCTCCCAGTGGTACGAGGCGCGTCAGCCCGGCTCTTCCAATTTCATTTGCCGCAATTCTGCCGTGGCGTTCTCCGCCCCCTGAGACGCATGGCTGCCGTTCACGCTGGCTCGCCGTTCCGGCTGCCACCCACCGGCGCCTCATCTCCGACGGCACCCCATCTCTCTGTGAGAGCGAATAGAGTGCTGGCGGCCACCGTCTTCCGGCTTTTCTGCTTGGAACCCGACCGTGGTTGTGTTGTTTTTGCTTTTTGTCAGCATGTGTAGGCCGGCGGCACCACCGTCGGAGTGGCCGGCGCGGCCGCCGCGATCGCCGCATCTGTCGGCATGGCACGGCGAGGCGGCGGTCGGGCCGGCGCGAGCGCGCGCGCCCGCCGGAATTAGAAAGTGTGCGTTGCGCGTTGCGCGTTGCGCGTGTAAGTGTGTGTGTTTGGGACGGCCGAGCGCCCGGGTTCTGGAGCGAGCGAATCCAGGTCGGAATGGGAGGTCGAACCGGGCCCAGTCTGGGTCGTGGCGGGGCGCGGCCGCCCTGCAGACGCTCATGGCCGGCAGGGGCCCGGTTGGGAGCAGCCGGTTGCCAGGGCGGTCCTGACCAGGGCTGCGAGTGCTGCGAGTGGTCCAGCCTGACGTACTGCCTATCGCCGTTTAAGGGATAGGCGACTGGTTGTCTCCTGAGGAGGCACTGCAATAACTCCACTGCATGACTGCAGTGTAAGCGCAATGGTCTGAAGTCTGAAAGGGCGAGCACAAGACTTGACCTCTTGCCTCTCTGAAACATAGATGCAAGGTCATGTTCTTGCGACCAGACCTTCCTTCTGCGCAAAGGCACAATTATATCTGAGATCGACAAGCAGTGACCTTGATGCTGACTGATTAATGGGGCGTGTCGGGCGCTTAATTGCTCTGATAAAGCCCCGTGCGCCTACGAATGTTGCGCGTAATATGTAAATTGCCCATCAAGACTAACATGCCCAGCAGGGAACCCTGTCGACGGACTGGTTTTGCGCACGAGCAGAGGCCAGCCCTATTTCGCCACCTCAGGACAGATCAACATGACGCCAGGCTGCCCCCACCAGCCAGCAGGGTCCGCTGCGGCCCGCCTCCGACAGGGCGTGAGCTCCTCGGCCGCGCCACGGGCGTCCGCCGCATCGGGAGAGCAAACATTGCGACAGCCGTTCGCGGCGCAGCTGAAGCCAGCGGCCGGCCGAGGCGCACACTGCTGCAAGCGGCGATCGAAGTAAGGCCGGCCGCCGCGCCCGATGGGCCAGCGATGCGGGCGCTGAGGCGCGCAGTTGGCCAGCGGCAACCCGCGCCGCGATCGCTGAGTCGGGGCCCAGTGACACGCCGGGCGGTGCGGCGATCACGTGCGCGGCCCGCCTCCGGTCGACTAGTTCGCATTGCGGTCACGTGCCGATCCGGGTCACTGGAGATGAGCGGCCCGTTGACGTCGGATTCGGGATTGCGCCGGCCTCGTTACACGTCTGACCTGCGATTGGCTCCATCGCGTCTGGCCGCGTCCGCCTGCGCTCCCAGGGTTTGGGTCGCGGCTAATGGTCACGGCAAAAGGGCGAAGCACGCGAGGCCTTCGTTAAATATTCTACGAATGGATGGTGTGAGGATCAAGATGTTGACGCGCGTGCTGTATGGATATCGAAGAAGGTTACGCAATATTCAAATTTATGGTAACATAATCGAGATCCCTCGGAAAAAAATACGCTTATGATTAATGATTGCGCTCTGCAGGCTTGCGCTAGACATCGTCATTTAATTGGCGATACGTCGTGAACAGTGTTTTCGTGCTCCTGCTTTCCCTTCAGCGACCATAAGACCACTTCTTCTGACGCTATCAACTCCTGTTCAATCAGGCGGCTCCTGCGCACCTCGTGGCGTAGCTCCCGTGCCAACAGTACGCGCAAGCGATGACGTCACGGAGCCGCGTTAAAGAGGTCAAATTGACGGACAACCGTATTAGGTGTACAGGGCCTTGATTCAAAGTAAACCAGATTCCACCTTTTCACAGGCGGTTGAATGGTTCCAACTTTTTGCAATTTTTTAGCGCTGCCCTTAATTGTGTCTCAACACATCTTCGTCTTTGTTGTGGTTGCGTGTGCATCCCGTGTGTAATTTTACATATGAATCCGCTTCTGATTAATTCATTTAAATAAGTTTAATGGGATAGAGTTAAAAAGCAACTAGATTCTGCAGGCAAGTCAAGGTTCTAACTCTCGTGTGCATCTCGTATCTCTGTACTACGCCAATAACTTCAGAAACAAATCGTGATACTGGCAGTGAATTGTAATATAATCCATCTAAAGCCCAATCAAGATAACTGCATGTATCCCTCTGAGCTGAAACGTTCATTTCTGACCCAGTATCTACAAGATCGCAGGTATCTCTGCGGATGTAAATGCGTTATGTTGCCTGGTTCCCACCCGAAGTCCTGTTCATATCTGCGTGGTCCGAATGGCAGACGGCACCGCGCACATCAACGCAGTCTAGATAGCAGAACTGGGCCGGCAGTCCCGTGGCAAGCCCCACGACACCCACGCCCGGACGGCATGTGACCCGTGCGTCACGTGCGGACTGCCCGAGCCATCTTGGCCGCCTCACACGCCCGGCGCTCCCACCGCGCGGATGCCGCGCACGCGAGCCCGTCCTCCACCAGCGAGCGGGCGGGCTGGTGCCGTCACATCTCCTGATCCAGGGGAATTTATGACCGTGACGCTAGCAGGGGCGTGTGGTTCTTCTCAGCTCAGCTCAGCTACCCGTTGGCCCGTTCCAATGTGCCTGAGTGTTTGCAGTCGCGGTCCGGAAGGGCGGCCAGCAGAGGCGGCGCATCGGACCGAGCGCGGTCGGGCGCCGCCCAACTGAACCGCTGCAGATGAGCGGCCATACGACGCCGGTCAACAGCTGGCTGGATAGCCATTGTTTGGTGTGATTAGAGCTGCAGCCGGAGACATGGACCGCCAGTTTTGTAGAATTTGGTAAAAGGGCCGGGCTCGGGTGGCCGCAGCATGTTAGAAAAGCGACAGGCGTGCTGTAGGGTCTCTCCATCGCTGGTGGTCAGGGCTGTGTGCATAGCAGCATCGCTTTGCTTGGTGTGATTAGATGGATTGGTAATGATGTAAGGCTTAATACAAGCACGATTTTGCTTTCCCGGCCTTTTTGCATGCGCCGCAGTTAATCTCTGTCAGTGTGCAGCGGTTCGGCACCGAAACAGCTGAGTGGTGCGGCCAGGGTTAAGCACGGCTGCACCGGAGCTTTATGCAGAGAGAAGTGTGCAGGACAAAGGTAGCTGCGTGGCGACACTTCAATAACACACGACCAACATTGGCATATCATTCGTCATGTTGCAACTTCAGCATCATTGTCTCCCTTGCACATATGCAGAGGTGATTCCCGGGCACACGCAGTTACCGTGTGTTGCACGCTTCGAAAGTCTCAACACAGCGGCTGCGTGAGGTGCTGGGTCGGCGCTAACGTCCGGAGTAGCCGTAGTGGCCGGGCAACTCCGGCACCGGCTAGTGTTTCTGGCTGGCGCGTTTTGAGGGCTCCTCGCTGCCTGGAGCGGTGGCGCCCCCAGGTGGCGGGGCCTGCTGCCCTCAGAACTCGGCCATTACTGGCCACTGGTGCTCTGCGAGAACGGACTGGGCTGTGCTACGTGTGGGAGTTGAACCCGTGGTCAGAGAGTAAACTGTACATGGCTTGGCGTCTTTCAGTGATGTCTGGCCGGCGGTCCTGGAGCCGTGTGATGCTTGGTTTGGCTTGGCACTGGTTTATTGTTACCTTGTGCTGATCTTGTGCTGGAGTCTTATGTCTCTCTCTTTTTGTAGTGAGACGCAGTGTTTGGTTAGAGAGGAACAGGCGATCACCTCACCTGATCAGCCCTTGATCGTGATGGGCATTTTCACTATTTTGTCGTCGTTGTCATTGGGGCTTCACTGGGCTACTAAGACCTCGCTGCTATGACGCCACATGTCTCTTGCCCTGGCAGGAAGGGCGTGTACTGTGGGAAATCACACTCCGAATCTCTGGTTTCGCAGCTATGCAGCTCGTTTTCATTCCTTTGGCCATTTTCTTTGACAACCATTATCAAAATACAACCATATCCGTTATCATAGACCACAAGATCTCGTAACGGTGGCTGCTGTAAATGCTTTAACTGAGTCATCCTACACCACAGTTTTACCTCCCGAGCTACCCCACTGTGATTTGGGCTGCCCGTGTGGGTATAAGCCAAGCAGTTTGACTCTAAGCTGCCCCGTATGTTTGAATTTGACTACAAGCTTTCTTGTGTGTCTTTGAGCCATCGTTCGTAATTCGGAGCCTTGCCGCATGACTATGACCTGCCCATGTCAGCCTGAGCTGCTCCATTTAAGTATGGGCTGTTCCATATGACTTGAGGTGCACCGTACCGCGATTGTCCCACGTGACGGGCTTCCCCGTGTGACACTGAGCAGCCCAATGACACGCTAAGACGCATCTGCTGGCTCCGACAAGCTGCTCCACGTCATTTTGAACTGAACCGTATTACTGTGAGCTGAATCACATTACTTTGAGCTTCCCCACGTGGCCACTATGTCTTGCATTACTCTGAGCAGACCCACGTGCTATGAGCTGCTGCGCATTACCATAAGCTGGCCCACGTGCTTTGAGCTGCTGCGCATTACCATATGCTGACCTACGTGCTATGGACTGCTGCGCATTACCCTAAGCTGACCCATGTGTTGTGAGCTGCTGCGCATTACTCCCAGCTACCTTGCAACCGCACCCTGCGCTCTCCTGGGATTTTTGACACTGCTTTGAGTCACCCCGCGTGACTCTTGGCTGCTCCCGTTTCAGACCAGCGTCTGACGCGGAAGACGCCGGCCTCGTATGCCGACGGTGTGTACATGATGGCCGGCCAGGATCGGCCCAGTCCCAGGAAACTTAGTCAGATATTCATGAAGGGAAGAGACGGCGTGCCCTCCCTGAAGAATCGAACAACCCTTCTAGTCTTCTTCGGTGAGTTGGTCGTGACAATCACGCGGTCACTTATTCCTGTGATGAGAAGCGTGAGCCTTGAATCGTGGCTAGGCAGGCCCACAGGCTGTTTTCTTATTTCTACCGTGAATCATGTTGTTGAGTGCTGCTTGTGTGTTATCAACACGTAGTTGTGTATTCAGTTGAGGGAGGTCCCCTCCCCCCTTCCCCCCCCCCCCCCCCCGTTCCAACTTGAGCTTGGGCTTGACCCCATTATCAACTTGGGTCCGAGAAGAACGTGCACCAAATCCGGAGAGAAATCCGTTGGCGTATGTTGTGGGTACTTTTCGTAATTTTTCACTTCTTGGTGCCCAGTTTATGTCGCTAAACTACACCCATCGTCTGTTATGATTTACAGTCTTGTTCGGCAAATAGCCCTGGCCAGAAAAAAAGCAAATGCTGTGCCGCATTTCACTGAACTGCACAGCCAGGCTCCCACTGCACCCGCAAACGCCCGTTTATGCCCGCAAACGTCCGTTGACACGACTCTGCCGACTAAGTCGGTGGTTGATCGCCGGTGGCATTCACGGAGCCCAGCAGTGCTCTGTTGTTATGTTGACCACTGTCCATCACCGACATCAAGTGTCATATCCTGGTTTGTCGGACCACCGTGCTGCCCTCATATTTGTGTGCACTGGTATGCCAGCTTAAAGCACGATTTACTTCAGAAGTGCGCGCAACGTAAATCCTGGACAATTTCGTGCTAGAGTCAAGAAATTGGTCGGCTACTTGCAGTGTTGCAGATTTAGTTCTCTGTTCACTGAAAAAAGGCCGACGTCAAAAGCGACGGAAAAACCAACAGTAAGGAGATATATTCGTTTGGCACAAAATAGACGTCTGGTGTTCCGTCTAAATTATTTGTCTGAGCTATCCAATAGTTTGTATCGTTTATACGCCAAAAGTGGAGCGAGTCAAGGTTACGACATGCGAAGACATGGCAAGGTTTGAGAATATATCACATGTTATCATTATCGACCACATGTCATACTGCATCATTTGGCAGAATTTAGCCAGGTACTCGCACCCCAGCAAATGCCCCATCTCGTGGCAGCATGTTGCTTTTACGCACATGGTGATTCTGTTGTGTTCTTTTTTTTGTTCTCTCGTTACTTTGTGTTGCATTCAGCCTGTTGTCATTGTACTTCTTGTCTTCACCAGTGCAGACACCAGCGCATATTGTGAGAACAAATTTTGCGATGAAGCCAGACAGCGCGGTTTTATTCCGGCTTCCACATGTGCTCAATTCATTGTTACTAACCTGCGCCTCGTGTCCGTCTTTAGGACAAGTTGTGTCGTCGGAGATCCTAATGGCGTCCGAAATGGGCTGCCCGATTGAGATGCACAAAATCCATGTGGAACGGTGCGATGAAATGTACGACAAGGACTGCAAGGGCGGCAAATACATGCCCTTCTACCGGGCCGGATACGACTCCAAGACCGGGCAAAGTCCAAATATGCCGCGAGAGCAGGTGAGACTGCTCTTATCTAGTGTGATCTGCTCTGTCTGGCATGTTGTGCTGGTTTTGCGTTTCACGATGTGTATTCACCTTCGTGACACCCGAACGCGATCGTAATATCAGTGATTTGTTTTGTTCAGCCCGAGTGCGGGAAACGCGACGCGTCTTTTGCGTGATGATAATTGCAGCATTGCAGACAAATACGTATGTTGTGGCCAGGGCCGTAGCTGAAGAAGAGTGGACATGACTTAGCCAATAAATCTACTCTAGATGGTGGGCAATTTTGCAGCGATTCGCTCGAAACACGCAGTAGTTCGGGGTAAATATGAGATTTGCCCCCCCCCCCCTCCCCCCCCCCCGCCTCACGTGGGGAAATTCTGGCTGCATGCTGGTCGTGGCAATGCTATACAAGGAACATTTGTAACGGGTTTGTTCTTTACAGCCGCACCCAGCCAGTGACAAAAACTGATCATGTGAAGGGGAAAATTGCTATTGCCGGGCGACAATTTCCCCACCGCCGTCCCAACACAGCGCGGTGTGACGCTAAGTGACTGACATTTCTCCTAACTTCCGGCAAAGCAGGCGACATTTTTACAGTATTTCACTGCCGTCAAGTCCCGGCGTTCGGTTAGATCTGCGCGGCCTTCAATGGCAGCCAGATAACGCTGTTATTACCTCTACCTGCTGCTGAGTTGTCTGAACCGTCTCCGTTATCAAGAATATTAACATTCTGTCAGACAGTGCGGCCCAGCCTCCTTGTTAAACCGAATGAGTAGAAAGTTTGACCAGCGTCGGCCGGTGTGGACGGCCGTTTTGTCACGTCCGACGCTGCTCCGCGTGGCGCCTTCTCTGACGCCGATTTCTCGGGATCAGGACCGTGCCACCATCTCGTTACGCTTCTGCACAGCGACTGCCTGGCGTTGTCAACGCCTGAACGCGCGCGGCCTGTTTCAAACCGCCTACTGCTGGCTGCTGCACAGCTGAAATGATGCGTTGCATTGGCCGGTCGGCAGCCTGCTTCGAAGTTCACACCGGCCAACTAACGCCGCAACATTTGGAAATGCAGCATGTTCGGCACGCAGTGCGGCAGCAGCGGTGTCTTCATGGCGACGGACGCGGTGCTGTGAAAATCGTGCTCGCCCATTCGATTTGCATCGCTGTTGTCGGGAGTCCAACGCCTGCGGTTTGCGACTCCCGGTGTGCTTGATCTACATTTTTACGACCTGTCGACAGCGGCAGGGATGCTTATCTTGACGAATGGTGGCGCAGACACGCGGCCCCTTTGCCCCCTTGCTCGCGCAGCGACCCCTGCCTCTCGGTCACCCGATCACATTGCAGAGGTGCCACGAGCATGATCCGCCCTTGCCGAGCAAGGGCGGATCCAGAAGGGAGGGAAGAACTGCTAACGAACCATAAGCCTCAGAATGACCAGTGTTAAAAAACAGCGGTTTATTTCTGAAATTAAAATGATATTTTAGAAAATTGTAGGGGGGAAACTTCGTTTTAAAGCACTGAGACAAGAACCAAAATCACAACACGTTTTTGAACTTCGGACCCCCGAGCCGGCGTTGACCCATCAAGGTGACGCTCTGGATCTGTCGTCGACGCTGGGGAGAGGTGATCAGCCAGAGCGAAACGCTGTCCAATCTGTGCTTTCAACGTTACCCAGCAACGACGCACTCACACATGCAAACACCTCCACTTCCACTACTCTTCTACTGCGAGCCTCTGGCGCGTTTCGGCGCTCGGAAAGATACCCGTATGTGCTCGCTCCACATGCCTGTCAGACTCGGCGAACGCTGCTGGCTCGCTCACACCAGCCTGGGAGATGCGGTACACCGTGTGGGAACAATGCAGGCGGACGCAAGGTCGGGGGCTGCACGCTGGGAGGCGGCCGTTCGCTGTGCATCGTGCCAAGGCCAACGGCAGGGAGCGGAGCTCGGGTCGGCTCAGCTCAGCTCGGCTCGGCTCGGCTCGGCTCGGCTCGGGTCGGCTCGGCTCGGCTCGGCTCGGCTCGGCTCGGCTCGGCTCGGCTCGGCTCGGCTCGGCTCGGCTCGGCTCGGCTCGGCTCGGCTCGGCTCGGCTCGGCTCGGCTCGGCTCGGCTCGGCTCGGCTCGGCTCGGCTCGGCTCGGCTCGGCAACACAACAGCTGTGTGGCTTGCCGCGTAGCTGAGCCCCGTGTGGTGCAGCGCTACCTGTCACTTTGCTATGTTTGAACAGAAACTGCTCCCACGTACACTCCCTCACGCTTCGATGATGCGCCGACAACGGCGGCGAGCAGCGCGCGTTAGGCGTGTCCAGATAAATTGAGACGAAAAAGCATGTTCACTTCAACACCACTCCACGTGAGTTTGTGAGCAAAAGCAGGGCGCGTCATCCGCTTGCTCCGTGTGCGGCTAGATAGTTGTGGCCAGAACAAATGAGGACGTGGTTTAAACTATTGTTTCCTATTTAGACCGTTGTAGACATGTCATAGAATGCATTATGAGCATCAGGTAGCAGAATCGGAACGGTGTGTGGCGACTTGCTTGCGAGCATTTGCAGGTTTTCTAGTCGCCAAGTCAGTTCGTAGAGAGCAGGCAGGAAACATGGCGTAATGCGTTTGCAGTCTCACGATTTACATCACGTACTCACGCGAGAGCTGTAGGTAATGCGGATCATGGTCAGGAGTTTGGCTTCAACACGCTCTAATGTTCGTCATTTGGCGCGTTGGCTACCGCAGGCGGCCGGACGGCCCGGAGGCCCCATAGAAAATTTGCACTCCCCAGCATGGCCTTTCACGCTTGCCCATCGCAATCGCTCAGTCTGCCTCACCTGATGGTTGTGCTGGGCGTGCTAAAATATCTACCACAGAAGCAGTGATTCGTTAGAGCAGAGAGGGCTTTGCCAAAGTTAGCTAATAATGTGTTAAGCTACGAGCCGTCAGGATGCCTAGGCGTTCTGCTTCTCGCGATATTCTATCACATTTCCTTTTCCGATAAAAAACGTGTTCATGATTGTGTGCACACATGCAATGCAAGCAATAGCAAGCAAGCAATGCAAGCAACGCACACGTCCTTTGCAAGCCAGCGCCGCATAAAAGGACGTTAATACCAGTGTTTTCTAGAATTGCTGATGTCAATCACACCCTTCTGTTAATATCAATAGCAATCACATCTGTGGCTACTTCAGGCTCTCCAGACTGCAATCGCGCATGTTTTAAACCTGTTCTGTCTGCCCCTCAGATAAACTCCAAGACCAGTTGGATCGACGGCAGCTTCATCTACAGCACCAGCGAGGCCTGGCTCAACACCATGAGGTCATTCGAGAACGGCACATTCCGTTCTGACGCCGGCGAAATGCCGCCCAAGAACAAGGAGCGCGTGCCTATGCTGAATTACCCCAGCCCGCACGTGCTCAAGACCCTGTCGCCAGAGCGCATGTTTTGTGAGTACCGGCGGGCACGGCCGCGGACAGAGCCGTACTATTTGGCCGGACCGGCTGACTGAGCACCGAATGGATGACTGTGCCAAGATAGGTAATGGAACCTATAACCACAAGTGGGAGTTGCCACACGGTGCTGGCTGCACCGAAACAAAAAACACTGAAAAGGCTGCCACTCACAACGGCGGAAGTGCTGATTGCCACTTGATACGGGCATGCTACTGCACGCAGCGACCCGGTGTCATGTTTTGTTTTTTCTGAGTCCGACTAACTCGGCAATAAAACACGGCAGCGTGGCGGAACTGCAGCGCGGATAGGTTACTCGCCCCGGACGGAACAGAACCCCACCCGTGAACATACCCCCAGCCGTGTGTCGATGGGTAATGTGTAATAGGTGATGGGTCACTCATGATCTGACCCTTACCCATATGGCAATGGGCTGTACCTTCCACCCATGAACGGGCCCCAGCACATATGACAATGGGCTGTGGCTTCTACCCTGAGACGAACCGGCCAAGCCTTCCATCGCTGCTGGCAGCTTGCACTGTATGTTGCATGTCAGTCCACGGTCATCGCAGCTTACATAAGATCACGGAGAGGAGATTCCTACGTTTTTCCATCGCCGTCACGCTCTATTTGCGGTCGTCGGGCTCGTACTGAGCGGTCTTGTTAATGCTCTGGTGTTTATTTGATCCCGACCCGAAACATGCAATGCGAACGCATACATGTGGCTACAGTTATCAACAGCTACCGGGCGAATGGGCTGCGTCTGGAAAACCTGCAGTCTCAGCTGCTTGCATACCTTGTACAATTCTCCCTAACAATATGATATAAAGTGCAGTGATCCACTTAAAGTATAGTGGCGGAATTCGGGGCTAGGCCGACTGCTGAGCCAGTCCGCTGTCTGATGCCGGCCAGCGATACGCCGGGAGGCCCTGGGGCGGCGCGATTTCACCAGGGCGGCACGCCGCTCCGTCCTCCGTGACGCAAGGCTGAGCCTCAGCCGGGGGACATCGGCCCACGGAGCGCGCCGGGCGCGCCAGAGCGGAGCGCTCGCCGCCATTCCGTTCCATTCCGTCCCGTCCCGTCCCGTCCCGTCCCGTCCCGTCCCGTCCCGTCCCGTCCTGTCCTTTCCTGTCCTGTCCTGTCCTGTCCTGTCCTGGCCTGGCCTGTCCTGGCCTTCCTGTCCTGACCTGTCCTGTCCTGTCCTGTCCCGTTCTGTCACGCTCCGATGTCAGCATCGAGAGCCTGGTGCCGTGCTCCGAGCGCGTAGTCTGACCGCCGCGACCACGGCGCCGCACGTACGTAGCGCGAGGGAGGGGCACACGGCCCTGGAGTGGCGGCGGCGGTGACGCCACGTCAGCGGCGCGATAGCCCCTCTCCCCGCTCCCTCTCCGGCACCGGCGCTGACAGAGGGACCGACAAGCTGGCGAGTTGCGATCGGGCGAGAGGCGCTCGGCTCGCAGCGGTGCAGCGTGGCCAGACGGCACCACCGTGGCACGCCCGCCGCCGTCGGAAGGAATACTTGTCTGAGAGGGCCGAGAGGGGTGATGGATGTGACATGTTTATTTGCCTATGCTTCCCAGATTAATGACAAGCACCATCATTCTTGCCTCGTAATGAGGCGTAAACACGAAGTGCATTCAAACATAATTCGTAGGCAGTCATTTTCTCCGTCTGCGGACGCCCGGCCGACGCCATAAATTCACATCGGATTCGAATCGCCTCCCCGCGGCTCGCTCGCGGCTCCGAGCCAGTCATTCATCAGCCGCTCGTGACGTAACGCGCAGTGACGTCACTGCGAGACGCGCGGCGTCGTCTCGGCCGGGATGCCTTCTGCGGTGACGATGCTCCCGGATACGGCTGGGGCGCGGGCGGGCGCCGTGCCTGCGTGGCCTCTGATTACGCGTCTGGAGCGCGCCGCCACGCTCCGAAAGGGATGTCAGAGGGTTTTCCTCCCGTCCCGGCCAGGAAAAGCGGCCGCGTTCGTGCCGGCTCTCTGACGAGATGGGCGCGCTGGCCGGCCGTATCGTGATGGTGTGGAGGATGATCGCCGCCTTGCGTGCCGCACCGCCGACGCTGTCTCGCACCTTGAGGTCCAATTTAGCGGCCGCCACTGCGGAGCGCTGCCGTATCCGTCTCGGCCGTTTATTAACGAGAGGTTCTGCAGTGTTCTGAGGAAAATCGCTACCGTTGCCCTGGAGTGACTGCGTATGCGCGAGACTGGAAGCCGCGTGTCTAGACATGGTCGCGAGGAACGGCTTGAACCAGCCTCTGACAGAGAGAAACCGTCGCGGAAAGGTGCCTGATGTAATCTGGGCTGCCCCAGTTTCTCGCTGATCGTCAACGATACTTAGGCATTTAGCCTGCTCCCAGAGGGTCATGCGCGCAGATGGAGTCCTTTGGTGGAGGCCACCGCGCCATAAGCACTACGTTGGGTATACCATTTGGCGCTAATCTGTCTGCTCGCTCTGCTGACTGGCTGTTCGAATGACAATGCACCCGCCATCGGGTTTCTCAAGAAACGGTTGGCACTGTCGCCGTATTATACAGTAGTTGGCTAAAGCTATTTCAGCGATTTCGTTTCCAGGAAAATCACAGCTCAGGTGGTGTCGCAGTGCTGCTCGTTTAAAATGCTGACTGGCAATTTCGAAGGCATGCGTCGGCATAATTAGCGGCTTCAAGTCTTATGTGCCGCTAGCTTTGCATGTGCAACAGCATGACAGCATGCAGTGCAATGACACTGCATCGCATCATTTAAGATGCGGTCATCAGCTTTATCTTATGTCATTTGAACTAAATAGATAGAATGATATCTACTATAGGTGACCGTTATCCGACTGTTTTCACTTACATCCTAGGCTGCACTATTGCCAAAAAATCTGCGGTCGTCTGTGTTGGCGAGAATGCATTTTCATATAATGCCTCTGCTGTCAAATACACCTGGCTGTAGCGTAAAATTCCGCATAGTTTGAAAGAGATTCGGTGGTTTATGGTCTCCACCATACATTTTTTTCTGTGATAATAATTACATTTTTACCAGCATATCCTGAGGCAGGGGATGATACTCGTCCTGGGCCATGGACGCCTGAGTTGTTAGCCTGATAATATATGATCCATTTCCACTAGCACGGAATCAGAATGCAAACTGACTGATTGATAGCCGGCTGTTTCGACAACGTCCGCGCAGTGCTAACAGGACAGTCAGCATTGGTGCACTGTACGAGGTCAGGAGTTACTGATGTAGTTTGAGTTCTTGATCATATATTGCTGGTTAATTATATTTTCCCCGGTTCTGTCAGTATTTTTGTCCGACAGCTTTACGTTATGTGGCACGCGTTTTTAAAGCTGCAGAACCAGGAAGACGACGGCACCGGTTACTTGGTGTTGTTTCTATAAGCAATCGCTGTTTGAATTTCTTTAGCTTGTCAAGGTCGATAGATGCTTAGGTCAACATTAGATATCAGTAAACCTCGAGCCCATGCCTTTTCGGATGAGCTCAGCATGCTGTGCTGAGCGACGCCGTCCTTGTGTTGTGTAGAACCTACTTGCTCATGAGCAGATGAAGCCTCCGGCGCTTGGACTGTTCGGTGGCACCAGTCGAGTACATTGAATGCGATCTCACCTTGCAGTTCACGACGCGGTGTCACGCGTCGGACGCACAGACAGAGTGTGATGCTGGAGGATAGTGATGTGCGCTCGCAGCAGTGCAGAACTCGGCACAGTTCTAGACGCATGGTGCCAGAGCGTGAGATGGCTGGCGCTGGCCAAGGACAGCAAGCTCATATGGCGGCTGTGGCGGTCACAGCTGAAGTGTCGGGTCACCCAGCAGGCCCCCTGCAGTGGGTGTGGCCCTGGTGGGTCCGCTGCCGCGCCCAGCCACGGTCAGAACTTTGACTTCAGTGCGTGGTGGGTAATGGTGTACGCCGTAGCAAACGAAGCTGTTCGCTTCGGCGGTAGTTTCAATGTCAACTGCCCTTAATTGAGGCTCGTAACGCTAACCCACTGAAACGCTGAGTATTTGATTAGGAAATAGGTTTCGTTAGTTAATTTATTCACTATTAATAAATTAGCTTTGCGAGATACTGGCTACCAATGCAGGATGTGAAGTCAGGTGTGTCGGGTGTCGTGACGTCGTGTGGAGTTGATGGCAACGATAGTTTTGTGTACAAGAACACAAAGAAAAGAGGTGGCATGTGCCTTTTCTATCCAGTTACGAGCTCCGAAGGCTAGTGCCGACCTGCAGTGTTATTCGTCCCGCAAAGACAATGCAGACTTTCCCTCCTTGGCCCAATAATGAGTCGCGTGCACGGCCAGCCAGGGCTACTCGTCTGCCAGTCTTTGTTAATTAAGTTAATGATCACCCCCGAATCACGAGACTTGAAATCAATAAACGCAATGAGCCAACAGGTACTATGCCGAGCTACTTGGAAATGAACTTCGCATTTCATGACGGCACATATAGCTAGGGCACCTGGCGCTGGCGGCGCAACTGCAATCAATTATCTTTAGCTTGTCGCCCGTGGATAGCGTGAATGCAAATTGAGGCAACTTGAGTTTTAAGATAATTGGGGCATTTCGTCATGTGATCGATTCAGCGCTTTCCAAACATGATTTCATGGCTTGTTGTACTGCGCACGATGCATACCTCGTCAATTGTTCGGGGGAAGACTAACATTGGCATGCTGTTCAAATAACTTGCGAAAGATATTGATGCCACCGCATCCCGTAAGCGGACATTTGCACTTCGAGCTGCGGAACGACAACCCACAGCGGACAGGAAGCCGAAGAGTGTTCTGGGCTATAGGAAGATAGTCCTTCCTTTGCAATGGCGGTCAGTGCATTGGTTGAATATTTGCGAAAAATTTATAAAATGTCGGTGATATTTTTTGCTTTATGAGAACATTACTGTTGCAAACAAGTCACAGCGAAGGCAAACAATGTTCTCGCGCATTGGAGAAATGAAGCCAAACGTGATTAACGTAGGATTATTTGCCATATCTATTCCTAGATGCCCGAATCCCTCAAATTGTAACGTCACGCAAGCAGCGCGCCACGCCACGACCATCGCCGCTTTTTGGCGCGCTCCGCTGTAACAGGTGGTCAGCGGCGGAACACCTATAATCTTCGCGCCGTGCCGCGGCGTCACCACGCCTTATGCTGGCGCTCGGCCGGGCGCCGGCGTGGGCGTGGCGACACAGTGAATCAGTGCCGCATAGACACCAGCTGCAGCGCAATGCGGAATAGGTGGCGGGGCTGGAGCTGGCCGCCAGTGGCGCGAGCAGCCGCTTCCAGTCAAGCGGCACGCCCTCCATTGACCTTGTTCCATTTACTCGGTAATCATTGCGACAGGCAGCCGCCGGGAACGGTAGGGTGACAGAGGCGGCTCAAGACGGCCGGTGTAGGGGCAGCCGCCGGGAACGGTAGGGTGACAGAGGCGGCGCAAGACGGCCGGTCTAGGGGCAGCGTGCCGGGCGAAAGGAGCCCCCTCGCCGCCCCGGAGTATGGCCCCGAGCTCGCCGGCGCTGGGGGCGGATGGCTGTTGCCATGACAGAGCAGTGTAGGGTGGCGGTTCCACTCTCGCGTCCCTGACAGAGCAGTGTAGGGTGGCGGTTCCACTCTCGTGTCCATGACAGAGCAGTGTAGGGTGGCGGTTCCACTCTCGTGTCCATGACAGAGCAGTGTAGGGTGGCGGTTCCAGTCTCGCGTCCATGACAGAGCAGTGTAGGGTGGCGGTTCCAGTCTCGCGTCCATGACAGAGCAGTGTAGGGTGGCGGTCCCAGTCTCGCGTCCATGACAGAGCAGTGTAGGGTGGCGGTTCCAGTCTCGCGCCCCTGACAGAGCAGTGTAGGGTGGCGGTTCCACTCTCGTGTCCCTTTTCTGCAGTTGGAGGCTGCATTCCACTGGTAGGCTAGCACAGTGTCTGCAGCCGGCTTCGGAACCTGACGGGCTGAAAGGTATTGGCTCAATTGGTCTGTGTCAACGGGGGGTCATAGAAGCTTGTGACGCGAGGCGGTGTGCTTGTGCGTGTGCGTGTGTGGTGTGCGGTGTGTGCCCACGAATTCCGTAAGCCGGCCTTTTCTTATCATGTTGTAAACATGATTTATGTAAATATCCATAGACATTGGCGTTGTCGCAACTTCATACATCTTTTCGAAAGCATACAACCGGGGGCATTGATTCAATGGGCTGACTTGAAACTTCCAGTTTCGTCTAATTTGCTGGCTTATTCATGTTGGCCCGCTTCTCTTATCACACTGAACACCCTACGATAGCACTCTTCTCTCTCAGCGTGCCCACTTCCTCCCAAGGTAGACGCTTCAGGCTTTGATCGTGCGGACGATTAAACCGGACATTCGAAAAATGGAAGAAAATTGTGAGAAAATGCTTAACAGCAGTCCCACGGGTGCTGGACCTCCTCCTGCTATAAGCCTGCTACAGAACTTCGAACATGAAACTGCAAAAGTGCATCCAGCCTACACACACTGCTTTACATTGAACTATGCGGGGCGGTTGTTGCTCATTGCTGTTTTCCGTTCATCCATTAAGCATGATTTCAGTTTGCTGCCTTGATGTGCATGCATCGCTGTCCTGTGCATGGCGATGAAACGATACAATGACGTTGGAGTGGACTACAAGCAGTGCACTGGGTGGAGATCCGATCTCAGCTGCTTGTGATTTGGAAAGCCATATTTTTTTTCTTTTACTGATTCATTATACATAGCTCCAGTGCTGCTACTGTATGCTTCTGCCCGCATACGATGCATTATGGACCAGCGACAGGTGAATCCCCGCCATTTTTTATTGTACCTGATCCTCATGAAATGTGGTCTCCGGCTTTCACTCAGAAAATCTCGCGCGATAAGCACGTAGCAGACATCACTTACGATGTTTCACCTGAGACAAAAACAAGCGTAAATACAGTCGCGCACCAATTAATGAACTGTTTTAACAGCCGCCATGTGCTACCCGCTACGAAGCCGCACTGGCTCGGAGTTTTGGTGTCAGTACTGATCTCATCCGTGATACATGCTCGCGCCGAACCACTCGGGAAGTAAGCGCCCAAAGCACCAACTCTACGGCACCAAATCTGTATGCATGTTGTTCGCACACACGCTCAAACCTTTGCGATAGTGATCTTCACCACTTCCTCACAAGCTTCCGCGGCTGCTGCGGCAAGCGGAGACAGCGCCGAAATGAATGGAGCATCGCAGTACGTCCTGTCGTGCCGTGCAACGTCATGTCTCATGACTCTGACCCAGTGCCGTGTACCGTACATGGCTGTGGACAGTCTTCCGGCTTCCGCGTTGTCGGGTGCGCGGTCCGCGGCCTCGGCCAACATGTCCGGATATGGCACCAGTGGTGCGGGACCCGCGACTGACAACCGGCTGACCATGTCGCGAACACCAGCTGAGGATGTCACGCCCACTGCATGGCTAAGTAAGGGTCACCACGTGACGAACATCAACTGGTGACGTCATGATCCTCACCTGGTCACGTGTTGCGTACATGTGTGCGTGCAGAGCCATGCGATGCGGGCCGTATTACTGGCTCGTCGCTCACCTGTCTCCTGCTGTTCCAGTGCTGGGCGACGAGCGGACCAATCAGAACCCGGCGCTGCTGGCGTTCGGCATCCTGTTCTTCCGCTGGCACAACAAAGTGGCCTTACGCGTGCAAGGAGAGCACCCAAACTGGAGTGACGAGGAGGTGTTCCAACGCGCTCGCCGCATCGTGGTAGCCACCTTCCAGGTCAGTCAGCGCTGACCCCGAGGAGAGGCAGAGTGCATCCAGCGCTGCGGGCTAGGCCCCTGGGGTGTGGTAAAGTATGGACACTGCGGGTGGGAATCCTTGAGCGGAAGGAGGTGGGGTACATGCAGGTCAAGGAGAAGGATCCAGGACGAAGGGTGGGCAGACGTTTTGGAGATTGGGAAAGCCTCGTGAAATGTCTTAACGAAGTAGCGCCATGCCATCGTTGACGAACAGTGAAAACATTCATCAAGATAGCTTTAACACGCATTAGGTAGAAGTCATGGCTCATGTTAACATTCAGCGAAAAAAACACGCCATAAAAACGTGTAAAACATAAAAACATAAAACGTGTAGGTTTGATAACAAAGCTCCAAATTCCTGTTATGGGCATGCCATATACAGTAAACCTGAACACCTGCTACGCTTATGTCACCCTGTTAAGCACGTGCGCCGGAGCATGATAACAAGCCGAACAGTAGAGTTGTTTTGCAATGAAGCCATCAGACATCAGACACTGTTGTCTAACGCTCCCCTCCCCCTCCCACGCCGCCGATTCTGGTACGTTTGAGGCGTTGTGCATGTTACCGTTTGGGGTGTTGTGCATGTTACCGTTTGAGGTGTTGTGCATGTTACCGTTTGAGGTGTTGTGCATGTTACCGTTTGATGTGTTGCGCATGTTACCGTACCGAGTCTAAATAGAGCTGTCAGGGGCAGCTGCTTTGGGTTTCAGACAAGACTCTGCTTTCGAATGCTGATGGAAGGGTGGAAGTGTAGACCTCGACTGAGTGTTACTGAGTGTAGACCTCGACTGAGTGTTACCTGTAGACCTCGACTGAGTGCTACCTGTAGACCTCGACTGAGTGTTACCTGTAGACCTCGACTGAGTGCTACCTGTAGACCTCGACTGAGTGTTACCAGGGAGAAAAGGGCACCCCCACGCAGTGCTGCTCTGGTGATCCTGACGCACGCGAACATTTGTCTCATGAACAGGCATCGTATCAACCGGGCGGTTATGCCGGAAATCCCGGGTGACTTGCTTAACCCGCCGACGTTTCATACATCAAACGGGCGCCGGATCCCCACAAAGTCGACTGATCGATCTTTGTCTCCGGGCCGCCCACGCTTCCCGCCACCCAGCGGCGCTGGCAGCGGCCGCTCTGTGCGTCACCTGTTGCTTCGAGCAACCCGACAGCTGCTTGGAGCCGGCTGGTTGCGTTGCAGCGATTTCCGCTGCAGGAACAGCGGCAAAAACTGGCGGCCGAGCCGGCCGGGGGGAGGGGGAGGGGGGCTGCAGCCCCCGCACCTTGCTGCGGACGTCGGCCGGCGCCCGGCGGTGTACTCCCCGCCCGTTGCGGTGGTGCAAAAAGGTCTTGACACTGAACATCTTCTGCCCACGTAGGCATGGTGGGAGTCGCTTGGGCGGACGTTCGTTGAGTTCCCCCCCCCCCCCTTCCCCTCTGCCATCTGCTGCACCCGATGCCCGGGCGTGTTTCGCCGTCTTGACGCCTGCTGTCGTGTTGTCTGGGTATCCGCCGCGCCAATGGCTGACCTCAGTCGCAGATGTGTCGGGCTCTGGCGATCCGCGATCCACGATCCGCGTCTGTGTCCGGCGCGAGCCGTTTGACTCGCCTGCTGTCAGTGGTGGCGGGCTTTCCATTGGAGCAGCAGGCCCGGCCCGTCACCGGGAGGCCGCGGGCCGGGGCGGCGCAGCTGCCCGAGTGTCACGCGCCGCTGCTCGCGTCTAACCGACAGAACGTCATCATGTACGAGTACCTGCCCGCCTTCCTGGGCGACACGGTGGACGCGTACGAGGGCTACCGAGCGGACGTACACCCAGGCATAAGCCACGTGTTCCAGTCGGCGGCCTTCAGGTGGGTGAAGCAAACTGCGGCGTGGTGGAGGCAGGTTTGCATGTCTGCTGCCGACGTCATGGGAGTGTAGCCACTTGCCTATGTGTCTATATCAGGCCGTGAACGAAGCAGTGCGAACGCTCCTCAATCATGTGCATTCTGGTGGCGTGCATGATGATTGTGTTGCGTTCTACAACGAATAAATTAGTCTATATTAGGGAAACAACCAGTCACGAAAAGTGCAGGGGTCTGGTTTTCTGAAATCAAATAACAAAACATCACCATTAATCTGTCATAAGTGTGTACATCGTTAGAAAAACTCGCTCGAAAACTACATTTTACGGGCTAATCTTTTTTGCTAACAATATAATCGCTTTCGTCAGATTGGAGACACGTTTGCCTTTTTTGTAATCGCCTGCCAATCATCCCCAGCCTTTCAATTCTATAGGTCAGTCGAGGACTGGTGAGAGAGAATAAACGAGTGACAGATCGCCAAATCCACACAGTTGACAGAATGGAGTCTCATGTAGTTAGCTTTCTCATCCGACGTTCGTAGACCTGAAAGCAAGTTATATTCGCGGGACCCACGTAAAGAACGTGAGGTGATAACAGTATTAACGGGGCTGACAAGAACCTGTTGGCGTAGTCAGTGGCATGAAAACAATAAAAACAAAACACCAATGTCAGTCGTAAAGCTGTCGTTTATCATAACCTCTCATTATCCCCCAATCCAGCCGTTTGCGCATACACACGTCAAAGTAATTTGTTGATGAAATAGGTGAGGGATAAGGCTTATGCAATGTTTTTCCATTTGGTGGGATGGGTGATTATATTCGTTGGAGGGCTACGATGGGTGGGATTACATTCGTTAGAGGGCTACGATGAGTTCTCTACTGTACATGGTGGTTTCGTTTTCTATATGTACTTCTACCCATGAAAAACATGCTTATCATCTCATGTGTATGTTGACATGTGTGGAAAGAGCATATCATTGTGACACATGGAAGGTGAGGACATGTTCAGATAAATTGTAGATAAGTTTAACACATAAACCATTAATAATTTGAAGTGTTCGGGTTTTTACAAACCCCGTATCGGTGCATTCTTAGTTCCCGTGCTCACTTCGCTATATCGCCAGTCGATTCAAATCACCATTGGTGCCGGTCGCCAAGCTGGCTCCAAAACTGACTCACGTCTGACCAGCTCATGCGCATTGCACTGCTATCGCCGGTTCAGAACACATTTCAGTCCTTGCGTGGCGTGGCGTGTCGGCTAGAATGACTTTCGTGACCAAAGCCTCTCTGCGGTCACCTTATCGTCGGTGGTTTCGGAAAGTACCGAAAACCGCGAGGTGAAAAAGTCGGTTGGCCAGCGCTCTGCGCAAGCACAGACGAGGTCAGCCGAGCTCGGCCGCGCGCGGCTCGCGCATCTCAAGGAAGCAGCAGTCGGACACTGCTGCCGAATGGCGTACTCTCCTCCCCTTCGGTCAGCGCTCTCAAGCACGGCCATCCGCGCGCTTTTCTATCCTCCGGCTGGATCGGACGTTCTATGGCACGGCCGTCATCGACGTCAGCCCGCTCTCCTATGCTCCGTTCGAGTGTTGTCATGCATGACCTTGCGTGACGGTGGGCCTAGATGCCGGTTGCTCGAAAAAATATGCCGGCTGCCTTGATGGGATGATGGGCGGTGGGGCCGAATCACTGCGTGGTGCACTTTAAGTTGCAAATGTGCAATCGTCTCTTCACGACTTGTGTATGCGATTTAGAAATGCAAGCGAGCCAGCGGCTCAGCTTGCCTTGGAAAGTTACGTGGGTTTGGCAGACAATTACGTGGGTTTGGCAGACAATTACGTGGGTTTGGCAGACAATTACGTGGGACAAGTTGGCAGACGCCTACTGCGAAACGCCTGAAATTGCCATCTGTGCTCAAATATGCTTGTGCCGGAAGTGAGCCGCCTGTTGTGGGTTCGCTCCAACAGCACGTGCTTTCAGGACACGATACTTTTAAGACTGGCCACATTGTAGAGGTATGAGCAGTAAGTGTTGGCCCACGTTGTCGTGGGTAATTTCGACATCTTCTGCACTCTATAAGGTGGATGGTACCAATTTCTCCAACAATTCTGCGCGTGATGGTCTGGGGAAAAACAACAAACGGGTGAGAGGGAAAAGTTTGACACGTCCTTCACAAGTTGTACGTATTTTTATGTTAAAACACGACCATCCATTCAAGTAGTGATTAACCCGCCAAGATGGCTCATATGAGTTTGTGTCTCCGTTTTTCCTAAGCTACAGAGGTCGTGGGATGTTCAACACTTCGGCTGGTTTCCGTCAGTGTTTTTGCATTAAATGAGTGTCAATGAGCGTCTAAATGAGCAGAAGTGGAGCTGAGCCCCATTTTTCATATATCTGCCGAACGCGCAACGCGTCTTTCATCGTGGACGGTGTAAGACACGACTCAATGTGATATAGGCGGGTACTAAATAGTCTGCTCTCTTGTCCTCCAGTTGAACACTTCTGATCGAACTCCGGTTTCCCTAGTTTTGTCATGCAAACCTCAAGCACCAGCGTACGCAGTGAAATCAGTGTCATGCCGTTGTGCAAATGCCATGGTCCAATGTTTCGTTTTCCATGCAACGGTCCGGGATTTATTTTTAGGCACTGGAAAAAGGTTCAACGACTTCTGTTGAAACCAAATGCTGTTATGTATCCGTCGCGTTGGGTTTGGTTATTTGGTTTGCGTGCTGGTACCCAACTGTAATGCAACCGTATCACCAACAAATTTGATGCTGAATACATCACAACGGTATGGACGCACGATCGCATGGCAATCCCGCTCCATTGTAATAATCTGTGATGGCATACAGTGCAATGGTCGTTCTGACCACTGTCCCCAGGTAATGGTCGTTCTGACCACTGCCTCCAGGTGATGGTTGTTCTGACCGCTGTCTCCAAGTAATGGTCGTTCTGACCGCTGTCTCCAGGCAAAGGTCGTTCTGACCACTGTCTCCAGGTAATGGTCGTTCTGACCACTGTCTCCAGGCAATGGCCGTTCTGACCACTGTCTCCAGGTAATGGTCGTTCTGACCACTGTCTCCAGGTAATGTCGTTCTGACCACTGTCTCCAGGTGATGGTTGTTCTGACCGCTGTCTCCAGGTAATGGTTGTTCTGACCGCTGTTTCCAGGTAATGGTCGTTCTGACCACTGTCTCCAGGTGATGGTCGTTCTGACCACTGTCTCCAGGTGATGGTTGTTCTGACCGCTGTCTCCAGGTTTGGACACACTATGATCCCTCCGGGCCTGTATCGACGAGACAAGCAGTGTAACTACAAGAAAACCGCCACCGGCGACGAGGCACTCCGGCTGTGCTCCACCTGGTGGGACTCGAACGTAAGTTCATCAGAAGTGTACTGCCGGACGTGCAGCGAGATTGCACTTTGTTAGGAGTCCATGGATTGACGAGGTAAATGTAGCGATTTCATTTATCCCTTACTTCAATTATCGCTGCAAGAGACAGACCTAAACTGGGCCTGCGCTTCACGTGCGACCCATCTTTTGTGAATTTGTATTGTCATAAAAGTGAGTGTCGGAAATACGTCAACTGGTCTCTGTGATGCAATCAAATACCGATCGTGTTGTGCACAAGCGGGAAATGCTTGTATTGAATCGCATTTATAAAACGGGAAAGAATGAACGCGAAATGGAAATGCATTAGCACTTATGCTCCGCTCCAGCGTCAATTCTAGTATTAAAATTCCAACGGAATATGCTTTAACAAAATATGTTTTTATGCCGAGATGTATTTTTTCTACCTAAATGTATTTTTTTTACCTAAATGTATCTTTTATGCCGAAATATATTCTTCCTGCCAAAGTGTATATTCGGAGGGCGTGCGTTTTAAAGCCAAGGGCCCAACATTAACAGGCGCTCGAGTGGTCAGCTAGATACCGTTCGCTCGGTTGTGGGGTCAGTTTGGCCCCCTGAGATCTCAGGAACTAAGAGTGCTGAAGACACCAAATCCACGGAGTGTGTTGACCCGTACGTGAACTCATTTAGGTCAAAGTTTGAGGTTCCTAGGTCATGACCTCCGGGTCAAGTAAGGTCAAAGAAAGTCAACTTTTAGGTTTGTCCCCAAATTGCCCCCAGAACCTAGAGAACTATTTCTAAGCACAAGTTATCATGCTCAGTTAAGGTCATTGACCTTGTTTGACCTTTTAAAGATCATGGTGACCAGTCATACAAGGCTGTTCTACTACTATAGACTACCAGAGTACCACTAGTAGCTTTTTTTGTTTTTTTAAGCAGTTAGTAGAGACTACTAGTTTTGCATTTGAATAAGCGACAAAGATTACGCTAGGCAGTATGTCTCTTAAAACAAAATGTTGACCTTCGTCATTTTATGTCAATGACCTGACTACTGAGAAGTCCGTGGAAGATGTATAATGCGGTTCATGTTGTCAATAAATTCGAAATGAGCATCAGAATTTATCCCATACTGCAACCCCTCGAGCAAAAAAAGGTTGTTTTGACTTTAGGCTGACCTTTGTACCGGACCTTAGGTCAACGTAATATGTTAATTCAATATTGTTGTTGCCCCAAAAAGCATCCAGAGATGTATGGCTTCGTCTAACCGTCAATTGTTGCATCAGGTTGAACGATTTCCTAGAAATTGACTTTTGAAGAATTGAATGAAGAAGAAGAAATGAAAGAAGTTGACCAGAAATTGACTTCGCTGAAACCATGGCCTGCTTTTGATCTGCCATAGGTTAGGGACCTTACCAGGTACATCTTAAGTTTTTGATGCCAAACGATCCGCTTTTCAATTGTCTACAGCTCTGCAAGATTTGGCGCAGCTGCCCCACGCCGTTCAGAAACCATTCTGCAAAAACCTTCGGGGAGGGGGGCTTGGCCAATTTGACCCCCACCCGAGCGCGTGTTCAGGGGAGAGCACAAGACAAAACACTGCTGCTGATGTTGTCTAGTTCAGAGCAGCTTCGTAAGCTGTCTGACATCACGACTTTTGTGGTTGTGGCGTCCATGGCATAAAGGGTATGTTCCTGCTTCAAGTAGTTGTTTCTTTAAGTCAAACAATGTCTGGCCTCGAGAATAGTGGTGGACCTTGGGCGATTTCCATGAACGACAGCTGTGCGATTAAGCAGTGGGTTTTGTCTGAAATAAATGCAGGCACGGTACCGAAAACTAATGTCCGAACATGAAATCCTTAGGCTGCTATTAGATTTTGAAAGAGTTACAGGGATTTTTTATAGTGGGCAGGCGTTAACACTTACTCTTCGAACGACTATCTGAATAACCGTGGGTGACATCACCTGGTTAGTCTATTTTTCTTCTGCGGCTTTCACGGCCGTCCCTGCAGGTGACTGGTGCGCGGGCTGTTAGCGGTCCAGAGCAGTGTACGCCGTCTCCGTGTTGGCCGGGCGGCAGGTCCGGCCGCCGCTCGCGGTCCGGGTTTTCCGGGCCAGATCCGCGGCTCATCAGTCAGTGCCGCCCGGATGCCGGCGGGCGCCGGCGGCCACCGCTCGGTCGGCCTTCCCACCTCCGAGGGGCGCGCTCGAACGCCGCACTGCCGGGTCGGGAGAGGAGAACGCGACTATTGTGGCGCGAGAGTCGACCACTCCGGCGGAGGACAGACTGCCGCGAACAAAAAGCTGGGCTGAGCGGCAGTGCTGAGCTGTTTATAGTTAACCGGCAGCCCCTCCCCCTTCCCCCGTCTTGACCGCAATATTTAGCAGGCTGTGGGGAAACCTTGCTTGCGAACTGCCTGCCCGCTACCGAGTCACATAATTCTGCCCGCAACAAACAGTGCACGAAGCGTAGTAGCACTGCAGTGTGCAAACTTAATATCACCATCGCCTCAAACGACGACACTAGGTAAGCTAGTCTAATGGCATGGGTCACCCCTCAACTGACGTATGACGCTGACGCTGGCGTATGACAGCGGTATCACCCCTGACGCCGCCACTGTGCGCCGGCAGGACGTCCTGCAGGACAGCACGGTGGAGGAGCTGCTGATGGGCATGACGTCGCAGATCGCCGAGCGCGAGGACGCCGTGCTCTGCTCGGACGTGCGCGACAAGCTGTTTGGACCGATGGAGTTCTCGCGCCGTGACCTGGGCGCGCTCAACATCATGCGCGGGCGGGACAACGGCCTGCCCGACTACAACACCGTCCGCAAGTGCTTCAAGGTCGGTCCCTACGGCCAGACGCCGAACTCACGAGGCTGTCTGCCGTGCCGCGAGTGGCCTGACTGATCGCGAATGGGACGCGTATGCCGACTGTCGTATTAGGTCTATGTGCTCATCGTTACACTGTTTTTCAGACAATCCGCAATTTCTTCCCCCCCCCCCCTCCGGATGCGTTGGCATCTCGACGTTCAAACAGCGTGCATGTGCATAGGGCGTTTCCATTTTCGCCAGCCCTGTACTTTTTTTAAAAAGTCGAGCAAATGTCAAGGCTGACTCCCCGACAGCTGCCGATGGTCACCAACCTGACGTCAGTCAACCCGGAGTTGAGTCGCGAACACCCGGAGATCTTCGACGAGCTGATGGAGGCGTACGGTGGTGACGTCATGAACATCGACCTGTACGTGGGTGGCATGCTGGAGAGTCGAGACGGACCGGGCGCGCTCTTCCGGGCGATCATCAAGGAGCAATTCCAGCGGCTGCGCGATGCCGACCGGTTCTGGTTCGAGAACTCTGAGAATGGGTGAGTGCTCGGTTGGCGCCGCGAACAAATGCTGCTGAAGGGGTTGCTGAGTGTAGACACTTGGGAACGCGCGAACAACAGCAGGGTTTCGTGCGGGGTTTTAGAAGAGTGCGTGCGTGTCGATGGTGGTTTTGCAAGCAGGGCGCTGGAGTCAGACGGCTGCAGTGCTTTTGATGGGATGATCTTGACTGTTCAAACGACGGTTCCCCTTACTCATCTGCCAAAAATTACACTAAAACTAATGTGATCGCTTTCGGACAATATGGGTATGAGGAAATAGTTAGCATGGAAGCCGTCAATATCGGGAGGGTTCAAAAGACCTAGCTGCACGATTCACGTCATCAGCACATCATGATTTCGATTCTTGACATTACCAACATCTCCATTTCTACCATCACAATGTCACCCTTGACTTACTAACTTGCATAGGCTCACAAATCCGCACGCCCTATTCGTTAGTGCAGTGGTGCAACAAGGCATAATTCGAGATACCTTTCGCGATGCAAACAAAGACATATGTTATACCGGCCGATCACACACGGTATAGCATAGGCATACGGTCTGGCGCACGATGCATGGCAGCCTTGATTGGGTTTTATGCTGACAGATTGGTGGGTTTTTGTAATGCAAACTTCATTAAAGCAAGTAAGATCGTGAAGCCCCTGAAGGGGATTCCTCCGCATCGTCGAGGGGTCATTGCCTAAGCTGCGCGACCCGTGCGTTTGGCAGGGTGTTCTCGGACACTGAGGTGGAGACCATCAAGAGGGTGCGCCTGTTCGACATCATCCTCGCTACGACGGACATCGCGCGGGGCGACATCCAGGAAAATGTGTTCTTCCACACGGCCGGCGACCCCTGTCCGCAGCCGTTGCAGCTGAACGCCAGCGAGATGGAGCCGTGCCGGTACCTCAGCGGCCACGACTACTTCCAGGTGGGTGCGCTGGAGCCGCCGGCGCGCGGCCGTACTGACGCGCAGGACCGATCGGGACGCCCCAATCGGTGCTGGCTTCGGCCGCCGCCTCCACCTGACCACCCGTGGGGTGCGCACAACCATGATGCCTTGATGAAGGGGATTGTGTTAACGTGTTCGGATTTAGGACATGAAGGCCAAATGGGTCCTCTTAGCAGTTGCCTTGCATTTCGGAACGTCATTTAAATACCGTTCGAGGCTGTGCCATGCCAACATGAAAAGTGTTATCACCAAGTTAACTAGAAATTCTAGTGTTGAGGTGCTCCACATATCAAATATGAAGTCGGTTTGCTGTTTGAAAGCACATTTTTGCTGAACATTTTTTCACATGTAGTAAGTAATGGCGGTAAGTATGTAGTAAGTAGACACCGACAAACCATGCAAACAGAAAAGTAAGGCCCTAAACTCCCTGAATATCATCACTGACTTTGGAGGTAGCTCTAGAGGTGCTCTAGTCTTCAATAATCGGGACGGGATGCACGAGAACCTCAGATCACTGACTGGAGGTAGCTCTAGAGGTGCTCTAGTCTTCAATAATCGGGACGGGATGCACGAGAACCTCAGATCACTGACTTTGGAGGTAGCTCTAGAGGTGCTCTAGTCTTCAATGATCGGGACGGGATGCACGAGAACCTCAGATCACTGACTCTGGAGGTAGCTCTAGAGGTGCTCTAGTCTTCAATAATCGGGACGGGATGCACGAGAACCTCAGATCACTGACTGGAGGTAGCTCTAGAGGTGCTCTAGTCTTCAATAATCGGGACGGGATGCACGAGAACCTCAGATCACTGACTTTGGAGGTAGCTCTAGAGGTGCTCTAGTCTTCAATGATCGGGACGGGATGCACGAGAACCTCAGATCACTGACTCTGGAGGTAGCTCTAGAGGTGCTCTAGTCTTCAATAATCGGGACGGGATGCACGAGAACCTCAGATCACTGACTTTGGAGGTAGCTCTAGAGGTGCTCTAGTCTTCAGTAATCGGGACGGGATGCACGAGAACCTCAGATCACTGACTTTGGAGGTAGCCCTAGAGGTGCTCTAGTCTTCAATAATCGGGACGGGATGCACGAGAACCTCAGATCACTGACTTTGGAGGTAGCTCTAGAGGTGCTCTAGTCTTCAGTAATCGGGACGGGATGGACGAGAACCTCAGATCACTGACTTTGGAGGTAGCCCTAGAGGTGCTCTAGTCTTCAATAATCGGGACGGGATGCACGAGAACCTCAGATCACTGACTTTGGAGGTAGCTCTAGAGGTGCTCTAGTCTTCAATAATCGGGACGGGATGCACGAGAACCTCAGATCACTTCTTGCCACTCAAGATCCATACGCAAGCTGTGCCAAAATTCAGAAACATTGGCGACGTGCGTGGGTCCCCAGACGTTTTGAGTTTGCCGCCTGCTGCTATCCCATGGCCGGCCGTGTCTGATCGGCCGTCTCTGTCCGCAGGGAAGCGAGGTGCCCTACATCTACGCCTGCATCTTCCTGGGCGCCGTGCCGTTACTGACGGCCGGCGCCGCATACGGCGTGGTCAAGCTGATGAACCGCCGCCGCCGCCGCTACCGCATGCTGCAGGAGGAAAACAACAATGGCAAGTCCACTGACAAGATGTTTGTCACGGAATGGCTGCACCAGAACCACAAGCGCAACGTCAAGATCAAGTTCGGCCCGGACGTGGCCTTCGTGACGCTCAACAGGAAGGGCGTCAAGCTGCGTACAGCGCGCTTCAAGGGCACCGAGACGGTGGTGGTCGAGGTGACTGAGGACTCGCAACACAAGCCGCTCTGTCTCATCAGGGTACCCAACGACCACGACGTGGTGTTGGAGTTCGACAACCTGAACACGCGCAAGCGCTTCCTTTCGAAGTTGGAGCAGTTCCTGGCTGGCCACCGCAAGACCATGGAGACCGTTTCCACTTTTAAGGAGCACATGCTGCAAAACGCCGAGACCAAGGAACGCCGCCAGAAGCGACTGGAGCACTTCTTTCGGGAGGCGTACGCACTCACCTTTGGCCTCAAACCGGGAGAGAAGCGGAAGATGGAGGTCTCCAACGACATAATCATGGTGATGCGCACGTCACTCACCAAAAAGGAGTTTGCCAGCGCGTTAGGCATGAAAGGCGACGCTGTGTTTGTGCACAAGATGTTCAATGTGGTCGACAAGGACGGCGATGGTCAGATCAGCTTTCAGGAGTTCCTGGACACCGTTGTCCTCTTCTCCCGCGGGACGATCGACAACAAGTTGCGCATCATCTTCGACATGTGCGACAACGACCGCAACGGCACCATCGACAAGGACGAGCTGTCCGAGATGCTGCGCTCTCTGGTCGAGATCGCCAAGACCAACAGTCTAACGGACTCTGAGGTGACCGACCTCATCGACGGCATGTTTCAGTCGGCCGGGCTCGAAGACAAGGACGTCATGACTTACGACGACTTCAAGCTGCTCATGAAAGAGTTCAAGGGTGACCTAATCGCGATCGGCCTGGACTGCAAGGGGGCTAAACAGAACTTCTTGGACACATCTACCAACGTCGCCAGGTGAGCTGTCCAGCACAGACGTGTAACTCAAGTAAACGGGTCGGATTAATAGCATTCTCTGAAAGGCTGTATTTCATGGCGCTGCATTTGCACAGCGTAGCCAGGAAAACACACAAAACATGTGCATTTTGTTCAGGTTTTGGTTGACTCGACATTCCATGTGGGAAGACTAAGACATAAATTGTCAATAAAGTTAACTGGCTAGTGCATTGAGTTCATTAGTTGCATGTATGAAAACACTCACCGATGTTCGGCCGCGTTTCTCGTAGCACTTCAACATTTGCCAACAAATGATCCCAGTATCAGTCATGTGCCGTTGTTTGTAGTTAATCTCACACTGACCGTTTGTGTGCACTGCGCATTACTTAGCGCTTCTCAAGTTTTGCTAACACTTTGTTGTGGTTCTGCCCCAGAATGCCTAGTTTCCACATGGACGCCTTTAACGAGCGCCGCGAGCACTGGTTCTGGAAACGCTGGGACAGCTGGGTGACATTCCTGGAGGAGAACCGACAGAACATCTTCTACCTTTTCGTCTTTTACGTCATCACGATCGCGCTGTTCGTGGAGCGATTCATCCGTGAGTGACTTGGCTGTTCGTGGAGTGATTCATCCGTGAGTGACTTGGCTGTTCGTGGAGCGATTCATCCGTGAGTGACTTGGCCGTTCGTGGAGCGATTCATCCGTGAGTGACTTGGCCGTTCGTGGAGCGATTCATCCGTGAGTGGCTTGGCTGTTCGTGAAGCGATTCATCCGTGAGTGACTTGGCCGTTCGTGGAGGGATCCATCCGTGAGTGACATGGCTGTTCGTGGAGCTATTCATCCGCGAGTGACATGGCTGTTCGTGGAGCGATTCATCCGTGAGTGACTTGGCTGTTCGTGGAGCGATTCATCTGTGAGTGACTTGGCTGTTCGTGGAGCGATTCATCCGTGAGTGACATGGCTGTTCGTGGAGCGATTCATCCGTGAGTGACATGGCTGTTCGTGGAGCGATTCATCCGTGAGTGACTTGCTGCGTCCGACCCCAAACATGTCCATAATTTTTATTCCTGTGTGCAAACCAGCCTTTGTCCTCAGACGCAGCGAGGCAGGGCAGGTTGCCTCTACTAGCTATCACTGCGCTGGAGCCTCCAGCCTCGCTGCCTCTGCCGTGTGGTTCTGGTCAGCCCCGCTAACGGCCGTGCGCCGCTGTCCCGCAGACTACAGCTTCCTGGCCGAGCACACAGACCTCCGGCACGTCATGGGCATCGGCATCTCTATCACGCGCGGTTCGGCGGCCTCGCTGTCCTTCTGCTTCTCGCTGCTGCTGCTCACCATGTCGAGGAACATTCTGACGCTGATGAAGAACTACTCGATCCACCAGTACGTCCCGATCGACTCGCATATCCAGTTCCACAAGATCGTGGCGTGCACGGCGCTCTTTTTCACCATCCTGCACGCCGTCGGTCATCTGGTCAACTTCTACCACATGTCCACCCAGAGTCTGGACAACCTGCGCTGTCTCATCAAGGAGATGACGTTCCAGAGCGACGCGCGACCCGGCATCGGTTTCTGGCTCTTCAACACGCTCACTGGTGAGGAAACGTGAGGAATCGCTGACGCTGAATAGCACACTACCGCGGTAGCACGAGTCACCCGCGCCAGCAGCCATTTTTTCATGTGAAGCTCGGTAATTCATCCCACGAGATATTCTGACGGCCGTTTGCGGTTGAACCTTGCATGCCAGTCAGGAATGTAGTTCAACATTTGGAGTCGGTCAACTAGGAGCCCCAGCGTCGTCCCCGACATGTCTCCCCCAACTTTGAAAAGCAAGAGGGCCAAATCCAGATAGCAACCCGTTCGTGGCTCCACTTTGGGCTAAGTTGTTTCGTTTTGCTGGGTTTAGCCCCTCCCTCAACTCATTTGAGAAATTACATTTCTACTAACGGAGGTATAATATGGTGTCAAACTGTTTTGCTAATTTTATCTTTTATGCTATCATATTTGCGACAACCTTCAAAGATGAGCAAACACACCGTAGCAGCAACTAAATACAGTGGGTTTGAAGTACGTGCAAATTACGTTGTTTTTATCACACAGGCGTGACGGGGGTCATCCTGTACATAATCGTCATCATCATCTTCGTGTTCGCCCACCCACTGGTTCGGAAGCGGGCGTACAAGTACTTCTGGTACTCCCACTCGCTCTACTACCTGCTCTACATTCTGTCACTGACGCACGGGCTCGCCCGGCTCACCGGCGCCCCAAGGTAAGCATGAAAACATGGCTAGCAGATGGCAGCAGTCGTCCACCACCTTGTGGGTATAGGCTGGCAACATCTTTGCGATTTTCCACGTCAGGTTGTAGCCGGTTTAATGATGCGTTGCTGATTGGTGGACACAACTACCTGGCACCTGGCTGTATTGTGGCTGCATGGTCTAATAGTTATTTGCGCAGTTTAAATTGCCAGGTTCTGGTACTTTGTTAGCAAAATGACCCAAACGCATCATTGTATTACCAAACAGATTCTGGATATTCTTCATTGGGCCGGCGATCGTCTACACGTTTGATAAGATCATCAGCTTGCGCACCAAGTACATGGAGTTGGACATCATCGAGACGGAGCTGCTTCCTTCGGACGTCTTGAAGATCAAGTTCTACCGGCCGCCCAACTTCCAGTACCATTCAGGTAAGAGTTGTCACCATGTGCGAGTCGGTGGAAAACGGGGTTCGGAATGGCTATGAAATAACCAGCGCAAGCTCCGAGACTGCCGAGATTCGATGAGGCTCGTTTTACACCAATAATACGGATGAGTTTGAACCAGGTCACCAAAATCTTTCACCCAACACACCTTTATGAAACACAGTACTAAAACCGATGGACCATCACGCACTTAACACACCACATACAGTGGACGGTTCGCCAGCTTTAGCTGGCGAACTTTAGCCAAGCCGTTCTGAACGAGCTTATGTAACGTAGTACCTCGCCTAGCGAACGGACGCCATGAGTGCACTTGTGCCGCTTCAGCCGGCGCACGATGGTGCATCTGTGACACGGGACCTGTTGACCCCAGGCGAGTGGGTGCGCGTGGCATGCACGGGCGTCGGCGACGAGTACCACAGCTTCACGCTCACCTCGGCACCGCACGAGAACTTCCTCTCATGTCACATCAAGGCGCAGGGACCCTGGACCTGGAAGCTAAGAAACTTCTTCGACCCGGTCAACTACGTGCAGGACGAGGATGCTCCTCCGCCGCGGGTGAGTGGCCGACGCGGCCGGCTGTTGGCGCCGCCGAGAACATGTGATGGGCAGCTCTGCGCAGGACCCTGTGAAATTCTGGTCGTTCATATCATGTGCGCGTGCATAATATGGTGTGTTAGTCGATTTGGTAGTTCAGTTCACTGTAATCAACGTGATATTCATCCGATCTCAAATTGCTGCGTACAACTCGTCATTCGCGTCGTTTGCTTCGTACGTATATAATGAGTATGGTGCGTACGTCTCGCCTGCACCGATTGAGCTCGTGACAGACCGAGTTTCCCTATTCTCGTGATACAAATTGGTTGCTGTTCCTCCTGTGCGCTGTGGAAGCGCGCCGTCTTCCTCATGTGGACGCATCCTCACCTCCGCGTCACCTCAACAATTGCGTATAAAAGGGAGCCCCTGACCTCACGGTGCCTCCCCAGATGCGCCTGGAAGGGCCGTTCGGCGGCGGCAACCAGGACTGGTACAAGTTCGAGGTGGCCGTCATGGTGGGCGGCGGCATCGGCGTCACGCCGTACGCCTCCATCCTCAACGACCTGGTGTTTGGCACGTCGACCAACCGCTACTCGGGCGTCTCCTGCAAGAAGGTGGGCGTGCCCGGGATATGTCAGACGAGGTCGTGCGTGTTTAAGTAAGGTTTCTGCGCGTGGTGGTATGCGTGTGTTGCGCTGCACCGGGCCGTCGCTGTGTCCTTGCGCCGCCGGCCACTGCTGGCACGAGAGCCTCCCTACAAGAGCGAATTTATACTGAGGAGCTTATTGGTCAGCACACGAGCCAGATGATGCTTGCGCACGACTCGGCGCGTTGTGGCTCCGGTACACCCGACAACACATACTCATGTAAGCCGCAGACCTAGGATGAAGCGAGTGACCAGGGGATTTGTGAGATCGTAGGTCCGGTCAGACACCACCAAAGGCTGTCTCCACGTCTATGGCTGTGCGCCCTTAACCACGGTACCCCACCTCCACCTTTTTTAGCTTATGGTAGTATTTAAGCGGGGCAAAAACGGAACCGGATGCACTGATCAGACGCTCAGCTGGCAAGGGTCCCACGCAACTGACGAACTACATTGGCAAGGGCCCGCTGGATAACAACCCTGGGGGCCTCCCTCGGCCTTCACGAATCCACACAAGCTCCATGCATTCGGGGCCCCACCACACTCACTCCAAGCATACACATACGCTGGCGCCCACGTCACCGCACTTATTCTTAGCTCGCATACGACTGAGACCCCCTTCCCCTTTTTGTCCAATGCCTTTGCATTATAATTGGCTCATCTGTCTGAGTCCTCGTTGAGCTAACTTAAATTCATTGATCACATTTCAAACATTCAATAAAGCCACGTTTAAACCTTGTTTAAAGTATATCATGCTAATTTGTTAGCTCGGCACCGACGCAGCTACTGGGCCGACGTCAGGTGCCCGAAGCTAGACGACGACTCGTTCCCTCGCCTAACCTCCAGGGTGACGCCTCCCTGTTTGGGCGGCGCTTCTCGCGTTCCGTCTGCGGCGGGCGGCCCATCATTCATTCTGCCACGCCCACCGCTCACAGCTCTCCGCTGCCGCGCACGCGCCTTGGACAGCGCCTCGTCCAGCAGGGAGAGGAAAAACACGGAAAGGAAAAATCAAAAGAACAGGGAGTGCACGCGCTTGTTACGGGAACCCGCGCAGCGCACGGGCTGGATGGAGCTAGACCGCGCTGAACTAAACAACGAGACGAGCAGAAAAAAAACAACAACCAAAATTACAAGCGCGCGGATACCTTGCTAAACCAGTTAATCTATCGGGACGGATGGGTGATAGGCAAAGAAGAGGACCGCCCGCGCATAACGAGGTCCGTGCAGGCGCGCTGGATGGAGTTGGCAAGAGCTCAGAGTCCCACGGCGGATCCAAAGGGGAGAAGGAAAGCGAACGACTAACTAAGCTGAAAACGAGCCTAAGCATGCACGCGCGTCGCACGAGATCATCCAATCCATCGGCCTAGGCAAAGCGATCAATAACGAATGGGGAGAGGGCAGCGTGGTCGTGAGGCAGGCAGGGCATGCGCGCTGGACAGGCTCAGGTGGCGGAAAAATAAAGGGAACAAGAATGGAAGAACCGTCCAACTAACCAACAGGCTACCTCCATAGCCCCAGGAGACCCCCAGGGACATGCCAGCGCGGCCCGTACGCCGGGCCGGGCCGGGCCGCGGAACCGGTGAGGGCCCCGGCTAACCGCTGAACCTCTACATGGTCACCTCCGACGGTAAATTCAAGACAGTTCCGGCGCGGCTCAACGGCGCGAGCCGGTGCACCCAGCGTGCGTCCACAGTCCGGCCACAGCGCCATCCCATACCGGGCGCAACTGTCCTTTCGCCGCCTGGCCCAATCACATTCAGCCTCGCTTCCACGCTAAACCATCGAAGTGCAAACCATCGCGTGTATTCACAACAAAAATACAAAAAAATAACTCACACATTGACACACCGATCCATTGCTTCACGTGGGCTCAGTGCCGAACCGCGTGATACTTCACACACACGCACATGCACACTCACACGCACGTGCACACGCACACGCACACGCACACGCACACGCACACGCACACACACACACGCACACACACACGCACGTCACGCCACGCCACGCCACGCCACGTCACGCCACGCCACGCCACGCCACGCCACGCCACGCCACGCCACGCCACGCCACGCCCACACACACCACACACACCACACACATACCACACACACCACACACACACCACACACATACCAGCACACCACATCACACCACATACACCACATACACCACATCACACCACATACACCACATACACCACACACACACCACACCGCACTACACCACACCTGCGCCTGCGCCCGTCCGGTGGGGAGGGACAAAAAGGCACGCTCGAAGCGCCAGCCGTCCACGGCCTGGCGGGATGGGGACAGCAGCCCGGGCACTCACATCCTGCGTGTTTTCGCCGGAGTGCGGTCGTCCGCTGAGTGGGATGTCGCGCCACCAGGTGACGTGAGCTGGGGCCTCGGAGTGTCTACCTCGAGGCGCGGCTGCAGGTGCCTGGTGCACTCCCTTGCACTAACCGCCCTGCGGAGCCATTTGCATGATGTTTTATCAATTCTCGACGTCCTCTAACTGGGTCGGCCCGCCCCTGCCTTTTGGGTGACTCAATAGTTTTGCCGCCTCGCCTCCTCCGCCCAATATATCGCCGGGCCGGCCCGACCGGCTTCCAGAGCCCCGCCTCCAGCGTGCCCCTGGGCCAGATCTCGAGCGCGGTGTCGCCGGCGACGGTGCAATGTCCTCACGCTCTCGCCTCGGGCGGGCCCTGCACGTCCCCTGTGGCCCAGTTCTCACGTGACGTGATGCTTCCGATGCCAGCTTTGGCGACGGCAGCGCCGGCGCGGCGGGGCTCCTGGGGCGGAGCGGCAAACATCCAGAACAACACGTCACTTAAACATTCCTGCGTGCACGTTGTCGCCGGTGATCTGCCTCTCGCATCCATTAATCTTGACGCCATCGACCATTTCGACAGATGGGTCATAGCCGTTCCGGGGGGCACATCTGACGTCGCTTCGTCGATGCGGGCCGATCGGCTGGAGCGTCGGGCCGATGCGCATTCTTCTCTCGGCCTGGTGGTCGTGTTTTGTACGGCATGCGGTTGCTCCAGACCAGGCCGGCTCGCTTGCTGTCCCATGCTCCGCGCGGGAAGCCTCGCCGGACCAGACGGGCGCAGCAAAAAATGAAAAAGCATGAACATGTACGCCTACATGAGCGAGATTCTGTTCTCTGTATAACACTTCACAATGAGATGCATCTTGTTTTTTTCCGACAGGTCTATTTCCTGTGGATTTGCCCATCACACAAGAGCTTCGAGTGGTTCATTGATGTTCTCCGTGATGTGGAGAGAAAAGATGTCACTCAAGTCCTGGAGATGCATATCTTCATCACGCAGTTCTTTCACAAATTCGACTTGAGGACAACTATGCTGGTAAGACGGCGGGAGCACCTTGAAACGTTCCTAGCATTTGTGTTCACTACCATGCGCCAAGCGACCTTGTAGAGATAATACAGCACTCTGCTGCTGTCATCAACAAGGCAATCCCGACCGTTGTTCTTTTGCAAGGCTATCACTAGTCTAGTAAAAATGCTTAGTTATGCTATCTTTTACGACATGCCACAAAATAATGCGAGCGCGACGTAAGCATAGAGTAATAGCACGAGCGCAACGCAATGCGATGTGTGCCGTAAAAAGTGACCTCAATTTGCGCATTTCCAGTACATCTGTGAAAACCACTTCCAAAGGCTGTCGAATCGCTCGATGTTCACGGGCCTAAAGGCCGTGAACCACTTTGGAAGACCGGACATGGCGTCCTTCTTCAAGTTCATCCAGAAGAAACACAACTACGTACGTAACGCTGCAATGGCGACCGTCGTGCTATAATCAAGGGCACCACTTTTTAACTTGGTTTTCTATGTACCTTTTCGTTGTTTTTTCTCTTCATTTGCTATCGCTTGGCCTTAAAGCAGGGCTGGCATTTGGCTGAAATGTGCGGTTTGCATGAGAAACGTCACAAGCGCTAAACATATTCACCTGATAGTGCATGCGTTGTTTTGCATAAGGATCTTGGGCATCGCGGATTCTGTCACCTGGTCATAATAAGGATAAGTGAAAATACATCATCTGTGGACCGGCTAGCTATACTCGCGTTTGGCAGCATCGGTGGCGGACCCTGCTGCCTCGTGCTGTCCTGGTCACAATTGCTAACGTGCTTTCCGACAGGTGTCCAAGATCGGCGTGTTCAGCTGCGGGCCGCGGCCGCTCACCAAGTCAGTCAGCACGGCGTGCGACGACGTCAACAAGGGCCGCAAGTTACCCTACTTCATCCACCACTTCGAGAACTTCGGCTAGGCGCGGTCGAGCGGCAGCGCGGCCGGCCGGACCGCCCGCCCGACCCGGTGGCCACGGGCCGGCCGCGCCTCCCTCCGTGTTGGCTCTGATGAGGCTGGCGGCCCTACAGCGGGCGCTCACGTACTGTGCGGCACGCGACGGCGCATCTGTGGTGGCGCGATGGGGCGCTACGGTCGTGGCACGGGCTGCCTTGCCGGGGCGTGCTGCGCGCTGCCGGCACCGCACGCGCACCGCGGGTGGCGCGCGTGCGCTCGGACGCGGCGGTTATGTCGCCGAAGTGCGGCGAGCGTGCGCTCCGACGGCGTTGTGCGGTCCGGCGACCGAGAGCCGGCCGTTCGGTGGCTCGTCGCGCGAACTGTGTTCCTACTTGGGGACAGGTGTGCGGATTGCACGGCGTGTGAGAGAGCTCTGAGGGCGTCAGCGCCCGCATCATTGGACAGTGCGTGTGCCGTCATGTTAGCTAGGTCCAACGGAGCGGACAGCCCACGGCCGCGCGCGCATCCAGAATGGAAGTAAGACACAGCAGACCGGCCTTGTCGTGGCTGGTCTATACGGGATAGAAGTCTTTCGTAATATTAACAGCCGACCGTGTGGCACCGGTGTGGGGTTCTGGCTCCAACACGCTGGCTGATGGCATCGTCCCCACAGCGTACGTGCTTGTCATTACGAAAGCGGCGGTATTAATGAAAGAATGCTCTTAAATCCGTTTATTTATACACTCACGCGTATGTTTTGGAGTGAGACATGGGTCTGAAGTCTTTTATTCGGCGGCAGTGGAAAGACGACGGACGTGTTTACAGTTCTGTCGCTCCGTGTACGTCGCCAATGTAAGTTTTGCAGCAGTCGTTTAAATCTTTTGGCTTTCTGTGACCCACACGAGTCTAGACGCAGCGTAGTTTTAGTATGGCCTATATCTTGATGAATATTTGCTGAATAAACATCCGTGTAAAATGTAGTTTCGCCCCTTCAAAGCAAACGTTCCCACGGTGGGCTGTAAATTCCAACTGGCCAAAGTGGAAATCTGTCGCATGCCAAAAAACGTCAAAGGCTCCTGTGACGTGCAGCCGGTCCGGATCAGCAGCAACAGGCACTTAAGGCTGGTGGTCCTGTGCATGCGTGAGCAGTGATGTACTGAAAGATGCAAGCCTGCAAGTGAATACGGAGCAAGTGATGTACCGGAAGGCAATCGCTCGGGGCACTAGGTACTATGGCCTTTCCCGGGTCAGACTAAAAAAGGCCGTATCCGTTGTGAGAAAGGGCTGTGCCACAGCCCAGCTCAGCGACCGACACACCTTCTCCGAGCCGCCAGACCAGGCAGGCCGCCAGACCGGCCGTCCCGAAACCTAGCGCTCAAGGTCCACACCCGGCCGTCATCGGAAGTGCCGCCGGACCAGCCTGTCCCGGGGGCTGGCGCTCAAGGTCCACACCCGGCCGTCATCGGAAGTGCCGCCGGACCGGCCCGTCCCGGGGGCTGGCCCTCAAGGTCCACACCCGGCCGTCATCGGAAGTGCCGCCGGACCGGCCCGTCCCGGGGGCTGGCGCTCAAGGTCCACACCCGGCCGTCATCGGAAGTGCCGCCGGACCGGCCCGTCCCGGGGGCTGGCGCTCAAGGTCCACACCCGGTCGTCATCGGAAGTGCCGCCGGACCGGCCCGTCCCGGGGGCTGGCGCTCAAGGTCCACACCCGGTCGTCATCGGAAGTGCCGCCGGACCGGCCCGTCCCGGGGGCTGGCGCTCAAGGCATACGACTGCCCACCCAAAGGGCGGGAGCCTGCCCGGAGGAGGGGATGGCAGTCGATGCCACGCAACCCACGCAACCTGCAGCTTGACAAGATCGCCATGTCCAGGGGTGAAAAAACTTCTGATTTACCGGATATGATCGGTGACAAAAACGTTTGCAAACCAATTGGTGACCAAATTGTGAAAATGGATACAAATTTCAACAGACAAGACCGCATTGCAACGGATTACCCCAGCTCGACGAAACTCAAAGCTAAGTATCAGTCTGTACTCGCTAGCGCTTGCGGCGTGAGCAAATGTGGAAACGTTGACGTTTGGTTGTATGAGCAGGCAACACGTCCTCGAGCAAACTTAGTATTGATCCTTGCTAAGAGAACCGCGTTTAGTACCGATTCGTGCTAAAAGTCGCAGTTTGATAAGCATAGATACTAAATAACGCAGTCCGGTAACTCGGCGCCCAACAAAGGAAATGAGGCTATTTAGAGGTGACCCTCGTGAATTTCTTTTCGTTCGATGCAGGTAGAAGGCATCCACCACTTTGGGACCCCAATTCCCATTCGAATGCGAGGTGTTCCTGGGACGCGGCAAGATCGGTCACTTGGTGTTCAGTGAGGAGCATCGTGGAGGTGGTTAGGAAACGTGTCTGGAGAAACTCTTGGGCGCAATTTACAGAAGAGTGTTATCTAGCGGCTGAGTGTGATATTGATATATCCTCGACTACAGTACCTTGGGAAAGATATTGTCATATGGGTAGTGCGAAGAATGGGATACTGGTCTCGAGATGTGGTCAGCATCAGACTTGGGTTGGACGCGCAACACGTTCTCGAGCCTAATTAGCACAGATTCCTGCTTACAGGGGAACCGTGTTTAGTACCGATTTGTGCTAAAACGGGCAGAGTTTAGCACGCATAGATACTAAACAACGCAGTCCGGTAACCCGAGGCTCAACAGAGGAAATAGGCTATTTAGAGGTAGACGTCGTGAATTTCTTTTCGCTCTATGGGAGTGGAAAACCTTCACCATTTGGCCCTACCAATTCTCATTTGATTGCGAGCTGCTTCCACAAACAAGTCAGTCACCAATCCGCCACCCAACACAGTGACCGCGACGAAAATGGGCGGTTGGCGTCAGGTTTTGTGCGTTCCGAGGTATTCTTTGAGTCTGGCTCCCGGATGCTGTCAGGTATTGCTGTCGTCACTAAACCATTCCGTGACGCCATCAAACAATGACGTAATGGGGCGCAATTTTTCAAACTTCGAAATTTTGCTACTTATGGTCGTTTTTAAACCTTGAAATCTTGTCAATAGTTACAAGTAAGCTTTTCCAACATATTTGATGCTTATCTTAATATTCTCAAATGTGGAACATTCCTTTTAACGCAAAACCAGGTCTTTCAGTACTACAATCTGTGTCATCATCAATCATCGACACTCAGGCCATGGGGCAGCGATCGGAGGTACTGAATATCGCCATTTTCAGGTGGCATCCTGCATAACACACCACGCACGAAACGAAACGAAGCGGAATATATAACACAAAAATGGTTCCAGCGGGAGAGACTGTGACGACGGTGGGAAACGCCGCGCTAGTAACGGCGGCAACGGCAACGCGAAGCATCCGTTGAATTTCTTAGTGATTGTATCGGGCCTAATAACGCAAAAGTGTATGTGCTGTGCAACGGCTCTGTTTTCAGGGCAACTTCGGACAAATACTGCTGAATGGTCTCTGACCGGGCTTTTGATTGATGGTGTAGAGCGGTTTTCCTGGAACTACGACGGCCCACCAATGAGATGGATTTTGAAAGGGCAGATTTGTGAAGCTTAACTGAGGCCCAACTAGGATGGTTAAAGAGGTCCCATCTGGCCTAGGTATATAGGTCCCATCTGAGCTGTTGTATGTGTCCCAGTTGGACATACCCATGTGGGCCCCAGCTGAACATGTCCCCGTGGTCTCAACTGTGTAGCCCAAGTGGGCCCGATGTTGTATACAGCTAGGATCCATGTGGACCCCAGGTGGGTTGCCCATGTGAGATCCACCTGGTTTCCCATGACATGCCCACATGGGACCGAAATGGGTCTTAACTGGGCAGTCCAGGTGGGCCCCATGTCGGCTCCAGTTTGGCCTTGTATGAGCCACGGGTGGGTTTCCCATGTGGGATCCAAGTAGTTGCACATGGCATGCCAACATCGGCCGAAGTGGGCAGCCCTGACAGGTCCCATATGACTGCCCATCTCGGATCCACATGGAGCCCAGTTGGGTATGTAGGCTGAGACGCATTCTGAGCACGAACACGAACTCTGAACGATAAAGCTGTTGTTTTCTGTCCGGAAACAACTTTTGGAAGAAGACTCATTCAAAAAAGCATTTTGTAAAATATTTGGCTTCAGTAGCTCTCCCCCCAAGTCAGGCCAACGTGCGTCTGGGACGTCCAAATACAAAATAAATGCGAGGATATGGGAGGACCATAAAGCATCAAGCTGAAGCCCTGATCATGGCCCACTTGAAGCCCATGCCCAAGATGCCCCTGTGCCACCCATTTTTGTATGTTGGCGGTGATCCATATTAATGCACATTACAATTTAATAACGGGGCTGGGACATACTCATTTCCCCC
>NW_023597034.1:11310450-11337950 GCF_011947565.3 Pollicipes pollicipes | reverse complement strand
GGAGCAGACGGCGGCCCTGACGCCGCTGCTCGACCAGTGGACGCGGCCGTCGCGTTACAGCCTCCAGCTTGGTGCGGCCGCCGACGTGACTACCATTCTCGACACGATGGAAGCCCATCTGCGTGGTCAACGCAGTCTTATCCTGGACCGACGGGACTTCTACTTGCGTGCCCAGGAACCCGGCGAAACGTTCCGACGATCTCGTGTCGTCCATTGAGGGATCACCGCTTATTGTGACTTCGGTGGCGCGTGTATGAACGAATGACAGGACAGGACAGGACCGTGACAGGACCGTGGCCGGCCCAGAAGGCGAGGAAGCGCTGAAGCGCATGTTGTACGAGCCAAAGCTGGCTCTGCAGAGGGCGGCGGACATTTGCCGCGCCTGTGAGTCGGCGAGTGAGATAGGTGCTGCCATCGCTGCGAGCAGACTGCTGTGGCTCGAGTGTCGGCTTACCGTGAACTGCGTGCCCGCCCCCTTTCCGCTCATGCATGTCGAGACGATACCTACCCACGCTGCGGCCGAACAAGACATGCCGGCGGAGTGTGCTATCCCGCGGTGGATGCACCGTTCCATGCATACGGTATTACTGGTCACTTCGCGCCGATTGGCACTGCTCAGCCGCCCGTTCGCGGCGCCCCAGGCGACGGCCGCCGCTGGCAGAGCGCCAGGTCACGTGACCGCGCGGCCGGCGACCAGCCGTTCGGCCTGAGTGAGTCGCTATCCCGCGGCGGGCGAGTCGGGGGGATTGGTGCAGCGCCGGCAGGTGCAGACGGGAAGAGTTCGGGGATGCGGTGAGTCAGTGACGATGTCCGCGTGGATCGGCTGGCCGCCATGCCACCGCGGCGTCCTCTCACGCGGGTTGAGATGGCATGCACCCACCCGGCAGGCTCTACGACCGTGTTATGCACGCCAGGTACCGGAGCGGAGGCTACGGCGATGAGCGCTGAGATGTAGGCGTCCGTGGGCATCATGGAGTGCTGGATGAACCCTGACAGTGACAGGACTGGGTTTTCGTCCGCTGGACACACACCCTGACCTGTACCGGTCAGTTCAACGCCACCGTCACTGGGTGATCGCGAGGCTGTCAGGACTGTCTGCATGCCATGCCAGGGCACTGGGTTTCCGCTACGCTGGTGTGACGCCGTGCGTCTACGGATTCCACCTGCCGACTCTCCGGCCCAGATTCCTGCCAGCATGGCGCAGTGTCATTCCGGTACAGACCGTGCACGCGCGGACCGGAGCAGTGACCGCCAGATCTGCTCACGGTCTGCCCGCGGCTCACTAGCGCCACCTGTTGACTGACTACCAGCGCCGTCTGCAGGCTATACCCTGGAGGACGGATAGCCATCGCCGCCTACCTGCTTTCGCCGCCTACCTGCAGCGCGGCCCGGTGGCCGGGCAGCTGGGTGCCGCTCGGGAGCCGCGGAGCGCGGTGCACCGCGCGGCCCGGAGGCCTCTGAGTCGCCGTCGACAGTGCCAACACCCAGCTCCCTGCCTGCATGGGAGCAGGACCACAGCCCCTAGGCGCCGTCATCGGAGAACATTAACCGCCCTCAGACGCTGCCGGGAGAGAGGAATTACGATAAACCCGTGACAGTTCCAGTTCGCTCGGCAGTCGCTTGGCTACTGCGGCTGTCAGATCTCATTTGAGAGATTATGAGACTGCTTCGGTTGTACGAGATCTATGCTCTGTAAGCCAGGCGTGATTTTCTGAACATGTTTTGTTTGCAGATATAATATTCAGCTGTCTGCTCGACTTTCGACCCAACTCATCCTTTAGAATGTTGCTGGTATGCGTACAAAAATAAGGATGAAGGAAACGGAGCAAAGATATCACCTTGACTGATGACCACGAGCCACAGTCTACAAGTGATCGCAGTATTCCATTCCACACAATATCGTATGATCTGAAAATGAAATATATTTACCGAACTAATTACAATTTGGTTGAAAATCCCACCTTCAAAATCTGCATCCGTCTTCCCGATCCCAGTTCAAAGACTTCGCACCGTTGGCAGAAAACCTCAGGAAGCGGTTTCGACACTCGCAGGAAAAAGGGCATATCCGCAAAATATCATTCAATCACATTGTCTTCTTCCACGTGGGACAGCATGCATTTGGCAGCATGCAAATGCATTTGTGATTGCAATGTGGTCAAATCATCGCATCTTCTGATTGGATAATGCTCATTGTGAACGGAGCTCAGCATATGGTCCTTTTTGGCTCACCTTGGCTCACCTTTCCTTTTGCCAATCGGTGCCAATCCAAACCTTTTGCCAATCGGCCCGTGTGCGAAACGGACGAGTGGAGAAATTCGTCCACGTCGATACGCATTTGTGATTGCATTATGATCAGATCAGCACATATGCTGGTTGGATAATGCACAGTGTGAACGAAGCTGAGCATGTGCTCGCACTTTATGCCAATTGTTGCACGAGCAGAGATGTCTGTTGATTGGATAAAGCACGACGTGAACGAAGCTGAGCATGTGCTTGCACCTTTTGCCAATCGGTGCCCGAGCAGAGATGTCTGCTGATTGTGTAATGCACAATGTGAACGAAGCTGAGCATGCGCTCGCACCTTTTGCCAATCGGTGCCCGAGAAGAGATGTCTGCTGATTGTGTAATGCACAATGTGAACGAAGCTGAGCATGCGCTCGCACCTTTTGCCAATCGGTGCCCGAGCAGAGATGTCTGCTGATTGTGTAATGCACATTGTGAACGAAGCTGAGCATGTGCTCTCACCTTTTGCCAATCGGTGCCCGAGCAGAGATGGCCGTCCGCCGAGGCCGGGTTGAGAGCGAAACAGACTAGTGGAGAGAATCGTTTTCGTTGATACGCAGTTGTGACTGCAATGTGGTCTGATCAGCGCAAGTGCTGATTGGATAATGCACAATGTGAACGACGCTGAGCATGTGGTCGCACTTTTTGCCAATCGGTGCCCGAGCGGAGATGGCCGCCCGCCGAGGGCGGCCCAAGTGCCAAACAGCGTGCACACAGTGCACACGTGTTGAACAGCGCACACGTGTTGACAAGATGAAACGGGCCGTTTTCGATGCAGTTTTACGTTCACCGCTGTATCACGGCACGGAAAAAGGTAGAAGCCTGAATTTTTGTTCCTAACATTCACGACTGAGGGGGCTACATTTTCAGTTCGCATTGCGACTTTCTACAACGCACCGTTGCGGTGCAACTTGCAGGACAAATCGTAGGATGCCATGCTTTAAAAAACGGCACTGAGTACCAGCCGCTACTGTCAAAACGATGCGCGATCTAGCGTTGAAAGCTGCCTCAGCGTGTCGGCCGATATGTCCTGTCTGTAATGCACCATTTGGTTGACCGCATTTCAAAAAACGTCGTTCGCAAATGGCCCTAGACAAAGGGGTTCCATGACGGTTTTTTTTCGCCGAGAAAGCGTCAAGTTACTGTCCCGACTCCCGTCGTACGCCCTGTGCGATAAGGGTCAAAATCATCATTCGCGCGGCGAGCTTTCGACTTTGTTCATTAAGCCGAGCTTCATGTTAAAGAACGAGAACTCTGGCCTGCCTTCAGGCTTTCCGGAAGTTGGCCGGCAGAGGGGGCGATCTCGGCTCAAGCATGGCGGTCGGGGGTGCGCTGTGCGTTGCGGTCGCCGTGCGCGCGCGGGCGTGGTTTTTGTTGCGACGGGCCTAGTTTGAAAGACCGAAGCCGAATTCAAGCCGCCAGTCAAAACCATGCGTGAGTTAGCTTTGAAAACCACGTAGGCGTGTTGGCCGGCTCATTGTCTCTCTTTACCACACCTTTGCTGATTGCATTATTGCACATGTCGCTCGCAAATGAGTCCAGATTGATGGGCGTCACAGCGGCTTTTTGCGCCGCGAGGAAACGGCGTTGTTCGGTGTTTTGGCCGGCGCCGGAGTTTGCTTCCAGGTCGAACGGGCGTCTGATGACGTGATGGGCTGCCGTAATTTAACTCCCACAGATTATGCTATCTGGCACTAGAATCTCGACGGCGATGGGTTGCAGCCACGACGCGGCAATGGCACGAAAAGGTGTACGGTGCGAAAGGGTACGGTCACATGTATCACGTGGCACATGCTTTTTCTCTTCCACGGGCTTGCACGTTGCACGTTGTGTGCCACATCTCGGCTTTCTGGTGCTACATTGGCTGTTTTGGTTTTGTGATTCAGTTGGTGATCGCGGTGTGTATTTTGGTGATGAAGGGGTGAATTCTGGGTGGTGCTGAAGTTAATGTTCCCGAGCGGAGTCGTGATGTCTTATTGTGCAAAATCGCGGCGCCTTCATGCTGATCTTCTGCTTCCGTTGTGAAATGTGGCGCACCTCGATCGCTGCGGCTCGGACGGCATCCTTTCGGTACCGGCGAGCGATCGCTGTACAACAGTCAGCGCTGCATTGTGATGCCTCAGCCGGCGAGGATCAGACGCCTCAAGAGTCAATCTGCATATCAACGTCGGCTGGAGGTAAGCTATGGGCGAGATAAGTCTGATGTTCACCGATTAGCAATGCCCTTGTTCCTCAACAGCATAGCGCAAAGCTGGAGGTAAGTCAATAAGATCCGGGCGAAATAAGACTGATGTTCACCGATTAGCAATGCCGTTGCTTTCCAGCTGAGCCACCCTCCCCCCCCCCCGCCAAAAAGAAAAATGTGTCATAGCGCGCAGTGTAATATAAGGATTCCACTTGGCATGGCACGTCAGAAACAACCCGCGCGAGGTTCTGTCATGGCCATGACCTTTGCTTATTAAAATGCGGATGAAAGTAGCCTCATGTTCATCTATTAGCAATGCCGTTGTTTTTTAAATACGTTGCGGGAGAGCTGGAGGTAAGCTGGTAACATCCGGGTGAATTAAGCCAGGTGTTCCCCAATTAGGAATGCCATTGTTTCTCAACTGTGTAGCGCCAAAATGCAGGTGTTCAGATTACAAGAATTACATAAATAGACTAGGCGCCACGCGCCCCATGTAAGACACATGCGCACGGCATTATGCAGGCACAGATGGCGGAGTTGACAGTGACTAATCCTTGATGAAATCGTGCACCGCACAACGTCCAGTGCCATCTAGCGAGGCAGGCGGCAGACGCATCTTCAGTGGCGCCCTTTATAATGCTGATTGTGCCTCCAGTCTGTGGTGCTGCCTGTACCCATAGACAAGGCGTGTTCTATAGCAATTGCAATGACAATATTAATCAATCACATGCGGTGATAAGCTAAGGAATCATTAGTATGACATATGATCGATCAACTTGATTTGGATTTCTATTGATATTATTTGCGTAAATTTTCGCTCGCTTCAATGGCGTGCAGTGATCGTACATATGGTGTGATATATTGCTTCGAGTGCGGGCGCCATGTTACCGAAAACCCGTGCAATGTTCTGTCAGGGCCACGGCCTTTCGTATGGCATGGTTCTGACAGCACAATGGCTGACCAATCACATGCTGTTGTTAATGTGCCATTGCTTTCTGATGAATACTCGGCGTGTGAGATTCAAAAGAAGACTCCATCCAGCGCAATCAGTATGAATATTACATGCATTAACTCTGCATTTGGTCCTTTCCAGGCGACGGCCGTGTGGCGACCAGCGAGCCTCCCGCTGCGGCGGCGGCGGCCGCTACCGTCACCACCGCCTCTGCACCGTCGCTGACGCCGCCGCTGCCTGCGCCTGTCCGCGAGCCTGGCGTTGTGGCGACGGGTCCACAGCCCGAAGCCGTCGTCACCGCCCCGGCGCTGCCCGCTGCCGATGCGGCCGCCGCAGCCCGTGACTGGAACCAAGCGGCGTCGGGATCTCTCGGCAAATGGCAAGGAAGAGGGCGGCGAGGGCCTCAGAGGCTGGACCAGAACGGACGAAACGGCTCTCCATCAACGCCGCAAGTGCAGCCTCTGCCCGGCAACAGGAGGCATCGCCGGAGCGGCAGGAGCGGAACGCCGTCCGCCTTGCCGCTGGCCGGCAGCAGGAGACATCGCCGTAGCAGCAGGAGCGGAACGCGCGGAACGCCGCCCGCCTTATCGCTGGCCGGCAGTAGGCGTGGCAGCAACGCGCCGCGCGCATGGCAGCGCTGCACTACGCTAGAGGCACGTTTATGGCGCTGCCCGAAATGCAGCTGGGCCAGGTGGGGGCCGTCTGCGCCCACTGCGGCGCGCTGTGCTGGCGACAGGAGTCGTCCGGCGCCTGCTGCCACGACGGCAAGGTGGCTCCGTCGCACCTCCCGCCGCCGGCCCCAGCCCTGTGCCAGCTGTTTGAGCTGGAGTCGCCACACCACCGGCACTTCCGTCACCAACATGCGGGCGTACAACAGCGCGTTCCAGCTGGCCAGCATGGGCTGCAAGGAGGTGCACCAGCCGGGCTGGAACCCGACATTCACGGTGCGTGACAGCGTGTGCCACCGTGTCGGCAGCCTGTTGCCGGTGGAGGGCGCGCAGCCCCAGTACCTGCAGCTGTACTTATTCGAGCAGGAACTGAAGACGCGTGCCAACATCTTCACCACCTTGCGGCAGAATGTCATGCGGCTGCTCCAGGACATGCTGCACGAGTGCAACGCCTACGTGCGAGGCCTGCGCTCGACGATGGAGCTGGTGCAGCACGCCCCCGATGACATCAAGATCATCATCAGCGCACAGCGACGGCCGCCCGGCGAGCACGAGCGCCGCTCCAACCTGCCTGAGACCGGGGGGGGGGGGGGGGGGGGGGGGGGCGGGTGCCGACTATTCCGGACGAGCCGAGGGGCGTGCGCGACATCGTGCTGCACCGGCGTGACGGCGGGATGGAGCGCATCAACGAGTGCCATCGAAGTTACCACCCGCTGCATTGTGTGTTGCTGCATCCGCACGGCACGCACGGGTGGTCGTTCGAGATGAAGCGCGAGCTCGGCGTGACGGTCGAGATGAAGCGCGAGCTCGGCGTGACGGCGCTGCAGTACCACGCGTTCCACCTGCGCTACAGACCCGGACACTTCAGCATCATGCCGCGCGACCGCCGGCTCTTCCAGCAGCTGCTGGTGTGCGCCTCCGCCAGTGCAGTTGGACCGGCTGTGCTACCTGCGGCAGCACCAGGACGCCGTGCACACCGAGACCCTGCGCGGCGTAGCGGACGCGATCAATGCTGGTGACGCGCATGGCGCCGCCATCGGGCGCGTCGTGCTGCCGGCAACGTTTGTCGGCGGCGCACGCTACATGGTGTCGAAGCCGAACGACGCCATGGCGTACGTGTGCGAGTACGGTGGCGGGGACCTGTTCATCACCGTCACCTGCAACCCGCTGCGGCCGGAGATCACCGCCACGCTGGAGCGCCAGTACCCCGGACAGCACGCTCAAGACCATCCTGAGGCCGTGTCGCTGGTGTTTCGCCAGAATGTCCGGGCACTGATGACCACTCTCCGGCAAGGTGGTGTCTTCGGCCGCGTGCGCGCCTCCATCTACACCATCGAGTGGCAGAAGAGGGGCCTGCCGCACGCGCATGTCGTGCTCTGGCTGGCGCCGGAGGACATGCCGCGTCCCGACCAGCTGGATCACTTTGTGCGCGCCGAGATCCCGGACGCCGACGCCGAGCCGGAGCTGCACGCCACCGTCACCACCAAGATGGCACACGGACCGTGCGGCACCCTCCGTGCGACGGCGCCGTGCATGGTGGACGGAGTGTGCAAGAAGCGGTTCCCGAAGGCCTTCCAGTCCATTACGGAGGTGCACGACACGGGATACCCCCGATACCGGCGCCGCAGCCCCCGTGGCGGAGGACGCACGGCGCGGATCTCCGGCCGGCCGGGCGGCGCCGTCGAGGTCGATTCCCGGTGGTTTGTGCCCTACAATCCGTTCCTCAGTCGCGCCCTGGACGGCCATGTCAACATGGAGATCATCACCCACGCCGTTACGTGCATACGGTACGTCATCAAGTATGTCACTAGGGGCGGAGACCAGGTGATGTTCCGGGTGTCGACTGGAGACGAGGTGGTCGACGAGATCGTCACCTACCAGCAGGGCCGCTACCTGAACGCCATGGAAGCGACGTGGCGGCTTCTCGGCTACCCCGTCCACGAGCACCAGCCGCCAGTGCAGCAGCTGCCCGTCCACCTGGGCGGCGACGACCAACCGCTGCGCTTCCGCGCCGGCGACAGCCCGCGTCAAGTGGCGGAGGACGCTGGCGCCGACAACAAGCTCACCGGCTTCTTCAAGCTGTGCGCGGAGGACGAGTTTGCCCAGACTCTGCTCTGCCACAGTGTGCCGCGCTACCACACGTGGCAGATGGGAGCTCGGTGCTGGCGTCGGCGCCGCCGAGGCACGCCGCACCCGGACGTTGCCGGCATCTTCATCGCTGAAGACATAGGCCGCGTCTACGCCGTCAGCCCGCGCGCCGGGGAGGCGTTCTTCCTGCGCCTACTCCTCCACAACGTGCGTGGGCCGCGCTCCTACGAAGAGCTGCGCACGGTAGACGGCCAGGTGAGCACCACTTTCAGGGGGGCATGCTCGGCACACGGCCTGCTGGAAAACGATCAGCGCTGGCACCGGGCCATGGAGGAGGTGACCGTCGTCGCCTTCCCCCGCCATTTGCGGCGGCTGTTCGCCGTGATCGCAGTCGAAGGCCGCGCCAGCTGCGATCTGCTGCGGCTGTGGCGCACCTTCCGGCACGCCATGTCCGAGGACGTGCGCCGTCGGCTGTCGCGGGCGGGCGGCGGCGGCGGCGTCGACGACACCGAAGACATCGACGAAGCCGACGGCAGCGGCGGGGACACCCAAGACACCGAGCACGAACCTGGTATGCGGCTCATCTACGCCGCGACCCTGCGCCTCATCGGTCGGCATCTGCGCCGCCTCAGCGGCCAGGTGCTGGCCGACGTCGGCGTGCTGCACCCGGCCGACACTCCAAGCCAGCCGATCGCCGAGGACGGCGGCGAGGCGCTGGGCCGCCAGCGTGCGCACGTGGCCGCCCGCCGCTGCTGACCGACGAGCAGCGCGTCGTCTACAACGAGGTCATGCGGCGGCTTGACGCGGGCGACAGTGGTCCCATGTTTCTGCAGGCACCGGGAGGTAAGTAGGCAACCACACTTTCAAAAGCGGAAAATTTTGCGATTGCATCACGTAATCTGTGTCGTCAATGACGTTCGCAACGTTCGCTGGCCTGCTGCCAGCCATTGCATTGTGTCGCGGCGTGCAAGTGCGACTAACGCGCTGTGCCACACGTGCTTTGCTATAATGCTGTAGCAGTATGGACATGTGTGTTTTCGATTTTGCGATAGCATGATGCACCAAACCGCAAGCACTCGCCATGCCATGTGCGCTCGCAGTGCGCCGTTCCCGGCTGCGTGCGGCATTCGGACATGATGGCGGATTGAACAGCATGTCTTGTACATGTGCGATGCACTTCTTTCTCCGGCAGGTTCTGGCAAGACCTTCCTGGAGAACCTGCTGCTGACGGCTGTGTCCGGCGCCGGCGGCGAGGCCATCACCGTGGCGTCGTCCGGCATTGCCACCAGCCTCCTGGACGGCGGCACGATTGCCCACTGTCGCTCTCACATCCCACACCCCACTCCACCTGTACGACGCGTTCACCTGTGACCCGCGCGACAGCTCACCGGCCACCGACGACTTCAGACGCTGCGTGCTGCTGGTGTGAGATGAGGCGGCAATGGTGCATCGGCGGGCGGTGAAGGCCGTCGACGCGGCGCTGCGCGACGTGCGTGAGTCGGAGAGGCCGTTCGGTGGCCTCCTCACCGTTGTCACGGGCGACTGGCAGCAAATCCTGCCGGTCATCGGGGGCGGTGGCAAGTGCCACATTGTCGACGCGTACCTCAAGTCGTCTCCCCTGTGGCAGCACGTGACGTGCCTCACGCTGCGCACCAATATGAGCGCGCAGCTGCAGGGGGACGCCGAGGCGGGCGAGTACGCCCGTTTTCTCTGCCGGCTGGGGTCCGGCCAGGTGCCCCGGTGCCCCTACACAGAGGACCATGTTAAGCTGCTACCGGCGGTGCGCAGCTCGGCGTGGTCCTTGGCTGAGTTGGCGGCCCGGATTTATCCCGTCCTGTCGCAAAAGATTGGCGGCACAGAGTGGCTCGAAGAGCGGGCCATCCTCACCGTATTCAATGCCGGCGTCAAAAGAATCGATTGTCACATCACGCCATTGACCGTCCGCAGGAGCCGGAGCACGTGTACAGGAGCGTAGACAGTATGTCCGACCCTGACGCGGTGCCGCTGGCCACCAAAATTCGTAACGGCATCGAGCTTTCTGGCATGCCAGCACATTGTATCCGGCTTAAGGCCGGCGCTCCGGTCCCCATGCGTAATCTCGACGCACCCAGCTTGGTCAACGGCTCGCTGTGCGTGACGGTCGCTTTGTCCGCCAACGTCCTGATTATCACCGGTCCAGACCGCGGCCACGTGGTCGTTGCGCCGCGGATTCCGATCGAGTCTATCCCGGACTCTGGCCTGGGGTTCTTATTCCGACGCCTGCAGTTCCCCGGGAGCGTGGCGCTCGCAATGACAGTCAACAGCAGGCAGGGCCAGACGAAGAAGCGGCTGGGCAGATCTAGGGTTTTGTTTTGTCGAAAGAACCAGTGAGAACCAGGATCCGTGGTCTTGTTTTGTTGAAAGAACTAGTGAGAGCCAAGATTCAGGGTCTTGTTTTGTCGAAAGAACCAATAGGAACCAGGAACCAATATTAGGAACCAGGCACATGTCTGTAGGGGGGAGGCAAATTGATCCCCCCCCCGAGCAAAGGGTGTCTAGCCGGCCAACCGGACGCGTATTAAAGCATATTAATTTCATGGCAGTATTATGAGCATGACGAATCATCAACACCAGTAATCTGATGCTGCACTTTTCAATTCCCTTCCGCAGCACTTTTAAATAAAAACCAAGCAAAGGAATTCAATAACGAAATAACAAAAGAAAATTCAACACACGTAAAACACTCAAACAAAAAACCTTGGACTCCTACACATAAGCCCATCACCCAGTCACACACAATTGACATACTTCTGGTTTCTTTTAAGATGGGGCCAGGGAAAACAAACATTCTGCCACTGTTTCTTACAAAATGTCAATGCTTATTTCCATGAAAGTAGCCTATACCTAACCTAAAGCGGCCTTACATCATCTCATCCTGTATAAACTGTTTAACTGGATGAGATGAAACTATAAACATAGCAGCAGTTGTGAGCTTCTGATTCTTGCGCAATTCCTATTGCTACTTGTCATGCACTTGACCGACTTAACCTAACTTAGAGTAGCCCATTTATGAACATCATCTCAACTCACCTATCTGTTGGCAGCAGCACTTGTGATAACAACATGATACCTAAAGCTAGTTTTTGGCGGGTTTGAACTTGCATTTTTAACCAGTTCATTTGTGCATGTTTGTCGACATCAGACAAAGTTGACAACATACAAATCGACACACTTTAAATCACTTTGAACAACTTATTTTGATTATCATGGTTAACTTATGTCAAGGGCAATGACGGGTATGTTCCACAAAACAATCTCTCTTCTCCAAAATTAGCATAACTTTTACATGACCATGCCAGTATCGCTGCTTGCCTTTTCAGCTGCAGCAAATGCATCCATTTGGGCTTGCTTATTCATATTTAATGACGAAGTGTAATATGTTGGCTTCATATTTTAAATTGGATGGTCTATTTGTTACATACTAATATTTTACTCATACTATAATTGCTATGCAGGTTGGAGTATACCTGTGCTAAAAATATAGTGCATGTATACAGTACAGTCATTTGCCGGTCAGCAAACCAAGACAACTATACAAAACATCTGGTTAAAGCAGACATGAGGGAACACTTCAAGAAATTTGGGGCAAATTACAAACATACGGAACAAAATTAGCCCATTGCATGCCTTGTGGCATCATAATTTGTCTTACGACAAAACTCGATGGATTACAATAGAAAATGGCTAACTCTGGTTACCAATCATGTGTTGAAAGCAGGTAAGGTAAGCAACTACTTGGTCCACAGGAGACTTACTGGCTTCTTCCTGCTCCCCCCCCCCCAAAAAAAAAACAAAAGTCAGTACCTTTTGCATGGCCTGCTGGCAGACAGGGTCATCCCACTCCCCCTTCCCGCCTCCAAATATAAATATCAGTCATGCCCACCAACCTACGAGATTAAAATGCGAAACAAATAAGAGGTGTGCATGATAAACATCTCCAGAGGGCAGAATTTTGCCATGAAACACTTTTGTATTAGCTGCGTCAAGTCTGTCCCAAAGCTCTGTATGGCAGCATCGCGATAGCCTTGTCAGGTAGCCTCGTGAGTCAGACACTCGAAAGGCGTAGATTTATCATTGTTGAGCACCGGCATGAACCAAGAAAACGGTTAACCGAGGGTTTAAGACGGCAAAAATTGCGGTAAAAATGAGAGCCGTGCTTCAAATTGTCTCCTTCAATCCCTGTGAATTGTTCACGCTTGGGCGCATATCAAACATGTTTGGGCGGCTGGAGAATTAATCCAACTTATGTGTGAAGTACGTACAAGTTTGCACTGGGAGCATCTTGCAAAGAAATTGATCAAAATTGTAAGCAGCAGATGGTACCTCTAAAGGCAATCGAAAAGGATGGACGAGTCAAGTGGTGTTGCACTCGTATGATGCCAAGAAAAACAAAAGTAGGTAAATAAATATAAAGACTGGTACTTTTCTCGCAAAATTTTGTAATCGACTGATTTGACTGAAAATCTGTTAATACAAGTGCTCAAATGGTGAAATTCATCTTGTAAGTTTAAGTTAGAAGAGGTTTCTTGAACTTTTCACTCCTGCATTTCGGGAGTGATGCAATTCAGTGGTCAAGTTTCCTCGGGAAAAATGAAAAAACGGAGTAAAATTCTCTACCAGGCCTTGCTGGTGTTTGCACCAGGCTCTGCTTTCGTGGCGTGGTGGTCAGACCAAAAAAATAGGGGATGCGTGAAAGCCTTGCATTTTGCGCACAGGTGTATATTGTGATGCATCTTGTGAACAAACCAAACTTAATGCGTGCCAGCGGCTGGGCCCGCTGGGGTTGTTGGGCTTGGAGGTACCGAGCGCCCTTGCTCTGTGCATACATAGACATGATTCAGATGTAGGTGAGGCAGGCCATAGCCCTTGGTGGTTTCAAGTGAGCTCGGTTATGGAGGAAATCTGAAAACCTCAGAAAGGGAAATAGGGGTTTGGCATGTGCGATTAGACAATGTTAGGCAGGGGTGAAAACTTCACAAAATATGGGGAAAAGGAGTGCAAAATTCCTCCTCATAGGGTGTTGCTTGACACCCAAAGTCGGCAATTCTAGGACACTGTATCTGGGCTCGCAAGGGCGGTAGAGGCCTGAATGTTCTTTCCCAGAATTCACAAGTAAAGCGGCTACATTTTCAGCGTGCATCGCGATTTTGTGCAACGCACCGTTGCGTCGCAAATTGCAAAACAGGTTGCAACAACCCCAGTTTTAGAAACCCAAGCCGAATAGAGGCCGCTACCGTCAAAACGATACGTGATCTAGCGTTAAAACCTTCATCAGCGTGTCGGCCGATTCGTCCTGTCTCTGATGCACTTTTTTGTTGACCGCATTTTAAAAATTTCGCTCGCCAATGGGCCTAAACTAAGTGGCTGCATGGCGGCATTTTCGCCGCGACGGGGGCCAGTCGCTGCCCCGGCTCCCGGCATATACTCAAGGCGTTAGGGGTTAAAATGGCCGTTCGCGCGGCAGGCTTTCGACTTTGCTCACATCGTCTGCCTTCGTATTAAAGGACGGGCCCGGTAGCGGGCCGGCGGACGGGTGGTACGCGGAGGCAATCTCGGCTCAGGCATGGCGGTCGGCGGCGCGCCGTGCATTGCGGTCGCCGTGCGCGTACAAGCATGGATTTTGTTTTCCTGCATTCGCAATTGGCGTGGATACACTTTCAGTCGCATCGCGAGTTTGTGCAACGCACTGTTGCGCTGCTTTTTGCAAGACAACTTCAAGATGCCAGGTTTGAATATTCAAAACGGTACGGTCGCGCTTATCACACGGCACGGGATCACAGATGAATTTTGTTCTCTTCTGTGGATTTGCACATTTTCTGCCACATTTCGGAACTTATGGCACTAACGAGCCTTTGATTGGCGCTTCAGTGATGAATGGAAGGAGCGACATGATCATGTTTGGTGACACGTGTGGCTTGTCGTGGCGCCCGTGTGTTAACTATGGATTTACACGATTTTGCTCTTTTGAGGGGCTTGCACGTTTTCGTGATATCTCAGAAACCAGGGTTTGCAGTACACAAAGACTGGCATGCTTCGATAGGTGATCTAACGGGCAATCACTGAAATGTGTATGATGTCATGCTGCACGTGTCATGTGACTCGTGCACATTGTTTGCGAAGCTGTATTTTGCCGATCTTGTCCATTTTTAGGCTTTACGTGAGAGTTCTACTCTTGTAGCGCGTAGTAACACGAGACTGGCATGCCGCGATAGGCCATTTAACTGGAAATCACATGGCCACACGTGTCACAAGTACGGGGTGGCACGTTACACGTGTCGGGCAAAACACAAGCCAGGAAGATGGCTTTTGCTCTTTTCCACGGGTTGACATGCTTTGTGCCACATCTCGGCACCACGGGCACGGACGAAATGGGGAGCGGAATGCATTTATGAGAAATCCAACAAATAAGGACGCTGCTTGAAGTGTCACGTCGCACGTGCTGTATGGATTGATGGGGAATCACGTGGCATAGATTGTAGCGCCACGTATGCGCAAGCCAGGAAAATTTACTTGACCGCTATCCACCGTTGTTCACTCTTCAGTACAATAAGATGTTGGATGTAACGGTAGTGCGTGCTGTCATCATTCAAAGGCGGATTCATGGAAGTGGCGAAAATCACCGATCACGTCCCACGATCAATCACCGGTCGCATGGAATAAGTTTGCCTTTGTTGCAGAGAGGGCATGTCAAATGCGCTCTCTCCCGTCAGCGGCCGCCAGAGACCGCCAGCACCGCGCAGAGCCTGCGCCAAATTTGGAGGTGGAAACAAATTTGGAGACGATATTTTTCGAACAAAATCGAAAATTTTGAGATTCGCTTTTTTGTTATCAAATGAAAAGGCGTTGTCGATTTAGTACGTGTGTAAAGCGGCAAGAGTTTCTGCGCATGTAAATAGTTTCTATAGCAATTGCCGAAATATTTATGCGCGGCTTCTGAGGTTTATTCAACTTCTTGAATCCTCTGCAAGTGAGAAAGCTTCAAGTTATACCATCGTATTCGCCGTGCGATTCCGCGTCTAATGACATCTACTAAAATGAGAATTCACCACTTGCACAATTAACCACTATTGATGCGCGCCAATTTCCATGGATTTGTTTCTGAAGCCAGCTCCATTTGAAAGCAGATTGCACGTGGAAACGACACACACTGATGGAACAAAAACATATGGCCGTTGTTGTAAACATGGAAGCAAAAACAAATCTCGCCACGGCCATTTTGTTGCGAAAAAGGCAACATTCTGAAACGGAAGTTATTCGTCTCAACTTAGGGCCAGCATTAAATTCAGCGCGTGTACAAAGCGCATGGATGTTCTGTTCAGTTTAAGCGTTTTACACGAGATGACCATTTTTCCGCATGGTTCCACGTTGGATGAGCGTAACTCGAAGCCTATCAGCATTGGACAGTTTGTTTCACACTATAGCATGGGAAGGCAATTCTGCGTCAAAACGCGTGTTACGCACCACGTTGGCAAAATTTTAAAACAGCCGATTTTTGAGTAGTAAAGCAATCCAAGCTCAACTCTCTGGAACCAATGAACATAGAACGCTGCTTTTACTTGCAAACGATGTAAAACGATGCTACAAGTTGTTGACTACATTCTTGATCACCGGGTGATCAAAAACAAATTTGGGCGTGACCATTTTTAAAGAAAAAAAATTCACATTTTTAAAGCGATTTTAGGGTATAAAATGAAAGAGCGTGGTCGATTTAGTGTGTGTGTGTGAAACGGAAATGGTTCTGTGCATGTGAACAGTTTCTACAGCAGGTGCAAAATAGTTATGCGCGGCTTGTGAAGGTTTTTCACATAACTTCAAAACTATGCAAGTGAGAAAGTTTCAAGTTACACCACCGTATTCGCCGTGCAATTCCACATCTAATGACATCTAATAAAATGAAATTCCACCACTTGCAAAATGGACCATTCTTGATGCATTTCCACGGATTTGTTTTTGAAGCCAGCTCCGTTTCAAAGCGGATTGCACGTGGAAACGATACACAATGATGGAACAAACATTCATTGCCGTTGTGGTGAACATGGAGGTGAACACCAATCTGACAACGGCCATTTTGTTGCGAAAAGTTAAAACACTGAAGCAGATATTTTTTCGTCTCACATCAGAGCCAATAGTGAATTCAGCGCGTCTACAAAGCTGATGCATGTTCTGTCCCGGTTACGCGTTTTACACGAAATGGCTATTTTTCGACGTGATTCCGCCTTGTTTCAACTTCACTCGAAGCCTATCAGCATTGGACAATTTACATCACACCATAGCATAGAAAGGCAATTCTGCGTCAAAACACGTGTAACGCAACACCTTGGCAGGATTTGAAAACGGCCGATTTATGGTAGTAAAACGTTGCAGCCTCGTATCTCCCGAACCAATGAAAAAGAAGGCTGCTTTTACTTATAAACTATGTAAAAGGATGTTACAAGTTGTTGACTGCATTCTTAGTGACCGGGTGATGAGAAAAAATTTGGGCGTAACCATCTTTTTTGAAAAAGTCAATCATTTTGAAAGCGATTTTTTGTTATAAAACGAAATTGCGTCGTCGATTTGGTGTGTGTGTGTGTGTGTGAAGCGGCAATTGTTTCTGTGCATGTTAACAGTTTCTACAGCAACTGCAGAAGTTTCTATGCGCGGCTTGTGAAGGTTCTTTTTTAAAAAAAACTTCAAAATCATGCAAGTGAGAAATTTCCGAGTTACACCATCGTATTCGCCGTGCGATTACGTGTCTAATGACACATCATAAAATGAGATTCTACCAACAGGAAAATGGACCATTCTTGATACAGTCAAATTTCCATGGTTTGGTTTCTAAAACCAGCTCCGTTTGAAAGCAGACTGCACGTGCAAACGACACACATTGACGGAACAAACAAGGATTTCCGTTGTCAGTATGGAAGTAAACATAAATCTCACCACGGCCATTTTGTTGCGAAAAAAATTTAATCTTCTCAAACGGATGGTTTTTGTCTCAACTTAGGGCCAACAGTAAATTCGGTGCGTGTACAAAGCGGATGGATGTTCTGTCCCGGTTTACGCGTTTTACACGAAATGGCCATTTTTCGACAGGATTCCACGTTGCTTGTACCTAACTCGAAACCTATGAGCATTGGAAGTTTATGCCATACCATAGCATGGAAAGGCCATTCTGCGTCAAAACACGTGTAACGCAACACTTTGACGGGATTTGAAAACGGCCGATTTTTTGTAGTAAAACGTTCCAAGGTCATATCTCTCTGAAATACTGAGAAGAGGAGGCTGCTTTTATTTGCAAACGATGTAAAATGACGTTACAAGTTGTTGACTATATTCTGGATCGCCGGGTGATGAGAAAGAACTTTGGGCGTGATTTTTTTCTCTCGAACAAAAGTTAGTCATTTTGAAACGCGATATTCTGTTGTAACATAAAAGGCGTGGTCGGTTTAGTGTGTATTTGAAGCGGCAAATGTTGCATTGCATGTATACAGTTTCTATAGCAATTGAAAAGTATTTTCGCGCAGCTCGTGAGTTTTTAAAAAAAATAAATTCAAAACTATGCAAGTGAGAAAGCTGTAAGTTACACAATTGCATGCGCCGTGCGATTACGCCGCTGATGAAATATGATAAAATGAGATTCCATCACTTGGAAAATGGACGATACTTATGCGGGCAAACTTCCATGGTTTTGTTTCTGAAGCCATTTGAAATGAGATTGCACGTGCAACCGATACACAGCGATGGAACAGAAATTCATTGCCGTTGTTGACAACATGGAAGTGAACACAATTCTCACCACGGCCACTTTGTCTCGAAAAGAGTCAAAATTCTTAACCGGATGTTCTTCGTCTCAACTTCGGGCCAACATTAAATTCAGCGCGTGTACGAAGCGCATGGACGTTCTGATCCGGTTTACGCGTTTCGCACGAAATGGCCATTTTTCGACATGGTTCCACCGTGGTTGTACCTAACTCGAAACCTATCAGGATTGGACAGTTTATGTCACACCATAGCATGGGAAGGCAATTCTGCGTCAAACCACGTGTAGCGCAACACCTTGGCAGGTTGAAAACGGCCGATTTTTAGGTAGTAAAACGTCTATGATTATATCTCCCGAACTAATGAAAATAGAACGCTGCTCTAACTAGCAAACGATGTAAAGCGACGTCACAAGTTGCTGACTACATTCTTGACCACCGGGTGATGTGAAACAAATTTCTGCGTAGTATTTTTATTTCGAAAATAGTCAATAAGACGGAAAGCGATGTGTATTTACAAAATGAAAGAGCGTGGTCGATTTAGTGTGTCTATTAAGCGGGAAGTGTTTCTCTGCATGTTAACAGTTTCTACAGCAATTGTGGAGGATTTATGCACGGCTTGTGAATATTTTTTCAACTAACTTTAAAACATTGCAGGTGAGAAAGTTTCAAGTTACAACACCGTATTCGTCGTGCGATTACGCGTCTCATGACATCTGAAAAAATGAGATTCCACCAATATGAAAATGCACCATTCTTGATGCCCGAAAATTTCCATGGTTTTGTTTCTGAAGCAGCTCCGTTTAAGAACAGATTGCACGTGCAAACGATACAAAATGATAAAACAAACATTGATTGCCGTTGTTGTGAACATGGAAGTGAACAGAAATCTCACAGCGGCCATTTTGTTGCGAAAGTCAAAACTCTGAAGCGGATATTTTTTCGTTTCAAATGACGGCCAATAGTAAATTCAGCACTTGCACGAAGCGGATGCATGTTCTGTCCCGGTTTACTCCTTCTTCACAAACATATGTTACACATGTGTTTCTGTGCGTATAAACGGTTTCTACAGCAATTGCAACATAGTTACGCTCGGCTTGTAACGGATATTTCCAACTAACTTCAAAACTGCGCAAGTGAGAAAGTTTCAAGTTACAGACCGTATATCCCGTGAGATTACGTGTTCAATTACATAGGCCAGTTTAATATTTAAAAATTACCGTAGCTGCTTGCAAAAAAAAAAAATAACTCCACCAAAAAAGCTTCCTCCGCTTACCGAGTTTTATAAACGGTCCTAACAACCGGCGTAAATTTCACCGTCGACGGCTTTTTTAGACTCAAGGTCAGTTGTTTCCCATCAGAAGTGCCAGATGTTATCGTACCGCAAACAAAGATCTTTTTATTTTTACGATGGTCGATTATGCTCATTGACACCTTTTGTTGCTACCAATTAGCTGCAACAAGTGTCTTTTGTGTGCAATTTGTGTTTTTGTTCCGCAATAAAATTTTAGCATCTATATTCAAAACAAATTTCTACCTGAGCAGTAGGCAGTGGTCAAAGATACACAGGAAAATATAGCTCGGCGTGCGAAACCTTTGCGCTTTCTGACTAGTTAAAGAAGGTAGGAAACATTCGCAGTCGCATAATAATCAAATGCATTCATGGTCATGCCGAGTAGATATAAAGCAAGTGTGGCAAGTAACTTATTAGTCGTTTCGTACGCGCGCTGAGTTTACCATTGGCCCCAATTTGAGAAAAACTTACCTTTCTTAATTTTGTTTTTTCGCAACAATATGGCCGCGGTGAGATTTCTTTTCACTTCCGTGTTGGTAGCAACGGCACTGAATGTTTTTCGATCAATGTGTATCGTTTGCACGAGCAAGCTGCTTTCAAACGGAGCGGGTGTCAGAAACAAAACATTGGAACTTGCGCGCATCAAGAATGGTGGATTTTAGAAGTGGTGGAATCTTATTGTATTATAAGTCATTAGACCTGTCATCGCACGGCGAACACGCTGGTGTAACGTGATATTTTATCATTTGTATAGTTTTGATGTCATTTGAAAAGACACCCACAAGCCGCACTTGCTGTAGATTTTCCAATTGCTGTAGAAACTGTTTACATGCACAGAAACACTTGCCGTTTCATACACACACTCACTGGACCATGCCATTTCATTTTATAACACAAAATGACGTTTTCAAAATTCTGACATTTTTCGAAAGACATGGCCACGCCCAATTTTTTTTTCTCATCACGAGGTGATCAAGAATGTAGTCAACAACTTGTAAACTCGTCTTACATCGTTTGAAGTAAAAGCAGCCTTCTGTTTTCGTACTTCGAGAGAAATGAGCTTGGAACCTTTTACTAACCAAAAAATGACGGTTTTTAAAATTCTGCCAATGTGTTGTTTTACACTTGTGTTGCCGCAGAATTGCCTTTCCACCCTATGGTGTGACACGAACTGTCCAAAGCCGATAGGTTTTGAGTTTGGTACAACCAACATGGAATTCTGTGGAAAAATGGCAAGTTCGTCAAAACACGGCAACCGGCACAGAACATGCATCCGCTTCATACACGCGCTGAATTTCCTGTTTGCCCCCATTTGAGACAAAAAATATGCGTTTCGAATTTTGAAAGTTTTTCGCCAGAAAGTGGCCGTCGCGAGATTTGTGTTCACTTCCATGTTAACACCAACGACACTGAATGTTTGTTCCAGCATTGTGTTTCGTTTTTACATGGTGTGTACTTTCAAACGGGGCGGGTATTAGAAACAAAAGCTTGGACATTGTTACATTGGCGGTATGTTATGGTGTTATGGGCCATTAGAGGCACAATCGCAGGGCGAATACGATGGTTGACGTGAAATCTTATCACTTGTATAATTTTTAAGTTAGTTGAAAAACACTCACAAGGCGCGCTTGCTGTAGATTTTGCAATTGCTGTAGAAACTTTTTACAAAAACACCTGCCGCTTTGTACAAACCAAATAGACCATGGTTTTTATTTGATAAAAAACGCATTTTGAAAATTTTGCGTTTTATTCGAAAAAAATGATCACCCCAAATTTTTGTCTCATTACCCGGTGATCAAGAATGTAGTCAACAACTTGTAAGATCTTTTTACATCGTTTGAAAGTAAAAGTAGCATTCTATTTTCATTGGTTCGAAAGATAAGAGCTTGGACCTTTTTACAAACCGAAAAACTGCCGTAGTTAACTTCTGCGAAAGTGTTGCGTTACACCTAATTTCATGCAAAATTGTCTTTCCATGCAATGGTCTGACATAAACTGTCCAATGCCGACATGTTTTGGGTTAGGTACGACCAACGTGGAAATATGTGGAAAAATGGCCATTTCGTGCAAAAAGCGTTAACCGGCGAGGAACATGCATCCGTTTTGTACACGCGCTAAATTTACTATTGTCCCATTTGAGACGAAAAACATAGTTTTTTTAAGTATTGATCTTGCTCGCAACAAAGTGGCCGCGGTGAGATTTCTGTTCACTTCCACATTGATAACAACGGCACTGAATGTTGTTCGATCATTGTGCATCGTTTGCACGAGCAGTCTGCTTTTAAACGGAGCGGGTGTTGGAAACAAAACCTTCGAAATTTGCGCGCACCGTGAATGGTGCATTTTCCAAGTCTGTGAATCTAATTGTATTATGGGTCATCAGAGGCGTAAACGCATGGTATAATGGCGAATGCGATGGTATAACGAGAAGTTATGCAACTTGTATGGGTTTTATGTTAGTTGAAAACACCCACAAGCTGCGCTTGCTATAGATTTTGCAATTGCTGCAGAAACTGTTAAGATGCACAGAAACACTTGCCGCTTCAAGCACACTAAATGGAACATGCCCTTTCATTTTAAAGCACAAAATGACATTTTAAACTTTTGGCTTGTTCAAAAAAATGTTTTATGCCCAAATTTTACTTTCTTCACAAGGTGATTAAGAACGTAGGTAACAACCTGTAACATCGTTTTACATCGTATGGAAGTAAAAGCAGCCTTATATTTTCATTGGTTCGAGATATATGAGCTTCGAACGCTTCACTACCTAAAGATCGGAAGCTTTGAAATTCTGCAAATGGTTTGGGTTACATCTATGTTGTCGCAGAATTGCCTTCCCATGCTACGGTGTGCCATCAACTGTCCAATGCCGACAGGATTTGAGTTATATAACCCCAACGTGCAAATGGTTACGTCGAAAAATGGTTACTTCGTGCAAATCGCGTAAACCGGCACAGAACATCTATCCCCGTCGTAAACGTGCTGACTTTGCAAATGGCCCAGATTCGAGACGAAAAAACATGCGTTTCTGAAATTTGACTTTTTTAGCAGCAAAGTGGCCGCGGCGAGATTTGTATTCACTTCCTCGTTGACAACAACGGCACTGAATGTTTGCGCCACCGTTGTGTATCGTTTGTACGTGGAATCTGCTTTCGAACGGATCGGGTTTCAGAAACAAAACCATGGAAATTTGCGCGCATGAAGAATGATGCATTTTCTAAGTAGTGTAATCTCATTGTATTATAAATCATTAGATGCGTGATCGCGCGGCGAATACGATGGTGTGACTTAAAATTTCATCACTTGTATAGTTTTGAATGTAGTTGAAAAAGCACGCACCAGCTGCGCTTGCTGCAGATTTTGCAATTGCTGTAGAAACTGTCTACATGCACAGAAACACCTGCTGCTTCATACAAACACTAAATGGAACATGCCCTTTTATTAAAAAAAACTGGCACTTTCAAAGTTTTGCTTTATATGAAAAAAGAGTGTTACTCCCAATTTTTTTTTTCATCAGGCGGTGATCATGAATGTAGGCAAGAGCTTGTAGCATCGCTTTACGTCGTCTGTAAGTAAAAACAGCCTTCTATTTCACGGGTTTGAGAGATAAGAGATTTGAACGTTTTATTACCCAAAAAACGGCCGTATTGAAATTCCGCCATTGTTATGCGTTACACCTATTTCGACGCTGAAATTCCTTCTCATGCCATGGTGTGACATAAACGGTCCAATGCAGATAGGTTTTGAATTAGGTACAACCAACGTGGAATTAGGTCGAAAAATGGCTATTTCTTGCAAAACGCCTAGACCGGCACCGAACATGCATCCGCTTCGGACACGCCCTGAATATACTATTGGCCCTCATTTGAGACAAAAAACATGCGTTTCCGAAATATGACGTTTTTTGCAACAAAGTGGCCGTGGCGCGATTTGTGTTCACTTCCATGTTGACAGCAACGGCACTGAATGTTCGTTCTATCATTGTTTATCGTTTGCACATGCAATCTGCTTTGAAACGGAGTAAGTTTCAGAAACAAAACCATGGAAATTTGCGCGCGTCAAGAATGGTGCATTTGCCAAGCTGTGGAATCTCATTGGTAGGTCATAAGACACATAATCGCACACCGAATACGATGGTGAGACTTTGAATTTTGTAACTTGTATAGTTTTGATGTTATTTGAAAGAACACACACAAGCCACGCTTGCTGTAGATTTTGCACTTGCTGTAGAAACTGTTTACATGCACATAAACACACCCCGCTTCATACACACACTAAATGGTCCATGTCCTTTGTTTTACAACAAAAATCTGATTTTCAAACTTGATTTTTTTTTCGAAAAAATGGTCACGCCCAACTTAGTTATCATTACCCGGTGTTCAACATTGTAGTCAAGAACTTGTAACATCGTTTTAAAATCGTTTGCAAGTAAAAGCAGCCTTCAATTTTCATTGGTTTGAGATATACGAGCTTCGACCGATTTACTACTCAAGGAACGGCCGGTTTTCACTTCTGCCAATTTGTTGCGTTACACCTGTTTTGACGCAGAATTGCCTTCCCATGCTATGGTGTGACATAAAATATCTAATACCGATATGTTTTCAGTTAGGTACAACCAACGTGACATTATTTCCAAAAACGGCATTTCGTGCAGACCGAGTAAACCGGCACAGAACATGTATCCGCTTGATACACACGCTGAATTTACTAATGGTCCTCATTTGAGACGGAAAAACATGCATTTCTGAATTTTGACGTGTTTGCAACAAACTGGCCGTGGCGAAATTTGTATTCACTTTAGTGTTGACAACAACCGCACTGAATGTTTGTTCCATCATTGTGTATCGTTTGCACAAGCAATCTGCTTTCAAAAAGGGGTTTTAGAAACAAGACCTTGGAAATTTGCGCGCATAAAGAATGGTGGATTGTGGAATTGTTAGAATCTTAATGTAATGTAGGTCATTAGACGGGCATTCCCACGGCAATTGCAATCGTGTGATTTGAAATTTTATCACTTGTATAGATTTTAAGTTAGTTGAAAATACAGTCACGAGCCGCGCTTGCTGTAGATTTTGCAAATGCTGTAGAAACTGTTTACATGCTCAGAAATAATTGCCGCTTTACAGGCACACCAAATGGACGATGCCCTTTTGTGTTATAACAAAAACCTTATTTTCAAAATTTAACTTTAAAAAAATTGGTCACGCCCAAATTTTTCTTTAAAAAATCGGCGTTACCGCTTGTTTTCAAACATTGTCAAGATTTTAAAAATGCGAGTTTTTCCAATAAAATTAAAAGTGATCGAGCAAATATTCAGACCCCCTGTTGTCAACATTGAAGTGAAAACAAATCTCGCCACGGCTACTTTGTTGCGAAACAAGTCAACATTTAGAAACGCATGCTTTTTCGTGTGAAATGAGGGCCAATGGTAAATTCAGAACGTGTACAAAGTGAATGCATGTTTTGTGGTGGTTTGCGCGTTTTCACGAAATGGCCATTTTTCGACATAATTCGACGTTGTACCTAACTCAAAACCTATCGAAATGGGACAGTTAATGTCAAATTGTAGCATGGGAAGGCGATTCTGCGTCAAAATAGGCGTAACGCAACACATCGACAGAATTTGAAAACGGCCGTTTTGGGTAGTCAAAGTTCCACGCTCATGTCTTTCGAACAAAGGAAAATAGAAGCCTGCTTTTGCTTGCAAACCAGGTAAAACGATGTTACAAATTGTTGACTACATTCTCGATCAACGGGTGACAAGAAAAAATTCAAAATTTTAAAGATGCAGTTTTTTGTTTTCCAACGAAAGGGCATGGCCCATTTAGTGTGTGTATGAAGCGACAAGTCTTTCTATGCATGTTAGCAGTTTCTACAGCAATTGAAAAATATATATTAAGCACGGCGTGTGGTTGTTCTTTTCAACTCATATAAAACGTACACAAGTTATAAAAGTCACGTTACACCATCGTAGTCGTGGTGCGACGACGCGTCTAATGACCAATAATACAATAGGATTCCACGACTTGGAAACTGCACCATTCTTGATGCGAGCAAACCTTCAAGGTATTGTTTCTGAAATCCGGTCCGTTTCAAAGCAGATTGCACGTGCAAACGACACACCATGATTGAACAAACATTCAGTGCCGTTGTTTTTAACGTTGTTGTGAAAGCAGATTTGAAAACGGGCGTTTTTGGGGTAGTAAAAAGTTCCAAGCTCAAATCTCTCGAACCAATGAACAGACATGTGCCCGGTTCCTAACATCGGTTCCTGGGTCCCACTGGCTCTTTCGACAAAACAAGATGCTGGATCCTGGTTCTCACTGGTTCTTTCGGCAAAACAAGATGCTGGATCCTGGTTCCCACTGGATCTTTCGACAAACAAGACGCTGGATCTTGGTTCCCACTGTTGTTTTTTTTGTTGTTGATAGAACAAGACCCTGAATCCCGGTTCCCACTGGATCTTTCGACAAAGAAAAACACTGGATCTTGGTTCTCATTGGTTCTTTCGACAAAACAAGACCCTGGATCTTGGTTCTCACTACTTCTTTCAACAAAACAAGACCGTGGATCCTGGTTCTCACTGGTTCTTTCGACAAAATAAAACCCTGGATCCTGGTTCCCAATGGATCTTTTGACAAAGCATTATGCTACATCCTGATTCCCATTGGTTCTTATACAAAGCAAACCCTGGATCTTGTTTCCTACTGTTCTTTCAACAAACACAAGACCTGTATCTTGGTTCCCATTAGTTATTCTGTAAGCACTGGCTTCAGCTCCCAGTTTCCCCTGTTTTTCTGTCAATACTAGCTCCAGGTTCCCATAAGCTTTTTGGCAAGCCAACAGAAATACCAACATGCATGATACTAAACCACCATGTCTCACAGTTCACACTAGTTATTTTACCAACACTAGACTCCTGAGGTCAGAATATGGAGAACTCTGACAGTCTTGGAACCTCGGAAAAATTGGCCTGAAAAAGTCATCCTGCATAACCCAAATACTTTGCTCTAAAAAAGCAGATCTGTTCATCATGGACAAGTCAAAATAAACGGCATGTCCTGACTCTGTAACAACAATACAGCTTTTCCAGAAGCCTGAGCACAAGGCTCAAGCAGATATAGATTCATTATGTGCATGACAAAGCAGCATCAATGTGGGACTAACTTTGGTCTGCAGGTGGGCTGGGCAGGTGTAAAAAATTGTTGCTGAGCCTTGATGGTGACCTGTGATACTGGGATGGTTTTCTGGTATATATATATATATATATATATATATATATTTATTTATTTATTTATATATTTATATATTTATATATATATACATATATATATATATGTATATATATATATATATATATATATATATATATATATATATATATATATAGTCACTTCAAGCAACCAAGCAACTTGCTTGCTTCTTGCTAATCCATGTAACAAGTACACATAGCTGAGCCAGAGATGACTCACATTCTTTAGCTCCTTTGCCTGCTAGTGCCAGGTCCTGGTTGCAATAACTTTGACACAACCACCGACCCCAGGAACATCCAGCCCGGTTCCTGGTTCTCGCGGGTTTTACAGGAAGAACAGTTACGACTCATTTGTTTGCCAAATCTCCACACCATTAGTGCCATAAGTTAATTTGCCAGAAACGCTCCAGCAAAATATGGTGGTAACTGGTAGGTGGACAGAGGGAACATTCCAAGCTATTAACCTAATGCATTATTCCGTCAAATTGGACGCAAGTTCATCTCATCTCCCCCCATACCGCACATTTCACACCTCACACCGACCGTGCACTAGTAGTGCGTCGCCGTACACATTACCATGGAAACCACGCCAGCTGAGCTTTATCTTCGGAAGAACGCAGTCTTATCAGCTGATCAATATTTGTTCCATACCACTACTAGCTGGTTATATATATATATATATATATATATATATATATATATATATATATATGTATATGATTAATTATTTCCGTGATATCCGCACGGAAGAGCGGGTCTGTCCTTTCAGGATAACATTAGGCAGCTAACAGCCCAGTTGCAGACCTAGCAGGTCTGCATCATACCTGTGTCGTGACAAGTTATTGTTGTGTTTTCTCTTAATTTGTAGTTTTATTAACATTGAAGCACAGCAGATTTGTTTCATGGTATATGAGGAACAGCCTGAGCAGATAACCAGCAATGTTCATAGACTTAATTTTATTAATTACATTAAGAGCAGTATATATGCTGGACTGAAAA
>NW_023597034.1:11259461-11306961 GCF_011947565.3 Pollicipes pollicipes | reverse complement strand
CGCTGAAGCGCATGTTGTACGAGCCAAAGCTGGCTCTGCAGAGGGCGGCGGACATTTGCCGCACCTGTGAGTCGGCGAGTGAGATAGGTGCTGCCATCGCTGCGAGCAGACTGCTGTGGCTCGAGTGTCGGCTTACCGTGAACTGCGTGCCCGCCCCCCCTTTCCGCTCATGCATGTCGAGACGATACCTACCCACGCTGCGGCCCGAACAAGACATGCCGGCGGAGTGTGCTATCCCGGGTGGATGCACCGTTCCATGCATACGGTATTACTGGTCACTTCGCGCCGATTGGCACCTGCTCAGCCGCCCGTTCGCGGCCGCCCCAGGCGGCGGTCGCCGCTGGCAGGGCGCCAGGTCACGTGACGGCTCGGCCGGCGACCGGCCGTTCGGCCTGAGTGAGTCGCTATCCCGCGGCGGGCGAGTCGGGGGGATTGGTGCAGCGCCGGCAGGTGCAGACGGGAAGAGTTCGGGGATACGGTGAATCATTGCCGATGTCCACGTGGATCGGCTGGCCGCCATGCCGCCGCGGCGTCCTCCCACGCGGATTGAGATGATGCTCATCCACTGATCAGGCTTTACGGCCGTGTTATGCGCGCCAGATATCGGAGCGGAGGCTACGGTGATGGGCGCTGAGATGCAGTGTCCATGGGCGTCACGGAGTGCTGGATGAACCGTGAAAGTGACGAGACTGGGTTCTGGTCCGCTGGACGCACGCTCCTGACGTGTACCGGTCAGTTCAACGCCACCGTCACTGGATGATCGCGAGGCTGTCATGACTGCCTTCATGCGACGACAGCCCACAGGCTAAGCTGGCGTGATGCCGTGCGTCTACAGATTCCATCTGCCGACTCTCCGGCCCAGATTCCTCCTGCCAGCATCGCGCAGTGCCATTCCGATACAGACCATCCACGCGCGGACCGGAGCAGTGACCGCCAGATCTGCTCACGGTCTGCCCGCGGCTCACTAGCGCCACCTGTTGACTGACTACCAGCGCCGTCTGCAGGCTATACCCTGGAGGACGGATAGCCATCGCTGCCTACCTGCTTTCGCCGCCTACCTGCAGCGCGGCCCGGTGGCCGGGCAGCTGGGTGCCGCTCGGGAGCCGCGGAGCGCGGTGCACCGCGCGGCCCGGAGGCCTTCTGAGTCGCCGTCGACAGTGCCAACACCCAGCTCCCTGCCTGCATGGGAACAGGACCACAGCCCCTAGGCGCCGTCATCGGAGAACATTAACCGCCCTCAGACGCTGCCGGAAGAGAGGAATTACGATAAACCCGTGACAGTTCCAGTTCGCTCGGCAGTCGCTTGGCTACTGCGGCTGTCAGATCTCATTTGAGAGATTATGGGACTGCTTCGGTTGTACGAGATCTATGCTCCATAAGCCAGGTGCGGTTATCTGAAGATGTTTTGTTTGCAGATATAATATTCAGCTGCCTGCCCGACTTTCGACCCAACTCATCCTTTAGAATGCTGCTGTATTCATACAAAAATGAGGATAAAGGAAATAGAACAAGGCTATCACGTCGACTGATGGCCACGCACCCCAGTCTACAAGTGATCACAATATTCTATTCCGCACGATATCATATGGTCTGAAAATGAAACGTGTTTACCAATCTAACTCCAAATTTGATGAAAATCCCACCGTCAAAATCTGCATGTGTCTTCCCGATCCCAGTTCAAAGACTTCGCACCGTTGGCAGAAAACCTCAGGAAGCGGTTTCGACACTCGCAGGAAAAAGGGCATATCCGCAAAAATATCATTCAATCACATTGTCTTCTTCCACGTGGGACAGCATGCATTTGGCAGCATGCAAATGCATTTGTGATTGCAATGTGGTCAAATCATCGCATCTTCTGATTGGATAATGCTCATTGTGAACGGAGCTCAGCATATGGTCCTTTTTGGCTCACCTTGGCTCACCTTTCCTTTTGCCAATCGGTGCCAATCCAAACCTTTTGCCAATCGGCCCGTGTGCGAAACGGACGAGTGGAGAAATTCGTCCACGTCGATACGCATTTGTGATTGCATTATGATCAGATCAGCACATATGCTGGTTGGATAATGCACAGTGTGAACGAAGCTGAGCATGTGCTCGCACTTTATGCCAATTGTTGCACGAGCAGAGATGTCTGTTGATTGGATAAAGCACGACGTGAACGAAGCTGAGCATGTGCTTGCACCTTTTGCCAATCGGTGCCCGAGCAGAGATGTCTGCTGATTGTGTAATGCACAATGTGAACGAAGCTGAGCATGCGCTCGCACCTTTTGCCAATAGGTGCCCGAGCAGAGATGTCTGCTGATTGTGTAATGCACATTGTGAACGAAGCTGAGCATGTGCTCTCACCTTTTGCCAATCGGTGCCCGAGCAGAGATGGCCGTCCGCCGGGGCCGGGTTGAGAGCGAAAGCAGACTAGTGGAGAGAATCGTTTTCGTTGATACGCAGTTGTGACTGCAATGTGGTCTGATCAGCGCAAGTGCTGATTGGATAATGCACAATGTGAGCGACGCTGAGCATGTGGTCGCACTTTTTGCCAATCGGTGCCCGAGCGGAGATGGCCGCCCGCCGAGGGCGGCCCAAGTGCCAAACAGCGTGCACACAGTGCACACGTGTTGAACAGCGCACACGTGTTGACAAGATGAAACAGGCCGTTTTCGATGCAGTTTTACGTTCACCGCTGTATCACGGCACGGAAAAAGGTAGAAGCCTGAATTTTTGTTCCTAACATTCACGACTGAGGGGGCTACATTTTCAGTTCGCATTGCGACTTTCTACAACGCACCGTTGCGGTGCAACTTGCAGGACAAATCGTAGGATGCCATGCTTTAAAAAACGGCACTGAGTACCAGCCGCTACTGTCAAAACGATGCGCGATCTAGCGTTGAAAGCTGCCTCAGCGTGTCGGCCGAAATGTCCTGTCTGTAATGCACCATTTGGTTGACCGCATTTCAAAAAACGTCGTTCGCAAATGGCCCTAGACAAAGGGGTTCCATGACGGTTTTTTTTCGCCGAGAAAGCGTCAAGTTACTGTCCCGACTCCCGTCGTACGCCCTGTGCGATAAGGGTCAAAATCATCATTCGCGCGGCGAGCTTTCGACTTTGTTCATTAAGCCGAGCTTCACGTTTAAAGAACGAGAACTCTGGCCTGCCTTCAGGTTTTCCGGAAGTTGGCCGGCAGAGGGGGCGATCTCGGCTCAAGCATGGCGGTCGGGGGTGCGCTGTGCGTTGCGGTCGCCGTGCGCGCGCGGGCGTGGTTTTTGTTGCGACGGGCCTAGTTTGAAAGACCGAAGCCGAATTCAAGCCGCCAGTCAAAACCATGCGTGAGTTAGCTTTGAAAACCACGTAGGCGTGTTGGCCGGCTCATTGTCTCTCTTTACCACACCTTTGCTGATTGCATTATTGCACATGTCGCTCGCAAATGAGTCCAGATTGATGGGTGTCACAGCGGCTTTTTGCGCCGCGAGGAAACGGCGTTGTTCGGTGTATTGGCCGGCGCCGGAGTTTGCTTCCAGGTCGAACGGGCGTCTGATGACGTGATGGGCTGCCGTAATTTAACTCCCACAGATTATGCTATCTGGCACTAGAATCTCGACGGCGATGGGTTGCAGCCACGACGCGGCAATGGCACGAAAAGGTGTACGGTGCGAAAGGGTACGGTCACATGTATCACGTGGCACATGCTTTTTCTCTTCCACGGGCTTGCACGTTGCACGTTGTGTGCCACATCTCGGCTTTCTGGTGCTACATTGGCTGTTTTGGTTTTGTGATTCAGTTGGTGATCGCGGTGTGTATTTTGGTGATGAAGGGGTGAATTCTGGGTGGTGCTGAAGTTAATGTTCCCGAGCGGAGTCGTGATGTCTTATTGTGCAAAATCGCGGCGCCTTCATGCTGATCTTCCGCTTCCGTTGTGAAATGTGGCGCACCTCGATCGCTGCGGCTCGGACGGCATCCTTTCGGTACCGGCGAGCGATCGCTGTACAACAGTCAGCGCTGCATTGTGATGCCTCAGCCGGCGAGGATCAGACGCCTCAAGAGTCAATCTGCATATCAACGTCGGCTGGAGGTAAGCTATGGGCGAGATAAGTCTGATGTTCACCGATTAGCAATGCCCTTGTTCCTCAACAGCATAGCGCAAAGCTGGAGGTAAGTCAATAAGATCCGGGCGAAATAAGACTGATGTTCACCGATTAGCAATGCCGTTGCTTTCCAGCTGAGCCACCCTCCCCCCCCCCCCCCGCCAAAAAGAAAAATGTGTCGTAGGGCGCAGTGTAATATAAGGATTCCACTTGGCATGGCACGTCAGAAACAACCCGCGCGAGGTTCTGTCATGGCCATGACCTTTGCTTATTAAAATGCGGACGAAAGAAGCCTCATGTTCATCTATTAGCAATGCCGTTGTTTTTTAAATACGTTGCGGGAGAGCTGGAGGTAAGCTGGTAACATCCGGGTGAATTAAGCCAGGTGTTCCCCAATTAGGAATGTCATTGTTTCTCAACTGTGTAGCGCCAAAATGCAGGTGTTCAGATTACAAGAATTACATAAATAGACTAGGCGCCACGCGCCCCATGTAAGACACATGCGCACGGCATTATGCAGGCACAGATGGCGGAGTTGACAGTGACTAATCCTTGATGAAATCGTGCACCGCACAACGTCCAGTGCCATCTAGCGAGGCAGGCGGCAGACGCATCTTCAGTGGCGCCCTTTATAATGCTGATTGTGCCTCCAGTCTGTGGTGCTGCCTGTACCCATAGACAAGGCGTGTTCTATAGCAATTGCAATGACAATATTAATCAATCACATGCGGTGATAAGCTAAGGAACCATTAGTATGACATATGATCGATCAACTTGATTTTGATTTCTATTGATACTATTTGCGTAAATTTTCGCTCGCTTCAATGGCGTGCAGTGATCGTACATATGGTGTGATATATTGCTTCGAGTGCGGGCGCCATGTTACCGAAAACCCGTGCAATGTTCTGTCAGGGCCACGGCCTTTCGTATGGCATGGTTCTGACAGCACAATGGCTGACCAATCACATGCTGTTGTTAATGTGCCATTGCTTTCTGATGAATACTCGGCGTGTGAGATTCAAAAGAAGACTCCATCCAGCGCAATCAGTATGAATATTACATGCATTAACTCTGCATTTGGTCCTTTCCAGGCGACGGCCGTGTGGCGACCAGCGAGCCTCCCGCTGCGGCGGCGGCGGCCGCTACCGTCACCACCGCCTCTGCACCGTCGCTGACGCCGCCGCTGCCTGCGCCTGTCCGCGAGCCTGGCGTTGTGGCGACGGGTCCACAGCCCGAAGCCGTCGTCACCGCCCCGGCGCTGCCCGCTGCCGATGCGGCCGCCGCCTCGGCGCCGCCGCCGCAGCCCGTGACTGGAACCAAGCGGCGTCGGGATCTCTCGGCAAATGGCAAGGAAGAGGGCGGCGAGGGCCTCAGAGGCTGGACCAGAACGGACGAAACGGCTCTCCATCAACGCCGCAAGTGCAGCCTCTGCCCGGCAACAGGAGGCATCGCCGGAGCGGCAGGAGCGGAACGCCGTCCGCCTTGCCGCTGGCCGGCAGCAGGAGACATCGCCGTAGCAGCAGGAGCGGAACGCGCGGAACGCCGCCCGCCTTATCGCTGGCCGGCAGTAGGCGTGGCAGCAACGCGCCGCGCGCATGGCAGCGCTGCACTACGCTAGAGGCACGTTTATGGCGCTGCCCGAAATGCAGCTGGGCCAGGTGGGGGCCGTCTGCGCCCACTGCGGCGCGCTGTGCTGGCGACAGGAGTCGTCCGGCGCCTGCTGCCACGACGGCAAGGTGGCTCCGTCGCACCTCCCGCCGCCGGCCCCAGCCCTGTGCCAGCTGTTTGAGCTGGAGTCGCCACACCACCGGCACTTCCGTCACCAACATGCGGGCGTACAACAGCGCGTTCCAGCTGGCCAGCATGGGCTGCAAGGAGGTGCACCAGCCGGGCTGGAACCCGACATTCACGGTGCATGACAGCGTGTGCCACCGTGTCGGCAGCCTGTTTGCCGGTGGAGGGCGCGCAGCCCCAGTACCTGCAGCTGTACTTATTCGAGCAGGAACTGAAGGCGCGTGCCAACATCTTCACCACCTTGCGGCAGAATGTCATGCGGCTGCTCCAGGACATGCTGCACGAGTGCAACGCCTACGTGCGAGGCCTGCGCTCGACGATGGAGCTGGTGCAGCACGCCCCCGATGACATCAAGATCATCATCAGCGCACAGCGACGGCCGCCCGGCGAGCACGAGCGCCGCTCCAACCTGCCTGAGACCGGGGGGGGGGGGAGGGGGGGGGGCGGTGCCGACTATTCCGGACGAGCCGAGGGGCGTGCGCGACATCGTGCTGCACCGGCGTGACGGCGGGATGGAGCGCATCAACGAGTGCCATCGAAGTTACCACCCGCTGCATTGTGTGTTGCTGCATCCGCACGGCACGCACGGGTGGTCGTTCGAGATGAAGCGCGAGCTCGGTTCGAGATGAAGCGCGAGCTCGGCGTGACGGCGCTGCAGTACTGCGCGTTCCACCTGCGCTACAGACCCGGACACTTCAGCATCATGCCGCGCGGCCCGCCGGCTCTTCCAGCAGCTGCTGGTGTGCGCCTCCGCCAGTGCAGTTGGACCGGCTGTGCTACCTGCGGCAGCACCAGGACGCCGTGCACACCGAGACCCTGCGCGGCGTAGCGGACGCGATCAATGCTGATGACGCGCATGGCGCCGCCATCGGGCGCGTCGTGCTGCCGGCAACGTTTGTCGGCGGCGCACGCTACATGGTGTCGAAGCCGAACGACGCCATGGCGTACGTGTGCGAGTACGGTGGCGGGGACCTGTTCATCACCGTCACCTGCAACCCGCTGCGGCCGGAGATCACCGCCACGCTGGAGCGCCAGTACCCCGGACAGCACGCTCAAGACCATCCTGAGGCCGTGTCGCTGGTGTTTCGCCAGAATGTCCGGGCACTGATGACCACTCTCCGGCAAGGTGGTGTCCTTCGGCCGCGTTGCGCGCCTCCATCTACACCATCGAGTGGCAGAAGAGGGGCCTGCCGCACGCGCATGTCGTGCTCTGGCTGGCGCCGGAGGACATGCCGCGTCCCGACCAGCTGGATCACTTTGTGCGCGCCGAGATCCCGGACGCCGACGCCGAGCCGGAGCTGCACGCCACCGTCACCACCAAGATGGCACACGGACCGTGCGGCACCCTCCGTGCGACGGCGCCGTGCATGGTGGACGGAGTGTGCAAGAAGCGGTTCCCGAAGGCCTTCCAGTCCATTACGGAGGTGCACGACACGGGATACCCCCGATACCGGCGCCGCAGCCCCCGTGGCGGAGGACGCACGGCGCGGATCTCCGGCCGGCCGGGCGGCGCCGTCGAGGTCGATTCCCGGTGGTTTGTGCCCTACAATCCGTTCCTCAGTCGCGCCCTGGACGGCCATGTCAACATGGAGATCATCACCCACGCCGTTACGTGCATACGGTACGTCATCAAGTATGTCACTAGGGGCGGAGACCAGGTGATGTTCCGGGTGTCGACTGGAGACGAGGTGGTCGACGAGATCGTCACCTACCAGCAGGGCCGCTACCTGAACGCCATGGAAGGCGACGTGGCGGCTTCTCGGCTACCCCGTCCACGAGCACCAGCCGCCAGTGCAGCAGCTGCCCGTCCACCTGGGCGGCGACGACCAACCGCTGCGCTTCCGCGCCGGCGACAGCCCGCGTCAAGTGGCGGAGGACGCTGGCGCCGACAACAAGCTCACCGGCTTCTTCAAGCTGTGCGCGGAGGACGAGTTTGCCCAGACTCTGCTCTGCCACAGTGTGCCGCGCTACCACACGTGGCAGATGGGAGCTCGGTGCTGGCGTCGGCGCCGCCGAGGCACGCCGCACCCGGACGTTGCCGGCATCTTCATCGCTGAAGACATAGGCCGCGTCTACGCCGTCAGCCCGCGCGCCGGGGAGGCGTTCTTCCTGCGCCTACTCCTCCACAACGTGCGTGGGCCGCGCTCCTACGAAGAGCTGCGCACGGTAGACGGCCAGGTGAGCACCACTTTCAGGGGGGCATGCTCGGCACACGGCCTGCTGGAAAACGATCAGCGCTGGCACCGGGCCATGGAGGAGGTGACCGTCGTCGCCTTCCCCCGCCATTTGCGGCGGCTGTTCGCCGTGATCGCAGTCGAAGGCCGCGCCAGCTGCGATCTGCTGCGGCTGTGGCGCACCTTCCGGCACGCCATGTCCGAGGACGTGCGCCGTCGGCTGTCGCGGGCGGGCGGCGGCGGCGGCGTCGACGACACCGAAGACATCGACGAAGCCGACGGCAGCGGCGGGGACACCCAAGACACCGAGCACGAACCTGGTATGCGGCTCATCTACGTCCGCGACCCTGCGCCTCATCGGTCGTCATCTGCGCCGCCTCAGCGGCCAGGATGCTGGCCGACGTCGGCGTGCTGCACCCGGCCGACACTCCAAGCCAGCCGATCGCCGAGGACGGCGGCGAGGCGCTGGGCCGCCAGCGTGCGCACGTGGCCGCCTGCCGCTGCTGACCGACGAGCAGCGCGTCGCCTACGACGAGGTCATGCGGCGGCTTGACGCGGGCAACAGTGGTCCCATGTTTCTGCAGGCACCGGGAGGTAAGTAGGCAACCACACTTTCAAAAGCGGAAAATTTTGCGATTGCATCACGTAATCTGTGTCGTCAATGACGTTCGCAACGTTCGCTGGCCTGCTGCCAGTCCATTGCATTGTGTCGCGGCGTGCAAGTACGACTAACGCGCTGTGTCCACACGTGCTGTGCTATAATGCTGTAGCAGTATGGACATGTGTGTTTTCGATTTTGCGATAGCATGATGCACCAAACCGCAAGCACTCGCCATGCCATGTGCGCTCGCAGTGCGCCGTTCCCGGCTGCGTGCGGCATTCGGACATGATGGCGGATTGAACAGCATGTCTTGTACATGTGCGATGCACTTCTTTCTCCGGCAGGTTCTGGCAAGACCTTCCCTGGAGAACCTGCTGCTGACGGCTGTGTCCGGCGCCGGCGGCGAGGCCATCACCGTGGCGTCGTCCGGCATTGCCACCAGCCTCCTGGACGGCGGCACGATTGCCCACTGTCGCTCTCACATCCCACACCCCACTCCACCTGTACGACGCGTTCACCTGTGACCCGCGCGACAGCTCACCGGCCACCGACGACTTCAGACGCTGCGTGCTGCTGGTGTGAGATGAGGCGGCAATGGTGCATCGGCGGGCGGTGAAGGCCGTCGACGCGGCGCTGCGCGACGTGCGTGAGTCGGAGAGGCCGTTCGGTGGCCTCCTCACCGTTGTCACGGGCGACTGGCAGCAAATCCTGCCGGTCATCGGGGGCGGTGGCAAGTGCCACATTGTCGACGCGTACCTCAAGTCGTCTCCCCTGTGGCAGCACGTGACGTGCCTCACGCTGCGCACCAATATGAGCGCGCAGCTGCAGGGGGACGCCGAGGCGGGCGAGTACGCCCGTTTTCTCTGCCGGCTGGGGTCCGGCCAGGTGCCCCGGTGCCCCTACACAGAGGACCATGTTAAGCTGCTACCGGCGGTGCGCAGCTCGGCGTGGTCCTTGGCTGAGTTGGCGGCCCGGATTTATCCCGTCCTGTCGCAAAAGAATTGGCGGCACAGAGTGGCTCGAAGAGCGGGCCATCCTCACCGTATTCAATGCCGGCGTCAAAAGAATCGATTGTCACATCACGCCATTGACCGTCCGCAGGAGCCGGAGCACGTGTACAGGAGCGTAGACAGTATGTCCGACCCTGACGCGGTGCCGCTGGCCACCAAAATTCGTAACGGCATCGAGCTTTCTGGCATGCCAGCACATTGTATCCGGCTTAAGGCCGGCGCTCCGGTCCCCATGCGTAATCTCGACGCACCCAGCTTGGTCAACGGCTCGCTGTGCGTGACGGTCGCTTTGTCCGCCAACGTCCTGATTATCACCGGTCCAGACCGCGGCCACGTGGTCGTTGCGCCGCGGATTCCGATCGAGTCTATCCCGGACTCTGGCCTGGGGTTCTTATTCCGACGCCTGCAGTTCCCCGTGAGCGTGGCGCTCGCAATGACAGTCAACAGCAGGCAGGGCCAGACGAAGAAGCGGCTGGGCAGATCTAGGGTTTTGTTTTGTCGAAAGAACCAGTGAGAACCAGGATCCGTGGTCTTGTTTTGTTGAAAGAACTAGTGAGAGCCAAGATTCAGGGTCTTGTTTTGTCGAAAGAACCAATAGGAACCAGGAACCAATATTAGGAACCAGGCACATGTCTGTAGGGGGGAGGCAAATTGATCCCCCCCCCCCGAGCAAAGGGTGTCTAGCCGGCCAACCGGACGCGTATTAAAGCATATTAATTTCATGGCAGTATTATGAGCATGACGAATCATCAACACCAGTAATCTGATGCTGCACTTTTCAATTCCCTTCCGCAGCACTTTTAAATAAAAACCAAGCAAAGGAATTCAATAACGAAATAACAAAAGAAAATTCAACACACGTAAAACACTCAAACAAAAAACCTTGGACTCCTACACATAAGCCCATCACCCAGTCACACACAATTGACATACTTCTGGTTTCTTTTAAGATGGGGCCAGGGAAAACAAACATTCTGCCACTGTTTCTTACAAAATGTCAATGCTTATTTCCATGAAAGTAGCCTATACCTAACCTAAAGCGGCCTTACATCATCTCATCCTGTATAAACTGTTTAACTGGATGAGATGAAACTATAAACATAGCAGCAGTTGTGAGCTTCTGATTCTTGCGCAATTCCTATTGCTACTTGTCATGCACTTGACCGACTTAACCTAACTTAGAGTAGCCCATTTATGAACATCATCTCAACTCACCTATCTGTTGACAGCAGCACTTGTGATAACAACATGATACCTAAAGCTAGTTTTTGGCGGGTTTGAACTTGCATTTTTAACCAGTTCATTTGTGCATGTTTGTCGACATCAGACAAAGTTGACAACATACAAATCGACACACTTTAAATCACTTTGAACAACTTATTTGATTATCATGGTTAACTTATGTCAAGGGCAATGACGGGTATGTTCCACAAAACAATCTCTCTTCTCCAAAATTAGCATAACTTTTACATGACCATGCCAGTATCGCTGCTTGCCTTTTCAGCTGCAGCAAATGCATCCATTTGGGCTTGCTTATTCATATTTAATGACGAAGTGTAATATGTTGGCTTCATATTTTAAATTGGATGGTCTATTTGTTACATACTAATATTTTACTCATACTATAATTGCTATGCAGGTTGGAGTATACCTGTGCTAAAAATATAGTGCATGTATACAGTACAGTCATTTGCCGGTCAGCAAACCAAGACAACTATACAAAACATCTGGTTAAAGCAGACATGAGGGAACACTTCAAGAAATTTGGGGCAAATTACCAAACATACGGAACAAAATTAGCCCATTGCATGCCTTGTGGCATCATAATTTGTCTTACGACAAAACTCGATGGATTACAATAGAAAATGGCTAACTCTGGTTACCAATCATGTGTTGAAAGCAGGTAAGGTAAGCAACTACTTGGTCCACAGGAGACTTACTGGCTTCTTCCTGCTCCCCCCCCCAAAAAAAAAAACAAAAGTCAGTACCTTTTGCATGGCCTGCTGGCAGACAGGGTCATCCCACTCCCCCTTCCCGCCTCCAAATATAAATATCAGTCATGCCCACCAACCTACGAGATTAAAATGCGAAACAAATAAGAGGTGTGCATGATAAACATCTCCAGAGGGCAGAATTTTGCCATGAAACACTTTTGTATTAGCTGCGTCAAGTCTGTCCCAAAGCTCTGTATGGCAGCATCGCGATAGCCTTGTCAGGTAGCCTCGTGAGTCAGACACTCGAAAGGCGTAGATTTATCATTGTTGAGCACCGGCATGAACCAAGAAAACGGTTAACCGAGGGTTTAAGACGGCAAAAATTGCGGTAAAAATGAGAGCCGTGCTTCAAATTGTCTCCTTCAATCCCTGTGAATTGTTCACGCTTGGGCGCATATCAAACATGTTTGGGCGGCTGGAGAATTAATCCAACTTATGTGTGAAATACGTACAAGTTTGCACTGGGAGCATCTTGCAAAGAAATTGATCAAAATTGTAAGCAGCAGATGGTACCTCTAAAGGCAATCGAAAAGGATGGACGAGTCAAGTGGTGTTGCACTCGTATGATGCCAAGAAAAACAAAAGTAGGTAAATAAATATAAAGACTGGTACTTTTCTCGCAAAATTTTGTAATCGACTGATTTGACTGAAAAGTCTGTTAATATAAGTGCTCAAATGGTGAAATTCATCTTGTAAGTTTAAGTTAGAAGAGGTTTCTTGAACTTTTCACTCCTGCATTTCGGGAGTGATGCAATTCAGTGGTCAAGTTTCCTCGGGAAAAATGAGAAAAAAACGGAGTAAAATTCTCTACCAGGCCTTGCTCGTGTTTGCACCAGGCTCTGCTTTCGTGGCGTGGTGGTGCAGACCAAAAAAATAGGGGATGCGTGAAAGCCTTGCATTTTGCGCACAGGTGTATATTGTGATGCATCTTGTGAACAAACCAAACTTAATGCGTGCCAGCGGCTGGGCCCGCTGGGGTTGTTGGGCCTTGGAGGTACCGAGCGCCCTTGCTCTGTGCATACATAGACATGATTCAGATGTAGGTGAGGCAGGCCATAGCCCTTGGTGGTTTCAAGTGAGCTCGGTTATGGAGGAAATCTGAAAACCTCAGAAAGGGAAATAGCGGTTTGGCATGTGCGATTAGGACAATGTTAGGCAGGGGTGAAAAGTTCACAAAATATGGGGAAAAGGAGTGCAAAATTCCTCCTCATAGGGTGTTGCTTGACACCCAAAGTCGGCAATTCTAGGACACTGTATCTGGGCTCGCAAGGGCTGGTAGAGGCCTGAATGTTCTTTCCCAGAATTCACAAGTAAAGCGGCTACATTTTCAGCGTACATCGCGATTTTGTGCAACGCACCGTTGCGTCGCAAATTGCAAAACAGGTTGCAACAACCCCAGTTTTAGAAACCCAAGCCGAATAGAGGCCGCTTACCGTCAAAACGATACGTGATCTAGCGTTAAAACCTTCATCAGCGTGTCGGCCGATTCGTCCTGTCTCTGATGCACCTTTTTGTTGACCGCATTTTAAAAATTTCGCTCGCCAATGGGCCTAAACTAAGTGGCTGCATGGCGGCATTTTCGCCGCGACGGGGGCCAGTCGCTGCCCCGGCTCCCGGCATATACTCAAGGCGTTAGGAGTTAAAATGGCCGTTCGCGCGGCAGGCTTTCGACTTTGCTCACATCGTCTGCCTTCGTATTAAAGAACGGGCCCGGTAGCGGGCCGGCGGACGGGTGGTACGCGGAGGCAATCTCGGCTCAGGCATGGCGGTCGGCGGCGCGCCGTGCATTGCGGTCGCCGCTGCGCGTACAAGCATGGATTTTGTTTTCCTGCATTCGCAATTGGCGTGGATACACTTTCAGTCGCATCGCGAGTTTGTGCAACGCACTGTTGCGCTGCTTTTTGCAAGACAACTTCAAGATGCCAGGTTTGAATATTCAAAACTGGTACGGTCGCGCTTATCACACGGACACGGGATCACAGATGAATTTTGTTCTCTTCTGTGGATTTGCACATTTTCTGTCCACATTTCGGAACTTATGGCACTAACGAGCCTTTGATTGGCGCTTCAGTGATGAATGGAAGGAGCGACATGATCATGTTTGGTGACACGTGTGGCTTGTCGTGGCGCCCAGTGTGTTAACTATGGATTTACACGATTTTGCTCTTTTGAGGGGCTTGCACGTTTTCGTGATATCTCAGAAACCAGGGATTGCAGTACACAAAGACTGGCATGCTTCGATAGGTGATCTAACGGGCAATCACTGAAATGTGTATGATGTCATGCTGCACGTGTCATGTGACTCGTGCACATTGTTTGCGAAGCTGTATTTTGCCGATCTTGTCCATTTTTAGGCTTTACGTGAGAGTTCTACTCTTGTAGCGCGTAGTAACACTGAGACCTGGCATGCCGCGATAGGCCATTTAACTGGAAATCACATGGCCACACGTGTCACAAGTACGGGGTGGCACGTTACACGTGTCGGGCAAAACACAAGCCAGGAAGATGGCTTTTGCTCTTTTCCACGGGTTTACATGCTTTGTGCCACATCTCGGCACCACGGGCACGGACGAAATGGGGAGCGGAATGCATTTATGAGAAATCCAACAAATAAGGACGCTGCTTGAAATGTCACGTCGCACGTGCTGTATGGATTGATGGGGAATCACGTGGCATAGATTGCTAGCGCCACGTATGCGCAAGCCAGGAAAATTTACTTGACCGCTATCCACCGTTGTTCACTCTTCAGTACAATAAGATGTTGGATGTAACGGTAGTGCGTGCTGTCATCATTCAAAGGCGGATTCATGGAAGTGGCGAAAATCACCGATCACGTCCCACGATCAATCACCGGTCGCATGGAATAAGTTTGCCTTTGTTGCAGAGAGGGCATGTCAAATGCGCTCTCTCCCGTCAGCGGCCGCCAGAGACCGCCAGCACCGCGCAGAGCCTGCGCCAAATTTGGAGGTGGAAACAAATTTGGAGACGATATTTTTTCGAACAAAGTCGAAAATTTTGAGATTCGCTTTTTTTGTCATCAAATTGAAAAGGCGTTGTCGATTTAGTACGTGTGTGAAGCAGCAAGAGTTTCTGCGCATGTAAATAGTCTCTATAGCAATTGCCGAAATATTTATGCGCGGCTTCTGAGGTTTATTCAACTACTTTAATCCTCTGCAAGTGAGAAAGCTTCAAGTTATACCATCGTATTCGCCGTGCGATTCCGCGTCTAATGACATCTACTAAAATGAGAATTCACCACTTGCACAATTAACCACTATTGATGCGCGCCAATTTCCATGGATTTGTTTCTGAAGCCAGCTCCATTTGAAAGCAGATTGCACGTGGAAACGACACACACTTGATGGAACAAAAACATATGGCCTGTTGTTGTAAACATGGAAGCAAAAACAAATCTCGCCACGGCCATTTTGTTGCGAAAAAGGCAACATTCTGAAACGGAAGTTATTCGTCTCAACTTAGGGCCAGCATTAAATTCAGCGCGTGTACAAAGCGCATGGATGTTCTGTTCAGTTTAAGCGTTTTACACGAGATGACCATTTTTCCGCATGGTTCCACGTTGGATGAGCGTAACTCGAAGCCTATCAGCATTGGACAGTTTGTTTCACACTATAGCATGGGAAGGCAATTCTGCGTCAAAACGCGTGTTACGCACCACGTTGGCAAGATTTTAAAACAGCCGATTTTTGAGTAGTAAAGCAATCCAAGCTCAACTCTCTGGAACCAATGAACATAGAACGCTGCTTTTACTTGCAAACGATGTAAAACGATGCTACAAGTTGTTGACTACATTCTTGATCACCGGGTGATCAAAAACAAATTTGGGCGTGACCATTTTTAAGAAAAAAATTCACATTTTTAAAGCGATTTTAGGGTATAAAATGAAAGAGCGTGGTCGATTTAGTGTGTGTGTGTGTGGTGTGTGTGTGCGTGTGTGTGTGTGTGCGTGCGTGCGTGCGTGTGTGTGTGTGTTTGAAACGGAAATGGTTCTGTGCATGTGAACAGTTTCTACAGCAGGTGCAAAATAGTTATGCGCGGCTTGTGGAGGTTTTTCACATAACTTCAAAACTATGCAAGTGAGAAAGTTTCAAGTTACACCACCGTATTCGCCGTGCAATTCCTCATCTAATGACATCTAATAAAATGAGATTCCACCACTTGCAAAATGGACCATTCTTGATGCGTTTAAATTTCCACGGATTTGTTTCTGAAGCCAGCTCCGTCTCAAAGCGGATTGCACGTGGAAACGACACACAATGATGGAACAAACATTCATTGCCGTTGTGGTGAACATGGAGGTGAACACCAATCTGACAACGGCCATTTTGTTGCGAAAAAGTTAAAACACTGAAGCAGATATTTTTTCGTCTCACATCAGAGCCAATAGTGAATTCAGCGCGTCTACAAAGCTGATGCATGTTCTGTCCCGGTTACGCGTTTTACACGAAATGGCTATTTTTCGACGTGATTCCGCCTTGTTTCAACTTCACTCGAAGCCTATCAGCATTGGACAATTTACATCACACCATAGCATAGAAAGGCAATTCTGCGTCAAAACACGTGTAACGCAACACCTTGGCAGGATTTGAAAACGGCCGATTTATGGTAGTAAAACGTTGCAGCCTCGTATCTCCCGAACCAATGAAAAAGAAGGCTGCTTTTACTTATAAACTATGTAAAAGGATGTTACAAGTTGTTGACTGCATTCTTAGTGACCGGGTGATGAGAAAAAATTTGGGCGTAACCATCTTTTTTGAAAAAGTCAATCATTTTGAAAGCGATTTTTTGTTATAAAACGAAATTGCGTCGTCGATTTGGTGTGTGTGTGTGTGTGAAGCGGCAATTGTTTCTGTGCATGTTAACAGTTTCTACAGCAACTGCAGAAGTTTCTATGCGCGGCTTGTGAAGGTTCTTTTTTAAAAAAACTTCAAAATCATGCAAGTGAGAAATTTCCGAGTTACACCATCGTATTCGCCGTGCGATTACGTGTCTAATGACACATCATAAAATGAGATTCTACCAACAGGAAAATGGACCATTCTTGATACAGTCAAATTTCCATGGTTTGGTTTCTAAAACCAGCTCCGTTTGAAAGCAGACTGCACGTGCAAACGACACACAATTGACGGAACAAACAAGGATTTCCGTTGTCAGTATGGAAGTAAACATAAATCTCACCACGGCCATTTTGTTGCGAAAAAAATTTAATCTTCTCAAACGGATGGTTTTTGTCTCAACATTAGGGCCAACAGTAAATTCGGTGCGTGTACAAAGCGGATGGATGTTCTGTCCCGGTTTACGCGTTTTACACGAAATGGCCATTTTTCGACAGGATTCCACGTTGCTTGTACCTAACTCGAAACCTATGAGCATTGGAAGTTTATGCCATACCATAGCATGGAAAGGCCATTCTGCGTCAAAACACGTGTAACGCAACACTTTGACGGGATTTGAAAACGGCCGATTTTTTGTAGTAAAACGTTCCAAGGTCATATCTCTCTGAAATACTGAGAAGAGGAGGCTGCTTTTATTTGCAAACGATGTAAAATGACGTTACAAGTTGTTGACTATATTCTGGATCGCCGGGTGATGAGAAAGAACTTTGGGCGTGATTTTTTTCTCTCGAACAAAAGTCAGTCATTTTGAAACGCGATATTCTGTTGTAACATAAAAGGCGTGGTCGGTTTAGTGTGTATTTGAAGCGGCAAATGTTGCATTGCATGTATACAGTTTCTATAGCAATTGAAAAGTATTTTCGCGCAGCTCGTGAGTTTTTAAAAAAATAAATTCAAAACTATGCAAGTGAGAAAGCTGTAAGTTACACAATTGCATGCGCCGTGCGATTACGCCGCTGATGAAATATGATAAAATGAGATTCCATCACTTGGAAAATGGACGATACTTATGCGGGCAAACTTCCATGGTTTTGTTTCTGAAGCCATTTGAAATGAGATTGCACGTGCAACCGATACACAGCGATGGAACAGAAATTCATTGCCGTTGTTGACAACATGGAAGTGAACACAATTCTCACCACGGCCACTTTGTCTCGAAAAGAGTCAAAATTCTTAACCGGATGTTCTTCGTCTCAACTTCGGGCCAACATTAAATTCAGCGCGTGTACGAAGCGCATGGACGTTCTGATCCGGTTTACGCGTTTCGCACGAAATGGCCATTTTTCGACATGATTCCACATTGGTTGTACCAAACTCGAAACTTATCAGCATTGGACAGTTTATGTCACACCATAGCATGGGTAGGCAATTCTGCGTCAAACCATGTGTAACGCAACACATTGGCAGGTTGAAAACGGCCGATTTTTAGGGTAGTAAAACGTCTATGATTATATCTCCCGAACTAATGAAAATAGAACGCTGCTCTAACTAGCAAACGATGTAAAGCGACGTCACAAGTTGCTGACTACATTCTTGACCACCGGGTGATGTGAAACAAATTTCTGCGTAGTATTTTTATTTCGAAAATAGTCAATAAGACGGAAAGCGATGTGTATTTACAAAATGAAAGAGCGTGGTCGATTTAGTGTGTCTATTAAGCGGGAAGTGTTTCTCTGCATGTTAACAGTTTCTACAGCAATTGTGGAGGATTTATGCACGGCTTGTGAATATTTTTTCAACTAACTTTAAAACATTGCAGGTGAGAAAGTTTCAAGTTACAACACCGTATTCGTCGTGCGATTACGCGTCTCATGACATCTGAAAAAATGAGATTCCACCAATATGAAAATGCACCATTCTTGATGCCCGAAAATTTCCATGGTTTTGTTTCTGAAGCAGCTCCGTTTAAGAACAGATTGCACGTGCAAACGATACAAAATGATAAAACAAACATTGATTGCCGTTGTTGTGAACATGGAAGTGAACAGAAATCTCACAGCGGCCATTTTGTTGCGAAAGTCAAAACTCTGAAGCGGATATTTTTTCGTTTCAAATGACGGCCAATAGTAAATTCAGCACTTGCACGAAGCGGATGCATGTTCTGTCCCGGTTTACTCCTTCTTCACAAACATATGTTACACATGTGTTTCTGTGCGTATAAACGGTTTCTACAGCAATTGCAACATAGTTACGCTCGGCTTGTAACGGATATTTCCAACTAACTTCAAAACTGCGCAAGTGAGAAAGTTTCAAGTTACAGACCGTATATCCCGTGAGATTACGTGTTCAATTACATAGGCCAGTTTGATATTTAAAAATTACCGTAGCTGCTTGCAAAAAAAAAAAATAACTCCACCAAAAAAGCTTCCTCCGCTTACCGAGTTTTATAAACGGTCCTAACAACCGGCGTAAATTTCACCGTCGACGGCTTTTTTAGACTCAAGGTCAGTTGTTTCCCATCAGAAGTGCCAGATGTTATCGTACCGCAAACAAAGATCTTTTTATTTTTACGATGGTCGATTATGCTCATTGACACCTTTTGTTGCTACCAATTAGCTGCAACAAGTGTCTTTTGTGTGCAATTTGTGTTTTTGTTCCGCAATAAAATTTTAGCATCTATATTCAAAACAAATTTCTACCTGAGCAGTAGGCAGTGGTCAAAGATACACAGGAAATATAGCTCGGCGTGCGAAACCTTTGCGCTTTCTGACTAGTTAAAGAAGGTAGGAAACATTCGCAGTCGCATAATAATCAAATGCATTCATGGTCATGCCGAGTAGATATAAAGCAAGTGTGGCAAGTAACTTATTAGTCGTTTCGTACGCGCGCTGAGTTTACCATTGGCCCCAATTTGAGAAAAACTTACCTTTCTTAATTTTGTTTTTTTCGCAACAATATGGCCGCGGTGAGATTTCTTTTCACTTCCGTGTTGGTAGCAACGGCACTGAATGTTTTTCGATCAATGTGTATCGTTTGCACGAGCAAGCTGCTTTCAAACGGAGCGGGTGTCAGAAACAAAACATTGGAACTTGCGCGCATCAAGAATGGTGGATTTTAGAAGTGGTGGAATCTTATTGTATTATAAGTCATTAGACCTGTCATCGCACGGCGAACACGCTGGTGTAACGTGATATTTTATCATTTGTATAGTTTTGATGTCATTTGAAAAGACACCCACAAGCCGCACTTGCTGTAGATTTTCCAATTGCTGTAGAAACTGTTTACATGCACAGAAACACTTGCCGTTTCATACACACACTCACTGGACCATGCCATTTCATTTTATAACACAAAATGACGTTTTCAAAATTCTGACATTTTTCGAAAGACATGGCCACGCCCAATTTTTTTTCTCATCACGAGGTGATCAAGAATGTAGTCAACAACTTGTAAACTCGTCTTACATCGTTTGAAGTAAAAGCAGCCTTCTGTTTTCGTACTTCGAGAGAAATGAGCTTGGAACCTTTTACTAACCAAAAAATGACGGTTTTTAAAATTCTGCCAATGTGTTGTTTTACACTTGTGTTGCCGCAGAATTGCCTTTCCACCCTATGGTGTGACACGAACTGTCCAAAGCCGATAGGTTTTGAGTTTGGTACAACCAACATGGAATTCTGTGGAAAAATGGCAAGTTCGTCAAAACACGGCAACCGGCACAGAACATGCATCCGCTTCATACACGCGCTGAATTTCCTGTTTGCCCCCATTTGAGACAAAAAATATGCGTTTCGAATTTTGAAAGTTTTTCGCCAGAAAGTGGCCGTCGCGAGATTTGTGTTCACTTCCATGTTAACACCAACGACACTGAATGTTTGTTCCAGCATTGTGTTTCGTTTTTACATGGTGTGTACTTTCAAACGGGGCGGGTATTAGAAACAAAAGCTTGGACATTGTTACATTGGCGGTATGTTATGGTGTTATGGGCCATTAGAGGCACAATCGCAGGGCGAATACGATGGTTGACGTGAAATCTTATCACTTGTATAATTTTTAAGTTAGTTGAAAAACACTCACAAGGCGCGCTTGCTGTAGATTTTGCAATTGCTGTAGAAACTTTTTACAAAAACACCTGCCGCTTTGTACAAACCAAATAGACCATGGTTTTTATTTGATAAAAAACGCATTTTGAAAATTTTGCGTTTTATTCGAAAAAAATGATCACCCCAAATTTTTGTCTCATTACCCGGTGATCAAGAATGTAGTCAACAACTTGTAAGATCTTTTTACATCGTTTGAAAGTAAAAGTAGCATTCTATTTTCATTGGTTCGAAAGATAAGAGCTTGGACCTTTTTACAAACCGAAAAACTGCCGTAGTTAACTTCTGCGAAAGTGTTGCGTTACACCTAATTTCATGCAAAATTGTCTTTCCATGCAATGGTCTGACATAAACTGTCCAATGCCGACATGTTTTGGGTTAGGTACGACCAACGTGGAAATATGTGGAAAAATGGCCATTTCGTGCAAAAAGCGTTAACCGGCGAGGAACATGCATCCGTTTTGTACACGCGCTAAATTTACTATTGTCCCATTTGAGACGAAAAACATAGTTTTTTTAAGTATTGATCTTGCTCGCAACAAAGTGGCCGCGGTGAGATTTCTGTTCACTTCCACATTGATAACAACGGCACTGAATGTTGTTCGATCATTGTGCATCGTTTGCACGAGCAGTCTGCTTTTAAACGGAGCGGGTGTTGGAAACAAAACCTTCGAAATTTGCGCGCACCGTGAATGGTGCATTTTCCAAGTCTGTGAATCTAATTGTATTATGGGTCATCAGAGGCGTAAACGCATGGTATAATGGCGAATGCGATGGTATAACGAGAAGTTATGCAACTTGTATGGGTTTTATGTTAGTTGAAAACACCCACAAGCTGCGCTTGCTATAGATTTTGCAATTGCTGCAGAAACTGTTAAGATGCACAGAAACACTTGCCGCTTCAAGCACACTAAATGGAACATGCCCTTTCATTTTAAAGCACAAAATGACATTTTAAACTTTTGGCTTGTTCAAAAAAATGTTTTATGCCCAAATTTTACTTTCTTCACAAGGTGATTAAGAACGTAGGTAACAACCTGTAACATCGTTTTACATCGTATGGAAGTAAAAGCAGCCTTATATTTTCATTGGTTCGAGATATATGAGCTTCGAACGCTTCACTACCTAAAGATCGGAAGCTTTGAAATTCTGCAAATGGTTTGGGTTACATCTATGTTGTCGCAGAATTGCCTTCCCATGCTACGGTGTGCCATCAACTGTCCAATGCCGACAGGATTTGAGTTATATAACCCCAACGTGCAAATGGTTACGTCGAAAAATGGTTACTTCGTGCAAATCGCGTAAACCGGCACAGAACATCTATCCCCGTCGTAAACGTGCTGACTTTGCAAATGGCCCAGATTCGAGACGAAAAAACATGCGTTTCTGAAATTTGACTTTTTTAGCAGCAAAGTGGCCGCGGCGAGATTTGTATTCACTTCCTCGTTGACAACAACGGCACTGAATGTTTGCGCCACCGTTGTGTATCGTTTGTACGTGGAATCTGCTTTCGAACGGATCGGGTTTCAGAAACAAAACCATGGAAATTTGCGCGCATGAAGAATGATGCATTTTCTAAGTAGTGTAATCTCATTGTATTATAAATCATTAGATGCGTGATCGCGCGGCGAATACGATGGTGTGACTTAAAATTTCATCACTTGTATAGTTTTGAATGTAGTTGAAAAAGCACGCACCAGCTGCGCTTGCTGCAGATTTTGCAATTGCTGTAGAAACTGTCTACATGCACAGAAACACCTGCTGCTTCATACAAACACTAAATGGAACATGCCCTTTTATTAAAAAAACTGGCACTTTCAAAGTTTTGCTTTATATGAAAAAAGAGTGTTACTCCCAATTTTTTTTTCATCAGGCGGTGATCATGAATGTAGGCAAGAGCTTGTAGCATCGCTTTACGTCGTCTGTAAGTAAAAACAGCCTTCTATTTCACGGGTTTGAGAGATAAGAGATTTGAACGTTTTATTACCCAAAAAACGGCCGTATTGAAATTCCGCCATTGTTATGCGTTACACCTATTTCGACGCTGAAATTCCTTCTCATGCCATGGTGTGACATAAACGGTCCAATGCAGATAGGTTTTGAATTAGGTACAACCAACGTGGAATTAGGTCGAAAAATGGCTATTTCTTGCAAAACGCCTAGACCGGCACCGAACATGCATCCGCTTCGGACACGCCCTGAATATACTATTGGCCCTCATTTGAGACAAAAAACATGCGTTTCCGAAATATGACGTTTTTTGCAACAAAGTGGCCGTGGCGCGATTTGTGTTCACTTCCATGTTGACAGCAACGGCACTGAATGTTCGTTCTATCATTGTTTATCGTTTGCACATGCAATCTGCTTTGAAACGGAGTAAGTTTCAGAAACAAAACCATGGAAATTTGCGCGCGTCAAGAATGGTGCATTTGCCAAGCTGTGGAATCTCATTGGTAGGTCATAAGACACATAATCGCACACCGAATACGATGGTGAGACTTTGAATTTTGTAACTTGTATAGTTTTGATGTTATTTGAAAGAACACACACAAGCCACGCTTGCTGTAGATTTTGCACTTGCTGTAGAAACTGTTTACATGCACATAAACACACCCCGCTTCATACACACACTAAATGGTCCATGTCCTTTGTTTTACAACAAAAATCTGATTTTCAAACTTGATTTTTTTTCGAAAAAATGGTCACGCCCAACTTAGTTATCATTACCCGGTGTTCAACATTGTAGTCAAGAACTTGTAACATCGTTTTAAAATCGTTTGCAAGTAAAAGCAGCCTTCAATTTTCATTGGTTTGAGATATACGAGCTTCGACCGATTTACTACTCAAGGAACGGCCGGTTTTCACTTCTGCCAATTTGTTGCGTTACACCTGTTTTGACGCAGAATTGCCTTCCCATGCTATGGTGTGACATAAAATATCTAATACCGATATGTTTTCAGTTAGGTACAACCAACGTGACATTATTTCCAAAAACGGCATTTCGTGCAGACCGAGTAAACCGGCACAGAACATGTATCCGCTTGATACACACGCTGAATTTACTAATGGTCCTCATTTGAGACGGAAAAACATGCATTTCTGAATTTTGACGTGTTTGCAACAAACTGGCCGTGGCGAAATTTGTATTCACTTTAGTGTTGACAACAACCGCACTGAATGTTTGTTCCATCATTGTGTATCGTTTGCACAAGCAATCTGCTTTCAAAAAAGGGGTTTTAGAAACAAGACCTTGGAAATTTGCGCGCATAAAGAATGGTGGATTGTGGAATTGTTAGAATCTTAATGTAATGTAGGTCATTAGACGGGCATTCCCACGGCAATTGCAATCGTGTGATTTGAAATTTTATCACTTGTATAGATTTTAAGTTAGTTGAAAATACAGTCACGAGCCGCGCTTGCTGTAGATTTTGCAAATGCTGTAGAAACTGTTTACATGCTCAGAAATAATTGCCGCTTTACAGGCACACCAAATGGACGATGCCCTTTTGTGTTATAACAAAAACCTTATTTTCAAAATTTAACTTTAAAAAAATTGGTCACGCCCAAATTTTTCTTTAAAAAATCGGCGTTACCGCTTGTTTTCAAACATTGTCAAGATTTTAAAAATGCGAGTTTTTCCAATAAAATTAAAAGTGATCGAGCAAATATTCAGACCCCCTGTTGTCAACATTGAAGTGAAAACAAATCTCGCCACGGCTACTTTGTTGCGAAACAAGTCAACATTTAGAAACGCATGCTTTTTCGTGTGAAATGAGGGCCAATGGTAAATTCAGAACGTGTACAAAGTGAATGCATGTTTTGTGGTGGTTTGCGCGTTTTCACGAAATGGCCATTTTTCGACATAATTCGACGTTGTACCTAACTCAAAACCTATCGAAATGGGACAGTTAATGTCAAATTGTAGCATGGGAAGGCGATTCTGCGTCAAAATAGGCGTAACGCAACACATCGACAGAATTTGAAAACGGCCGTTTTGGGTAGTCAAAGTTCCACGCTCATGTCTTTCGAACAAAGGAAAATAGAAGCCTGCTTTTGCTTGCAAACCAGGTAAAACGATGTTACAAATTGTTGACTACATTCTCGATCAACGGGTGACAAGAAAAAAATTCAAAATTTTAAAGATGCAGTTTTTTGTTTTCCAACGAAAGGGCATGGCCCATTTAGTGTGTGTATGAAGCGACAAGTCTTTCTATGCATGTTAGCAGTTTCTACAGCAATTGAAAAATATATATTAAGCACGGCGTGTGGTTGTTCTTTTCAACTCATATAAAACGTACACAAGTTATAAAAGTCACGTTACACCATCGTAGTCGTGGTGCGACGACGCGTCTAATGACCAATAATACAATAGGATTCCACGACTTGGAAACTGCACCATTCTTGATGCGAGCAAACCTTCAAGGTATTGTTTCTGAAATCCGGTCCGTTTCAAAGCAGATTGCACGTGCAAACGACACACCATGATTGAACAAACATTCAGTGCCGTTGTTTTTAACGTTGTTGTGAAAGCAGATTTGAAAACGGGCGTTTTTGGGGTAGTAAAAAGTTCCAAGCTCAAATCTCTCGAACCAATGAACAGACATGTGCCCGGTTCCTAACATCGGTTCCTGGGTCCCACTGGCTCTTTCGACAAAACAAGATGCTGGATCCTGGTTCTCACTGGTTCTTTCGGCAAAACAAGATGCTGGATCCTGGTTCCCACTGGATCTTTCGACAAAACAAGACGCTGGATCTTGGTTCCCACTGTTGTTTTTTTGTTGTTGATAGAACAAGACCCTGAATCCCGGTTCCCACTGGATCTTTCGACAAAGAAAAACACTGGATCTTGGTTCTCATTGGTTCTTTCGACAAAACAAGACCCTGGATCTTGGTTCTCACTACTTCTTTCAACAAAACAAGACCGTGGATCCTGGTTCTCACTGGTTCTTTCGACAAAATAAAACCCTGGATCCTGGTTCCCAATGGATCTTTTAACAAAGCATTATGCTACATCCTGATTCCCATTGGTTCTTATACAAAGCAAACCCTGGATCTTGTTTCCTACTGTTCTTTCAACAACACAAGACCTGTATCTTGGTTCCCATTAGTTATTCTGTAAGCACTGGCTTCAGCTCCCAGTTTCCCCTGTTTTTCTGTCAATACTAGCTCCAGGTTCCCATAAGCTTTTTGGCAAGCAACAGAAATACCAACATGCCATGAATACTAAACACCATGTCTCACAGTTCACACTAGTTATTTTACCAACACTAGACTCCTGAGGTCAGAATATGGAGAACTCTGACAGTCTTGGAACCTCGGAAAAATTGGCCTGAAAAAGTCATCCTGCATAACCCAAATACTTTGCTCTAAAAAAGCAGATCTGTTCATCATGGACAAGTCAAAATAAACGGCATGTCCTGACTCTGTAACAACAATACAGCTTTTCCAGAAGCCTGAGCACAAGGCTCAAGCAGATATAGATTCATTATGTGCATGACAAAGCAGCATCAATGTGGGACTAACTTTGGTCTGCAGGTGGGCTGGGCAGGTGTAAAAAATTGTTGCTGAGCCTTGATGGTGACCTGTGATACTGGGATGGTTTTCTGGTATATATATATATATATATATATATATTTATTTATTTATTTATATATTTATATATTTATATATATATACATATATATATATGTATATATATATATATATATATATATATATATATATATATATATATATAGTCACTTCAAGCAACCAAGCAACTTGCTTGCTTCTTGCTAATCCATGTAACAAGTACACATAGCTGAGCCAGAGATGACTCACATTCTTTAGCTCCTTTGCCTGCTAGTGCCAGGTCCTGGTTGCAATAACTTTTGACACAACCACAGACCCCAGGAACATCCAGCCCGGTTCCTGGTTCTCGCGGGTTTTACAGGAAGAACAGTTACGACTCATTTGTTTGCCAAATCTCCACACCATTAGTGCCATAAGTTAATTTGCCAGAAACGCTCCAGCAAAATATGGTGGTAACTGGTAGGTGGACAGAGGGAACATTCCAAGCTATTAACCTAATGCATATATTCCGTCAAAATTGGACGCAAGTTCATCTCATCTCCCCCATACCGCACATTTCACACCTCACACCGACCGTGCACTAGTAGTGCGTCGCCGTTACACATTACCATGGAAACCACGCCAGCTGAGCTTTATCTTCGGAAGAACGCAGTCTTATCAGCTGATCAATATTTGTTCCATACCACTACTAGCTGGTTATATATATATATATATATATATATATATATATATATATATATATATGTATATGATTAATTATTTCCGTGATATCCGCACGGAAGAGCGGGTCTGTCCTTTCAGGATAACATTAGGCAGCTAACAGCCCAGTTGCAGACCTAGCAGGTCTGCATCATACCTGTGTCGTGACAAGTTATTGTTGTTGTTTCTCTTAATTTGTAGTTTTATTAACATTGAAGCACAGCAGATTTGTTTCATGGTATATGAGGAACAGCCTGAGCAGATAACCAGCAATGTTCATAGACTTAATTTTATTAATTTACATTAAGAGCAGTATATATTGCTGGACCTGAAAACCTGGGGAGTGTAAGCAGCAACTGCTGTGAAGAAATCCTGGTAAGATTCTGGTTCTTGCTGGCTCCTGAACATAATTCTATAATGGATCTTGGTTCTTGCTGAAATTGAATCTCCATCTTAAGCCTGAGCTGGATCTTGGTTCTTTCTGTATCACTATGCATATTCCAGGCTGGGTCTTTGTTCTTGCTGGATCCCTCAACATAATTCCAGGCTGGATCTTGGTTCTTGTTGGGTCCCTATGTCCGATCCAAGCTGGATCTTGGTTCTTGCTGGATCTCTCATCTTCATGTCAAGCTAGATCCTGGTTCTTGCTGGATCTTTCGACTTATTGTCAAGCTGGATCCTAGTTCTTGCTGGATCTTTCAACTTATTGCCAGACTGGTTCCTGGGTTCTTCCTGGTTCCGGAAGCAGGAAGCAGGAACCGGTTCCCGGGAAGAAATATCGGGAACCAGACACAAGTCGGCCAATGAAAATAGAAAACTGTTTTTTACTTGCAAACGATTTTAAACGATGTTACAATTGTTGACTACATTCTTTGTCACCAGATGATGTGAAAAAATTTGAGCGTGACCATTTTTTTGCGAAAAATGTCAAAATTTTGAAAGCACTACTTCTTTTAATAAAATCAAAAGGCATAGTTCATTTAGTGTGTAGAAAGCAACGAGTGTTTCTGTGCATGTAGCCAGCTTCTACAGCCATTACAAAATCTACAGCAAGCGCGGCTCGTGTGAGTTTTTTCAACTAACTTAAAATTTTTACAAGCGATAAAATTTAAAGTCACACCATCGCATTTGCCGTGCGATTACGCGTTGATTGACCTATAACACAATGAGATTCCACCGTTTGGAAAATGCGACATCGTTGATGCGCGCAAATTTCCATGGTTTTGTTTCTGAAACTTGCTCCGTTTTAAAGCAGATTGCATGTGCAAACAATACACAATGATCGAACAATCATTCAGTGCCATTGTTGTCAACATAGAAGTGAATACAAATCTCGCCACGGCCACTTTGTTGCGAGAAATGTCAACATTCAGAAATGCATGTTTTTTCGTCTTAAATGACGGCCGATAGTAAGTTCAGCGCGTGCACGAAGCATATGCATGCTCTATGCCCGTTTACGCGTTTTGCACGAAAGGGCCATTTTTCGACATAATTACACGTTGGTTGTACCTAACTCAAAACCTATCGGCATTGGACAGTTTATGTCACACCATAGAATAGCAACGCAATTCTGCGTCAAAACAGGTGTAACGCAACACATCGGCAAGATTTGAAGACGGCCGTTTTTGGGGTAGTGAAAGACTCGAAGGTCGTAGGTCTCGAACCAATGAAAATAGAAGGCTGCCTTTACTTGCGAACGATGTAAAACGATGTTACAAGTTGCTGAATACATTTTTTCATCACTGGGTGATGACAAAGATGTTAGGGGTGCCAATGTTTTTCGAAAATTCAAACATCTGAAGTTGCGATTTTTAAAAAAAATGAAAAGGCAGGGTCCATTTATTCTTTGTATGAAACGGCCAGTTTTTCTATGCATGCAAACATTTTCCACAGCCATTGCAAAATGTATAGCAAGCGCGGCTTGTGTTGTTTTCAAATAACTTCAAAACTGTAGAAGCGATGAAATTTAAATCCACCACCTGGAGAATGCAACATTCTTGATGCGGACAAATTTCCATTGTTCTGTTTCTAAAACCCGCTCCGTGTGAAAGCAGACCGCACTTGCAAACGATACACAATGATAGAACGAACATTCAGTGCCATTGCTGTCAACATGGAAGTGAACACAAATCCTGCCACGGCCACTTTATTGCAGACAAAGTCAAAATTCAGAAACGGATGTTTTTGGACTCAGATTAGGGCCAGTAGTAAATTCAGCGCGTGAACGAAGCGGTTGCATGTTCTGTGCCGTTTTACGCGTTTTGCACGATAGGACTATTTTTCGACATAATTCCACGTTGGTTGCACCTAACTCAAAACGTATCAGCACTGGACTGTTTATGTCACACCATAGCATGAGAAGACAATTCTGCGTTGAAACAGGTGTAACGCAGCACATTGGCGGAATTTCAGTCTTCTTGCTCAAAAGGTAAACTAACATTCAAAGTCCAACCCCAACAGAAAACACGCTGACCTAGATTCTGGTCTTGAAGGTGGTGTAGACGCTGGAAGCACGGGGGTGTCTGGAACAGCTTCCCTGTGCTGAAAACAATTCGGTACATCAATCATCATTATCAGGAAGATAAACAATGAACAAATCTGTCAAACACTGTACGGATTATAGAACAGCACTGTGAGGTGTGCTCCAAGTATAACACAGAACAAGTTTTTATATACATGGTATGAATGTTGACTTGATAAATGAAAACCTCAGTCAACTTAGGTAACATGAACCATTCATATTACACCATTTAAGAGTAACACATCATAAATCTATCCCAATGCTACACTGAAAGCATGATTGTTCCCTGTAAGTGACTGAATGCCCTGTCATGCATTTCACAGTATACTAGCTGGCAGACATTTGCTTCAAGGCACCACTCTGAAATGCATGAATGAACAATGACTGAAGGAAGACATGAAAATGAATGAGACAAAAGATGGGTACAGAAATGTCATGTGTGTTGTTATGTTAATTAATTTCAAGCCTGGATGCCAATGCTTTATAAGAAGGGTCTGGCAAACAAGAAATAAAGAAAACCCAGGCACTCACAAACTTGCAGAGATGGCACAGCATTGGCGTTCAGCCTTTTCCTATTAGCTGCTGGGCTAGCGGAAGCTTCTGATGAAAAATGTGCCTGACACACCTCATGACCCTGAGCCACAATACTGATGTGACATACTTCAAGCCACTCCTGTAGGTGGGCTTGCTGAGCCGGTAATCCGAAAGGATCACAATAATTAGGAAATTTGTTACTATTAAATACAATGGACATCTTCTCCTTCAAATGAGTAATGCAAACTGAAAATATCTGCCTACAGGGTGTGTTTTGAAAATGGTGTTAAGTGCCAATTCATCACTATGCTGACACCAATGTACAACGAACTCAGTACATCCCAGAGCGACGCCGAATAGGCTTGCGTGTGTTTGTATACTTGGCCTCGATTCCATTGGTTAGCGTCGTCAAAGGACGCCTGCGCAATGACTCAAGTACTCGGGTATGCAAGCTACACCTATTTTTTATGAGCTGTCATAAATCGTGACGTGAATATGATTGAGAACGGCTGAAACGTATCCAAGGCCGTCTGCTGGTGCAGCTTAACTCAGCTCTTCCAAACGATGCGTCTGAGTAAAGTGTTATGGTATTATTTTTATCAGAAAGTTACAGTACGTAGCAACGCCTCGTTCAGTAGTAAATCATGTGCACATCGTTTTTATCTTGCACTTGGGTGTCTCCCAACGGAAGGTAATATCCTTGCCTGTCCTTTGTGTGCCCCATGCAATGCACAGAGCACCACCTCTTTTGCGCGTTTTTTTTTGCTGTGCGTGTATCTGCGCATGATTCTAATAGCACGATGCCGCATGTTGCCTTTTTTGTGTTCGGGTAGTCCATTTGGACTTTTTGCTAATTCAGACTGCGTTGACTTTTATATAGAAACATCTTGTGTTATGCTTCCTGTACAATGCCGGCTTCACAACTCACCTAGCAACCACTCATCTCCATGATCTCGTCCGTCAGGGCTATTCAGTGAAAGGAGCCAACGGGGCGTGGCCTCGACATTCGGGAGTCAGTTCCAGCCGAGGCCGGGCGTCCTCGCTCGCCTGGATGTTCTACCTGATACGCGGGGCTGCAGCTCAAGTGGTTGAGCGCTCGCTTAGCATGTGAGAGGTACAGGGATCGATACCCCGCAGCTCCAACATCTTGGTCTTGGATGACGTGTCATTAGCATGGGGGCGTGCGGGGTCCGTCTACGTACAAGGGGGCGGAAAACGTCCCGAACGTAAGTGCACTCATTATTCGGATTACGGCTTTATCTTGGCATCAGAGGTGTGATGACTTTCCGCCATACTAAAACGGTCGTAATTAGGGCGATATGAAGTTAGCATTCAATCATAACTAAGGCTACCTCGCCATTTTAAGCGTCATTGGGTCTTCAAGACGCACACAGCTACTGAGCCTTTATGGTGTTGCCAGTCTCTTGCTGAGGCAGAAAGAGCGGGCACTACCTGATCATTTCAGATGGAGATTCTGCTGCTGGTAATGTTGGGTTCGGGGGCTTCGACCTCATTAGTCATTTTTCTCTCTTACTGTGCATACCTAATAACACAACTAACCGCTAGGGTAGGGACATGACCTGATGTCGCCTGGTCAGCGGACAGCAGGTAGTTAGAGGTCTGAAGAAACCGATGAGAGCCCACGATAGTCTCAAGAATGGGACCCTATAAGTTTAATGTGTCAAATGTGTTAGCCCGACAGCGGGCAGCAGGCGCAAGATGGCGGCTTCGACCGACCCAAACTCCTGTCAAGCCTTTTGTGAACGCCAGCTTTGGATAAAGGATTTCTGGTACCATGAATACGACTTAAGATCTGATTGCAGCTTTTCAGATTTTGCCATGTCATCGTTTTACAGCATGTTGATGACAAGGATCAAGTTCTGGCAGGTGGCACGCTACCGGAGGTTCGCAACCATAACCATGCTTAGGCATGACGCTGTTTGAAATGCATACGCTGCATTTATGCACGGGATAGATGGCGGAGGTTCATAAGCGTTGAAAGAAAAATGATTGCCTCTTCCCATCAATCTCCACAATTTGCTGCAGCGCATAAGCACCATCAGGTGTACGATGTCAAGAAAACTTGCTGTTAGAAGGCTGTTGCAAGGATCGTCGTTCAGCAGCAAAGGAAACAAGGATGCTTGATTTGGGAAACTCTGGTAAGACTGCTGCTCCGCCTGCCATGGCCGTTCTCCACACATGCAAACGCAGTTCGAGTCATGCTATTCGATGTTTTGTGGTGTTTAACACGCACTCGGGTGGGGGTGGGGGGGGGGGGGGTCAAATTAACCCCAAAGGTTTTTCCAGAATGGTTTCCGAACGGCGCGGCGTAACCGCGCCGAATTTTGCGTATATGTAAACAATTGACTAGCAGATCGTTTGACATCAACAATTTTGACGTACATTGTAATGTTGCTGACCTATGGCAGGTCGAACTCCGGCCATGGTTTCAGCGAAGGCAATTTCTAGGAGATCGTCCAATCTGATACAACAACGGAATGCTTGACGAAGCCATACATCTCTGAAATGCTTTCTTAGGGTCAGAATAGGTCATTGGCCTAAAATGACGCAGGTCAATTTTTTTAGGAGAATTCTGTCTAGCGTTTTCTTTGTCGCTTAGTCAAATGCAACACTCGAAGCAATATTGTATGATTTTGGTCACCTTGACCTTTAAAAGGTCAAACAAAGTCATTGACCTTGAATGAGAATGTGACTTAGGTTCTGGAGGCACTTTGGAGACCAACCTGAAACTTGGCCTTGTTTGATCTTTTTTACCCGAAGGTCATGACTTAAGAAGCTGAAACTTTGACCTAAGTGAGCTCACGTACAGGCCAACACACCCTGTAAATTTGGTGTCTCTAGCTCTCCTAGTTCCCGAGATCTCAGGTGGGGGGGGGGTCAAATTGACCCCCCTCTGAGCGAAGGATATGTAGCCAGCCACCCGGGCGCGTGTTAAGGCAGTGATCCACGTTGCTGTGGGGTTTTGAAAGGAAATAGTGATCCTGGAAATTATTCGGTGCAGTTTACAGCCGGCCCCCTCTCAAGACCTAACTCCTTTAGGTTCTGAGCTGCATGATCGCGAAGATGTGGAGACTATCTCAGGGAGCCTATCCCAGGATCACCTTTGCATTCATTACATCATCGGCGATCAGAGCACGATTTCCAGATACAACGGTCGTAATTGGCTCTCGGTTAAAGGAAATGTTCCATATTTAAAGACAATGAGGTAAGCATCAGATGGGATGGGAAGAGCTTGTTTACATCCATTGGTGAGCTTCCAAGGTTTAAAAACGACCGTAGTAGCAAAATTTCAAAGTTTGTTAAAATGCGCTCCATGACGTCATCGTTTGATGGCGTCATAGAATCGTTTTGTGACGACAGCAATACCTGGCAGCATCTCGCAGCCAGAACTAAAGAATACCTCCGAAACCCACGAAAGCTGACACCAGCCGGCCGTTCTCACCGCTGGTACTGTGTCGGGTGGTAGGATGGTGAGTGGCTTGTTTGTGGAGTTTTAGTCTTGGTATTGGTCGTAGGGAAAGCTTTGGTGGACTGTTTGATGAATGCATTGTAGCGATCGCCAGCTTTTATGACAGATTATTGATATCAAAGCACGATATGCTGTGAAAACTGTCAGAGTGTCATGAATCTCTTACCGAAACTTGCCAAGGACTGTTGAGGATGTCGCGACTGTATTGTCGACCTATCCTTGTCTGCAGCGCTGTAGTCCTGACACTGATATCTCGCGATTTGCACGATAGTTACTTTCTTTGTATCTGTAACTGGAAATGCAGTCACATGCAAAAATTAACAAGATAGCTGTAACATCGCTATGGACTGATTGCTAAAACATTGTTATTGTTAGGTCATCTGTTAACTCATAGGCTTTACATAGAGTAGTCAGCCAACGTGGTGCATTGTGTAATGACACAGGTCAACAGTGCATTGTCACACTACCTCAGTGCTGTACTGTGGGATGGCATAATGAAAATGAAACGGTTGCCGTCCCGCAGTCCCTGCCGCTTTCATAATAAATTATGTTATGAGAAGATGGACCAAGTGTGCATTCTTGTATTCACTCTGCATCTGACATATGACTGTCCAAAAACACATGATACAATATGCGAATCACTTTCAGCAAAGCACACGAGTAAGTGGCACCACTTGCTCAGCCTGTTTTGTGAATCCTCAAAACATAGGTGACAAAGACGCAAACATGTCTTCTGATCCCAAAATCATGCAACATGCTCAGCTGTCAGGCTGCTTCACTAAGAAGTATTGTTTAATAAGACACTTATAAAAAGAAAATATGATGCGTAGTAAAATGACACTGCAAACCTGCTGACCTTGCACAAGGCTGAAGGCATGACAAGTGCATGTAGCTATGGTGAGATAGGCGAAATGCAAGGAAGTGACGAGGCAGCCAGTGCAAGTAAGGCTCATGATACAAATATTGTTTAGGTGTCATCCAAGAAACAATAACAATACTTTTCCACCTTTCCCAGCACCCAGCATCTCACATGAGTTGTAATGACTACGTCATTGATGACTCACAAGCATTGTGAGCCTGCATACAAAAATTGTTAAGACAGTAGTGTGGGCATCCATAATAATACAGCACTATATTTTCAGAATTCTTAAGGAAAAACAATTTGCAAAGCCGTATCATGCAAGCCCTTATAACGCGTGTATGATGTGTATGAAGCGTGTATTAATGAACTGCACGGACCTACCACTTCTGCCACAATGAAGTGCTAATATAATGACATGCAATGGATAAATTACATGTTTTAATACCTTATTAGTTTCAAAATGTTGGCAAGACCGTGATGAGGTAGCGAATGGCCCTTGTACACCCTTGCATGTGGGAAATGCTGGTTGCAGGTGTTTCTTAGTCTGCTGGCCTCACTACCTTGTAATGTTCAAATACAAACATAAAGCTAGATACAGGCACTGATATATCACATTTTATGGGGAATCATTTGACTTCAAGAATAACAAAACAATGTTGTTTCTCAGACGTACAAGCCTCGCGCGTACACTATCATATCATGGCCAAAACATATCACTGGCACGCACCACCAGTAATTACACCCATTTCAAGCGCCTGATTTACACTCATGTCAAATAAGCGTGATCCCACCCCTGCACAGCCCGCGAGGGTATCAAATTGCAGGTCTTGTCACAATTTCCGCACAGATTTTCGATTATAACACCGCATTTCACTGCGTGCTCCCTCCAAAACACCAAGGGCTTTGGATCTTAAAAAGGGTATCCATGACCGTGAACTGCATCAAAAGGTCCTACAGATGGCTATTTCATTTGAAAACCTCATATAAAGGTGGAACAGTCTCTTTTCATGCTGTGCAAAGTACGATGCCTAATCTAACGACACATCGAGAACCATATTTACTAACCAGACAGAATGTGCTGTTCATGATGGCTGAAACTAAACTAATAGAATTATCAGATAAAGTCGCACTTAAACTAACAAGCCTAGGGGGCGGCATTGTGCGTACTAACCAAGGATTCATTATCTTTCGGTTATAATTTTTGTGGATTTAGCCGCTCAAACTGATTTTAGAAACTACACCCCTCCATCCGACTGTGAAATAAAGTGCGTCAAATCGGAGGAAAAAACTGTTTTAAGTATATTTCGGAGGCAGGCCTAGACTCGTTTTCTCCTGCTCCCCCCTCCCCCCCCCCCCCCACCTCTGCCTTCTCTCCCCCACCCCTACGCATTATGCAAAACTGCTTCCCTGTAGCCCTATATTTACCGCTTACATGGTCCTACCAGCGCCTGAAACAAACTTGTTTTTTGTCTTGTGACGTCATCGCTTAATCAGTTGGAAGCGTTGGCGACCTTTACCATCTCCGCACAATGATTACTGGTGCAGAGCTCGCACTTCCTAATATGATCCCAATTATTTGGAACGAAAGCCTGGTATCAACAAATGCAAACGGCATTTTTGAACGCCTCTTACACCTTTATTTAGCTTTACATGCAATATGATGACAGCCAAAAGCATTCTACTTCACACTTGTCGACCGATCAGTACGCTAAGTCTGATATGCAACGGGCAATGTGAGAGATCTACACAAGCGATGCTCGGCCTCTTACCTCAAAGCCGCTGCTCCCCTTGGCAGCAGAAATATGCGCATGAATCCTTGGCATGTGTCGCTACAACGACCTCCGTTTACCTCCGAAGCTACAGCTCAGGTGTCCAAAAACAACAATCTTCCTAAATCGGTAGGGCTTATTAACGCTACTCCGTTGAAAAGGTGACGCACAACTACGTGCTTCTATCCAGTCAGCTCCTCACGACATAGACGCAGTCAACAGGAGCGCACAGGCTTGCACGGCACCCAATGCACTACCGCGCGGCAAGCAGTCAAACTCATCTGTCTCAAATGATATGACGCTTTAAAACCCTGCGTAGCACACTGATTACGGTCGCTGCAAGATGCTGTGGCCAGACACTTACGATTAGTAATAAGCCTAGTTATTTGGCGTTTTATGCTGTTGCGTATGTGAAGTGAACCTTGGCTGAAACATCTGTGAAAAGCACTGATCTGAGGGCATTGGAAAAAACATTGTGTCGCCGCTTATCCGTCACGTCAGCACTGGTCAAGTATTGTTTGCAGATGTTTCCGTCACCTGTTAAAAGCTATTCTAATTAAAGGTACTATGTTTGGCAGCATGTTATGACTCAACTTGCTCCTACAGCGAAACGTCAACGTTTCGGCATATGCTCTACATATGCTCATGCTGCAAACGATAGCGAGTACAGACCAATACTAAGCTTTGAGTTTCGTCTAGATGGGATGGTCTGTTGTAACATGGTCCGGTCTGTTGAAATTGGTTTCCATTTTCGCAGTTTTGCCACCAGTGTGTTTGCAACAGTGTCAGTTTTTGTCAATGCTCATATATGGTAAATCAGAAGCTTTTTCACCCTTGATTTACAGAGCACCACCCCTTCTAGACGCGATTTTTGGCAGACGGGCAAATTATTGCTGCTGAGATTTGCTTCTAACAAGTAGGAGCAGGTAGCCTGAGCAACAAAATCAGTATTTTACGTCCATACATCAGGCAACGAGCCTTGAGTGGAAAACCCCCAAACGTGGTGAAGACATGATGGTCTGGTGGGGACCTTGCATGCAGCGAATCGCGGCTTGTTGCCCATAAAAACTTACCGTTTCTAGGAGGGTTACGTCAAATCACGTCACCAAAGCTCTCCGCAATGCCGGTCTTTAATTGGTTGAGATATTGTGCACAAAAGCGTAACTATATGGAACCTCGACATGGGAAAATTCATCTCACGAGAGCGTGCCAGTTGGTAGACATGGCGATATTGAGAAGAATACTGCATCGCTTAAGGCATGAATAACACAACTGTCTCCTATAGGCATCGGCACTCGAAACAAGAACTCCTTTCCACGTATCTGCGGCACAAATCCTTTTAGCGTCATCCTCTTGTCTTACCTATTGACTGAACGTTATCGGATATGCACGTTATTCTCATGTTTGCCTGAGCTGGTATGAATCATGAAGTGGAGATGCCTAAGAACGGCCGAAAGATGTCAAATGGTCGTCTGCTAGCGCAGCTTTTCCCAACAGTTCCAAGCGATGTGTCTTAGTAAAATGCCTTAGCCGTTTTACTTGTAAGTCACAGTACGCAATAACAATTTGCCCATTGGTTAATCTTGTCTGCATCGTTTTCATCCCACAGTTGGATTTCTCCCATCCAATGGTGATGTCCGTGACTGTTCTCTGTGTGCTCCGCCCGCAATGCCCGAGCACCACCTCTTCTGAGCAGACTTTCAGCTATTAGATGCCTTAAATTTAGAATACTTGTCCTCAGTAGACCCACCGTGAGGGGGCGATGGCCATGACCCATACGGGCACCTCCTGAATCATTCAGGACGAGTTGCCTCTTGCTGCGTTCTGAGCCAACAAAAACGCCAAAGGGATAGGGTAGAGTGCCCGTATAAAAGCGCTGCCTCGTGCTGGCAAACAGAAGCCAGTCGTCTCGGTATTGCATGTTGCTGTAACCCACGCGACCCAGCCACTTTGCAGCCCACCTGTGTGTCTGTGTATCTGCGCATTATAATGATAGAACGACAGCGTAGGTTGTGTAATTCATCCATGTTGTATTTGGACCGTCTATTTGGACCATTCAGAACTTCAGATTACTTTTGACTTTCATCCAAAATTTCGTTTTATGGTTCCTACACTGTACTGGGCTCACGGTTCACCCAGCAGCCACTCATATTCATGATCTCATCCGCCATAGCTCTTCAGTGGAAGGAGTCGACAGGCGTGGTCTTGACATTCGGGGGGTCAGTATCGGCCGAGGCCGGGCGTCCTCGCTCACCTGGATGTCCCGTGTGACACGCGGGGCTGTAGCTCAAGTGGTAAAGCACTCGCTTAGCATGTGAGAGGCACAGGGATCGATACCCTGCAGCTCCAAAGACGGCGTTTTGAATGATGAGTCAGGTATATTTACATGACGGCCGTTTGAAAGTGAGAACCAGGTGAGTTCTCTATGCTGACACGAACGTACGATGAACCCAGCACATACCACAGCATCGCCGAATAGGCCTATACTTATGTTTGTATGTACAGTTGGGGTCAAATTCATCGAAGGCTAACATCATATCGACCTAGTTACGACCGTTCCAGGATGCTAGAATGTTGTTGCAATAATCCGAATAACGAGAGCGTTCGCGTGCGGAATCGTTCCCGCTCGTAACAAGGCGGCTTCCGCACGCCCTCATGCTAATGACATGTCATTCAAGACCGTGATTTTGGAGCTGCGGGGTATCGATCCCCGTACCTTTCACATGCTAAGCGAGCACTGTACCACTTGAGCTACAGCCTTGTGCATCAGGTGCGACATCCGCTTGCAGCGTCAGCATGTGTAGAGCATATGTCGAAACGTTGACATTTCGCTATAGGAGCAAGTTAAGTCATAACATGCTGACAAACATAGTACCCTTAATTAGTATGATTTTTAGCAGGTGACGGAAACATACTACAAGCTATACTTGACCAGTGCTGACGTGACGGATAAGCGGTGACACAATGTTTTTCCAATGCCCCTCAGATCGGTGTTTTTCACAGATGTTTTAGCCAAGATTCGCTTCACATACTTAACAGCATAAAACACCAAATAACTAGGCCTATTACTAGTCGTGAGGATCGTGACTGGCCGCAGCATCTTGCGACGAATGTGATCAGTGCGCTACGCGGCGTTTTAAAACGTCGTGCCATTTGCTACAGATGGGCCGAAGCGTTCGCCACGCGGTGATGCGTTGGATTCAGTGCAAGGCTGTGGGCTTGTCGTTGGTTGCACTCATATCGTGAGAAGCTGAAAAAGTGAGTTTTTTTAAGGTAATATCGTTAATAGTGCGTGGCTGTGTTGTGGGTTATTGCATTTATAATTATACTGCAACAATATGTAACAGATTCGGCTTCAGGTGACAATTTGAATGGTTTCAAATTTTATCGGTGACAGAAAAGGCACTTTTCTCACCCCTGGCAACCCCTGGTTACTATACCCACGGCGTCGCGTGGGATACGGTAGCATGCAATACCGAGACACTTTGTGTTTGCCGGCAGGGGCGACCGCTTTTAAAACGGCACATTTCCCCATCCCTTCAGCGCTTTCGTTGGCTCAGAACGCAGCAAGGAGCTACTCGTTCTCCTGACCGATTCAGCAGGCGTGTGGCTCGTGGCCATCACCTGCCTACAGCGTGTCTGCTGAGAAGAAAATCGGCGCATTGTGTGGTTGAAAACCCACGCAGAAGAGGTGGTGCTCTGTGCATTATGGGCGAATCAATCAACGGACAGACAAGGACATCACCAACCGATGTGGGACAACGAACTTCAGGATGAAAACGATGTATGGCAAGATTGACTATTGAACGAGGTGTTGTTACGTACTATAACTTTCCCGTAAACAGGCCAAGACATTTTACTCAGACACGTCGCTTGGAGCTGTTGGGTAAAGCTGTACTAGAAGAAGGCCTTTGCTATGTTTCAGCCGTTCTTTGTCACCTCTACCGTATGATTCATACTAGTCCAGGTAAACATGAGAATAATATGTATATTCGATAACGCTTAGCCAATACGTTAAAAAAAAAACGGTGGCCGGTGGAAGCGAGGTCGACGCTGCATACAAACGCAGGCCTATTTGGCGCCTGGCTGGTATTGTGCTCGAGAACAGTCGAACGTTAGCAAGGGAAAATGCACTCAGTGTGAGGATGACGAGATAAAGAGGATTTATGCAGCATAGATGTGCAAAGAAGCTTTTATTTTGAATACTGACCCGTCTAGGAGACCGTTATGCTATGCACGCCCTCAGCCAGGCAGCATTCGTCTCAATATCGCTAAAGTCACCAGCTGGCATGCTCTGGCATGATGAATATTTCCCCGTCGAGGTTTCCATATTGTTACGTTTTTGTGCACAATGATGGCTCAACCAGTCAGGAAACGGGATTGCGGGAATCTTGGTCACGCGACATGACGTCATTCCCCTAGAAACGGTAGGACTCTATGGGCCTCAAGCCGCCAGGTGAAGATGGCGGGTCGTGACTGGCACATGGTAGAATGATGTTATGGGCTTACAAAGCCGGAATTAATATTGATCTTTCAAAAGCGCACTTCTACCGTGCCTGACATTACGCTTGTGCGCCGTAGTGCCGCTGTTTGCCGTGTTGCTCATAGGCAAAGGCCCGCGCATCTTCCGACGCCTTCATCTGACCTGAAAATTGTGGCGCTCGTGTACATACTCGATGAGTGGTAACATAGATGAAATGGAGAAACCGCTGGCAGCTCATTCTGCCTGAGAATGGGTATCTAGTGGCGGGAAGTAGTCTACGAGAGGTAGCGCTCTGTGATCGCATGTGGAGCACGCATGTGGCACACGCAGATGATGCCACCCATTGGGAAAGACCCATGAAAGTACAGACGACGTGGTGCAAGGCTAATAGATGACCACTTTTACACCACGTGCGGTAACTACAAGATGAAAATGCTACAATACTCTAAACAGGCGCATCACTCGGAATTCTTGGCGAATGTGTTCTTGCAGACATACTCCCGAGTGAGTTGATTTCCCACGTCTTCTTTATCAGAAAATTGATTACCATTCCAGTGAAACGGTAATACAGTGCTACAACGCAACACTTAAAGATGCTGCGTACGCATGACTGCTAAGCATAAGACAGCCACTGGTAGGCATGACGTTGAAAAACGTCTAGGATAAAAACACCATAGCGCCAAAAAGCGAATTATAAGGCAACTTCGGGCATTTATTGACAAAAAATCTCGCATAGATAATACAATAATATTAGCCTTATTCCTCGGAGAAAACCAGGACAACTTACATACAAACAATTTAGTTTATAGCGGAAGGACAGCTGCACGTTTGTGAGCGTGCTTTGCAACGGCCAGGGTACTTTCAACCGTATGCATGACCATGCTTAATCTATTACAGTTCGTCATTCAAAACCCCCTCACTTCTGGGCCTGCGCGTTGTCCATCCCGTACCTCTCACGTGCTAAGCAGGCGGTCTTCTACTTGATCCACGGCCTCTAATGAGATTTGGAATGTTTTGGGAGAGTCCAGCAGCCCGGTTTCACTCTGTTCTGGCCTTCATCTTCGTCAAGGCCACGCCCCCCCCCCCCCCCCATATACTATGGCTCCTTTTGTCAAAGCTCCACCTGTAGCTGAGCAGAAACATCGGCCTCACCTTAACTAAAAAAAAAGCATCTTGAAGCTGCCAGTGTTCTAAACATTTCAGCATTTATAAAAGACATGCCTTAAATTATCTTAAGGAAGCATCAAACAAAATACAGAGAAATACAAACGTCGGGTTCAGGGACGGAACAGTAGCAATGTTTGGGATCTCCTTCAACACCACGGAATATCGAACAGCTCGATTCGAATTCCGTATCCATGTGTGGAGATTAGGCCACAGCAGGCATAGCAGTAGCCTCAACAGAGTTCCTCAAGCTACGCATTCTTGTTACATTCGCTGTTGAATGACCCTCCTTGCGACAGCTTTCCCACACCAGGTTTTCTTAACATCGTGCATCTGATGGTGCTCATGCCTCCTACATACTCCAGAAAATTGTTGACAACAATCAGAAGGCCTCACAACCTATTTCGTGCACAAATTCAGTGCATTTTTTTAAATTTTAGCAGGTCATCCCTAGGACATTATTATGATTGAATAACACCGGCAGGTTGCCAGCTACCAGATGTTAATCCTGCTCATCGACATGCTGTACAACGACGGCAAGGAAAAATCTGGCAAGCTTCAGTCAGACATTTAGTCGCATTACTGGTGCCAGGTAATTACCCGCCCAAACATGAACTCCACAACAAAGCTGGATCAGGAGTTCAGCTCGGTGCAAATCGCGATCTTGCGCTCGCTGCCTGCTGTGTGGTGCCGGGAAAAACTCATCTCTAAAACCGTGTTTGGGTTGTTAGCTTCGTTTCATCTGCCTGGCCCGTTACATTCGGCGTTTTCATTTACAGTACACGCATACACACATACATACACACACGCAGGCACACACACATACACACACATACACACACACACACACACACACACACACACACACACACACACACACACACACACACACACACACACACACACACACACACACACACCACACACACACACACACACACACACACACACACACACACACACACACACACACACACACGGCCTGTAAGGCGACAAGGTCGCGGCGTGTATACCAACGTGCAATACCGAGACCGTCTTGTTCTGTTGGCGACCACATGGAACCGCTCAATACATCACTCTTCCCATCCCTTCAGCGCTTTCGTTGGCTCAGAACACAGCAAGAGGCAACTCGTCCTCCTGACCGATTCAGTAGCTGCTCGTGTGGCTCGCGGTCATCACTCTCCCATGGAGTGTATGCTTAGGAGAGATATTCTAAACCTCAGGAAATTTAATAACGGAAAACCCGCACGGAAGAGGTGGTGCTCTGTGCATTGCGGGGGAACACACAAAGGACAGGCAAGGACATTACCTTCCGTTTGGAGACACCCAATTGCAAGATGGAAGCGGTGTAAAGCAAATTGACTATTGAACAATGTGTTGCTACGTACTGTGACTTTCTGGTAAAAAAAACCGATGGGGTTGTCTTGGTCCTGTACGCCCGCAAAGATGTGCAAAGTATTTCGGGGGATAGCATTTAAATTTAATTTCATTATGATACCTGACATTCATTACATCATAATAACGTTATTCGAGTTCTGTACTCCATAAGCCATGTGTCCATCAGGGCCAAGAAATAAGTATTGGTCGAGTTGGTCATATCTGGCGATTCACGATTGCTAGATATAAACGGCCGTACATTGGCTCGTAATCAATGTTGTGAAAAATGCGATGACGTGATCGAACAATGGCGCATCGAGGAACATATTTACTGAAGAGAGAAAATGCGCTGTCTGATGGAATCTTTTCCACCTAGAAGTGCACCAATAGTTATAGGTAAGCTTATTTCATCATATCCGATGCTTGGTTCACATCTTCGAATGTGAAATATTCTCTAAAGGACCACATAAATATCCCAAGCATTACCGCTGTCCCGTCCCTTAACCGAACGTCTGTTTTTGTCTGAATTTTGTTTGATGCTTCGTGAGGAAAATTTGATTCATGCCAATTACACATGTTTAGATGTTGTGGGTAACGGCAGCTCTAATATGTATATTTATTTTCAGTTAATGCGAGGCAGATGTTCCTGGTGAGCTATCTCAGGCGCCTGTATTGAAATGACGACTCATTCCGTGGCGAGGACCGTACACGGCCCAAAGCGTACGTAATTTGGGGAAGTCAAGTGCGTGATTCTAGGGAATCGTGACGTGTGTGTGTGGGGGGGGGGGGGGAGGGGGGCTGACGTGAGACAAAGGCCAAGAAGACCGGGCGAAACCAGGATAACCGACTCATCCAAATTTACCGGGGGCTGTAGCTCAAGTTGTTGAGCGCTCGCTTAGATTGCAGAAGTATCGGGACCGATGCCACAGTTCCAAAAATTCCGAGTTTTGATTGGTAACCTAGTAGGAATCGAGCGTGATCGTAAGAACATGCGTGCGGTTTAAAACATTCCTGGCGCGCTGTAAAACATGCTCGCAAATATCCAGCTGGTCTAATCTCTCAGTTGGTAGAGAACTCGTTTAGTATGTGAGAGATACGGGATCGATACCCCCAGCTCCAAAGGTCGGTAGTTTTAAATAAAGACCTGTGCAGAAATGATCACGGTCTTATCGTTAGAGACGCTGTTTTGTTCACGCCACTGAAATGAAAGAACGACTATTCGACAGTCGCCTCTGGTTAGGTCCATATTGAAAGGACCAATACCATCGAGACCATTTTTCAATCGTTTTCTTTCTTGTCGCTTCATTCCAATCGTTCCGTCAACAACTACGAAAATATTACGACGAAAAAATAATTTCCAATACTATCAACCATCAACAGCGGAAAAAGAAGAAGAAACACTGGTGAAGTAGATTTGAGCCTCTACACTCATTGACTCAAACACTGCTGTAACGGCCACACATTATGTTATACTCATAGTCCATCATTGCGCTTGTGTCATGGCAGCATTTTCAGATTTTTTCAGTGCAAAATAAAGATACCAAATGAATCATACGCTAGCATGCGTAGCTGGCCTCTCGTCGGTCAAACCAGGGTCACGCGGTACACCTGGTGGATTTTTTCCTTTTTTCCTTTTTCAAAACCATGTGTGCTATGCCAGCGGAAATGCGGTGGGTGTTATGATTTTGGGGTGCGCTTCGTCATGCATCCATAGCGAGCCATCAGTGTCTGTGACTTGTGCTATTCCAAATCAGGCCATAAGGGTCATACTAGAGACGCAACATTTCAACCCGCTAACCCGCCACACCTCATCCGCAAGAGGTCGCGCGCTTGTAGCTGGGATGTAGGCCAGACCTGGCATTATTTTGCGGGTCGAAATTTTTTAAAAGAATGCCTCGCTTTTGGGGCATACTTCAAAAGCATACTCTGGTGAAACCCCAGGACCAGATACGTCAAATTATAGCACTGGGTAGTGCCCCCGCAGTACCATTAAAATGCAATGAGGAGGTTATTTTAAATTATTTTCTATTCTAGATTGCGCTGACAGTGCTTTGGCACACATCACACTTTTTCAGTTCTTGTGACCCAGAGTGAAGCCCTATCTCGCTACAGTTGTAGCTGTCGCGGCTGCCGTCGCCATGACGACGGCATAATCTGCTGAGGGGCGTCACAGCCGTTACGGACTAGAGCTACCACATTTGAGCACACATTATGGATCTGCTATCTTGAAAGTGGCATCTCTACTGGTATTAATGGCGTCAGTGCGAGTGGACATTTGTGATGAGCATAGCGCATAGCATGAGCGGCGAAGGCCATTTACCGAGAAGTGCACTGGTTCAAGTTTGAACCAGTGCGTCACTTTAGACTATATTATCCTCTGTTTCATAAAGCCAAAGTGCGCTCCGAAATAACTGCCACTGTGTGTCACGCCGATTCTATTTTTACATGGAAGATATCAAAGCCATAGAATAATGCTTCGTTGCATTCTCGTAACAATAGCGTCATGCTTGTAAATCGGTTATCCTAACTAGAATATTTCAACCTCACACTTTCACGCTGTCATTAACTACGCAAGAATTTCGACGAACTGCAAGTATTGCAAGAATTGCATGACACCCACGTTGGAAAAGACTGCAAAAGAAAAGTACTTCTCTGATAGTGGTGAGCAGAGATTTCAAGAACATTTTTCCCACCTTAGCGTCTAATCTAACTTGGAATTCTGAGATATTCTGAAGAATGAAAAAAACTGGCGTTGCCGACCAAACTGGACGCGTCTGGTTTCTCAATAAGTGAAAAGTACAAGAACGTTGCATACTCCCTTTAACAAGTTCAAATAATGCATGTTATATTACTTAAGTTTTGAGCCATTCAAAAACAAAAGTGAGCCGACAATCAGAATGCAAATATGTCGGAAATCACATTTTGCTATAGTAAGAGCATCAGTGACAGACCGCCCATGGCAGACATGACACGCCAGTAAACCAGGTGACACAAATGGAATAACATTACGCAAACGTCCACACCGCTGAAAAGCTATAGAATAACAAACCAAATTTTCAAAGGTTTGCCTGATATTATTTAGGAGTAGCGATGTCGGTCATTAGCGCGCGCCCGGGTGGGAATGGGGTAAATCTGACTCCTCGACGTTTTTGCAAAATAATTTCAGGACACAGCATAGCCGCACCAAAACTACATAGCTGTGGGCAATGCAATAGCGGATCCCTTGGCGGTCATGCTCCCAGTAAAGGAACATGCCATGTTTTTGCACTTTTGACTTATAGTTAGATCAGACACGTCTAATTGCATTAGTAATGCCAGATTTCTCGCAATCCTTCTCAGAAGCTCAGAATTTCAATTTGAAACAGCCGTACCTGCGGGAGAACTCTCATTGAACTCCCTGCTCACCTCTTTCAAAGGAGCACATTTCATTGGTATTGCTTTTCCAACAATTTGTTTTGTAATGTTCGCGACACCCTAATTTGTGAAATTTGTTGTGTAAGAAATGCTACGACAGCGTGAAAACTCTATTTGCAGAAAAGCAGATTTGCAAACATGAAGCTTTGATCCAGGGAATTCAACGAAGCTTTATACCATGGGTTCGATTTCTCCCCTGCGACGTTTACCACAATGACTCTTTTCGAGGTGCGCTTTGGCTTTGGGAATGGGAGTATTCATGGTCCATAGTGACGCACTGATTCAAACTTCAACCAATGCGCTCCCGGTAGCAGGCCCTTGCCGCCCACTCAGCCAATCACAAGCGTGTATTTATTTGCGCCCGGCGGCTGTCATGACGGCAGCGATCGCGACAGCTGCAGTGAAGAAGCATAGTGCATTTACAAGGCGTCGCGTTGCTAACGTGGTAAGGACCCAAAAATCTTTAAAACTGATGTCCTCATCATGTCTTCACAGTGCTGCAATGGCACTTGCTACTATTAATAGACGTAACTGGTCCTGACGTTTAGCTAGAGCATGGTTTTGTAATATGGCGTGAAGATGAGGCACTCCCTTTCATTGAAACGCTTGGCAAAGGGAAACGTACGATCTTGATCGGGAGAGCACAGATGGCTTCTAGATATTGACCTAATACACGATTTCAGTTAGACATGATGCCAACACAAGCATGTCTTTCATGCTGAATTTAGCGTAAGCCGAAGGCGAAAAAAAACTTGCAAGCAGTGACCAAATTGTATTTTTCAAAATACCAGAGCCCCACTGTCATAAGCCGCACCACACGCCAGCCGGCTGCCACCACTTAGCTTCAGTTCATCCATCCTCTCTGACAAGCAAACACACCGGTGCGGCCAGGGGCTCGCGTTCCACGTGCGACACAGCAGTGGCATTGTTACGCTCCCAAACATCACAGCCCCCGAACGTAACTGGGCTAGCTGCCCCGCTGCTGGCAGAAGCTCGGCGCCGCACCCGGCGGGAAGT
>NW_023597034.1:11205160-11259451 GCF_011947565.3 Pollicipes pollicipes | reverse complement strand
TATATATATATATATATATATATATATATATATATATATATATGTATATGATTAATTATTTCCGTGATATCCGCACGGAAGAGCGGGTCTGTCCTTTCAGGATAACATTAGGCAGCTAACAGCCCAGTTGCAGACCTAGCAGGTCTGCATCATACCTGTGTCGTGACAAGTTATTGTTGTTGTTTCTCTTAATTTGTAGTTTTATTAACATTGAAGCACAGCAGATTTGTTTCATGGTATATGAGGAACAGCCTGAGCAGATAACCAGCAATGTTCATAGACTTAATTTTATTAATTTACATTAAGAGCAGTATATATTGCTGGACCTGAAAACCTGGGGAGTGTAAGCAGCAACTGCTGTGAAGAAATCCTGGTAAGATTCTGGTTCTTGCTGGCTCCTGAACATAATTCTATAATGGATCTTGGTTCTTGCTGAAATTGAATCTCCATCTTAAGCCTGAGCTGGATCTTGGTTCTTTCTGTATCACTATGCATATTCCAGGCTGGGTCTTTGTTCTTGCTGGATCCCTCAACATAATTCCAGGCTGGATCTTGGTTCTTGTTGGGTCCCTATGTCCGATCCAAGCTGGATCTTGGTTCTTGCTGGATCTCTCATCTTCATGTCAAGCTAGATCCTGGTTCTTGCTGGATCTTTCGACTTATTGTCAAGCTGGATCCTAGTTCTTGCTGGATCTTTCAACTTATTGCCAGACTGGTTCCTGGGTTCTTCCTGGTTCCGGAAGCAGGAAGCAGGAACCGGTTCCCGGGAAGAAATATCGGGAACCAGACACAAGTCGGCCAATGAAAATAGAAAACTGTTTTTTACTTGCAAACGATTTTAAACGATGTTACAATTGTTGACTACATTCTTTGTCACCAGATGATGTGAAAAAATTTGAGCGTGACCATTTTTTTGCGAAAAATGTCAAAATTTTGAAAGCACTACTTCTTTTAATAAAATCAAAAGGCATAGTTCATTTAGTGTGTAGAAAGCAACGAGTGTTTCTGTGCATGTAGCCAGCTTCTACAGCCATTACAAAATCTACAGCAAGCGCGGCTCGTGTGAGTTTTTTCAACTAACTTAAAATTTTTACAAGCGATAAAATTTAAAGTCACACCATCGCATTTGCCGTGCGATTACGCGTTGATTGACCTATAACACAATGAGATTCCACCGTTTGGAAAATGCGACATCGTTGATGCGCGCAAATTTCCATGGTTTTGTTTCTGAAACTTGCTCCGTTTTAAAGCAGATTGCATGTGCAAACAATACACAATGATCGAACAATCATTCAGTGCCTTGGTTGTCAACATGAGAAGTGAATACAAATCTCGCCACGGCCACTTTGTTGCGAGAAATGTCAACATTCAGAAATGCATGTTTTTTCGTCTTAAATGACGGCCGATAGTAAGTTCAGCGCGTGCACGAAGCATATGCATGCTCTATGCCCGTTTACGCGTTTTGCACGAAAGGGCCATTTTTCGACATAATTACACGTTGGTTGTACCTAACTCAAAACCTATCGGCATTGGACAGTTTATGTCACACCATAGAATAGCAACGCAATTCTGCGTCAAAACAGGTGTAACGCAACACATCGGCAAGATTTGAAGACGGCCGTTTTTGGGGTAGTGAAAGACTCGAAGGTCGTAGGTCTCGAACCAATGAAAATAGAAGGCTGCCTTTACTTGCGAACGATGTAAAACGATGTTACAAGTTGCTGAATACATTTTTTCATCACTGGGTGATGACAAAGATGTTAGGGGTGCCAATGTTTTTCGAAAATTCAAACATCTGAAGTTGCGATTTTTAAAAAAAATGAAAAGGCAGGGTCCATTTATTCTTTGTATGAAACGGCCAGTTTTCTATGCATGCAAACATTTTCCACAGCCATTGCAAAATGTATAGCAAGCGCGGCTTGTGTTGTTTTCAAAATAACTTCAAAACTGTAGAAGCGATGAAATTTAAATCCACCACCTGGAGAATGCAACATTCTTGATGCGGACAAATTTCCATTGTTCTGTTTCTAAAAACCCGCTCCGTGTGAAAGCAGACCGCACTTGCAAACGATACACAATGATAGAACGAACATTCAGTGCCATTGCTGTCACATGGAAGTGAACACAAATCCTGCCACGGCCACTTTAAGTTGCAGACAAGTCAAAATTCAGAAACGGATGTTTTTGGAGCCTCAGATTAGGGGCCAGTAGTAAATCAGCTCGTTGAACGAAGCGGTTGTATGTTCGTCCGTTTTACGCGTTTTGCACGATAGACTATTTTCGAATAATTCCACGTTGGTTGCACCTACTCAAAACGTATCAGCACTGGACTGTTTATGTCACACCATAGCATGAGAAGACAATTCTGCGTTGAAAACAGGTGGTAACGCAGCACAATTGGCGGAATTTCAGTCTTCTTGCTCAAAAGGTAACTAACATTCAAAGTCCAACCCCAACAGAAACACGCTGACCTAGATTCTGGTCTTGAAGGTGGTGTAGACGCTGGAAGCACGGGGGTGTCTGGAACAGCTTCCCTGTGCTGAAAACAATTCGGTACATCAATCATCATTATCAGGAAGATAAACAATGAACAAATCTGTCAAACACTGTACGGATTTAGAACAGCACTGTGAGGTGGTGCTCCAAGTATAACCACAGAACAAGTTTTTATATACATGGTATGAAGGTTGACTTGAATAATGAAAAACCTCAGTCAACTTAGGTAACATGAACCATTCATAGTACACCATTTAAGAGTAACACATCATAAATCTATCCCAATGCTACACTGAAAGCATGATTGTTCCCCTGTAAGTGACTGAATGCCCTGTCATGCATTTCACAGTATACTAGCTGGCAGACATTTGCTTCAAGCACCACTCTGAAATGCATGAATGAACAACTGACTGAAGGAAGACATGAAATGATGAGACAAAAGATGGGTACAGAAATGTCATGTGTGTTGTTATGTTAATAATTTCAAGCCTGGATGCCATGCTTTATAAGAAGGGTCTGGCCAACAAGAAATAAAGAAAACCAGGCACTCACAAACTTGCAGAGATGGCACAGCATTGGCGTTCAGCCCTTTTTCCTATTAGCTGCTGGGCTAGCGGAAGCTTCTGATGAAAAATGTGCCTGACACACCTCATGACCCTGAGCCACAATACTGATGTGACATACTTCAAGCCACTCCTGTAGGTGGCTTGCTGAGCCGGTAATCCGAAAGGATCCACAATAATTAAGGAAATTTGTTACTATTTACAATACAATGGACATCTTCTCCTTCAATGAGTAATGCAAACTGAAATATCTGCCTACAGGGTGTGTGTTTTGAAATGGGTGTTAAGTGCCAATTCATCACTATGCTGACACCAATGTACAACGAACTCAGTACATCCCAGAGCGACGCCGAATAGGCTTGCGTGTGTTTGTATACTTGGCCTCGATTCCATTGGTTAGCGTCGTCAAAGGACGCCTGCGCAATGACTCAAGTACTCGGGTATGCAAGCTACACCTATTTTTTATGAGCTGTCATAAATCGTGACGTGAATATGATTGAGAACGGCTGAAACGTATCCAAGGCCGTCTGACTGGTGCAGCTTAACTCAGCTCTTCCAAACGATGCGTCCTGAGTAAAGTGTATGGTATTATTTTTATCAGAAAGTTACAGTACGTAGCAACGCCTCGTTCAGTAGTAAATCATGTGCACATCGTTTTTATCTTGCACTTGGGTGTCTCCCAACGGAAGGTAATATCCTTGCCTGTCCTTTGTGTGCCCAATGCAATGCACAGAGCACCACCTCTTTTGCGCGTTTTTTTTTGCTGTGCGTGTATCTGCGCATGATTCTAATAGCACGATGCCGCATGTTGCCTTTTTTGTGTTCGGGTAGTCCATTTGGACTTTTTGCTAATTCAGACTGGCGTTGACTTTTATATAGAAACATCTTGTGTTATGCTTCCTGTACAATTGCCGGCTTCACAACTCACCTAGCAACCACTCATCTCCATGATCTCGTCCGTCAGGGCTATTCAGTGAAAGGAGCCAACGGGGCGTGGCCTCGACATTCGGGAGTCAGTTCCAGCCGAGGCCGGGCGTCCTCGCTCGCCTGGATGTTCTAACCTGATACGCGGGGCTGCAGCTCAAGTGGTTGAGCGCTCGCTTAGCATGTGAGAGGTACAGGGATCGATACCCCGCAGCTCCAACATCTTGGTCTTGGATGACGTGTCATTAGCATGGGGGCGTGCGGGGTCCGTCTACGTACAAGGGGGCGGAAAACGTCCCGAACGTAAGTGCACTCATTATTCGGATTACGGCTTTATCTTGGCATCAGAGGTGTGATGACTTTCCGCCATACTAAAACGGTCGTAATTAGGGCGATATGAAGTTAGCATTCAATCATAACTAAGGCTACCCTCGCCATTTAAGCGTCATTGGGTCTGTCAAGACGCACACAGCTACTGAGCCTTTATGGTGTTGCCAGTCTCTTGCTGAGGCAGAAAGAGCGGGCACTACCTGATCATTTCAGATGGAGATTCTGCTTGCTGGTAATGTTGGGTTCGGGGGCTTCGACCTCATTAGTCATTTTCTCTCTTACTGTGCATACCTAATAACACAACTAACCGCTAGGGTAGGGACATGACCTGATGTCGCCTGGTCAGCGGACAGCAGGTAGTTAGAGGTCTGAAGAAACCGATGAGAAGCCCACGATAGTCTCAAGAATGGGACCCTATAAGTTTTAATGTGTCAAATGTGTTAGCCCGACAGCGGGCAGCAGGCGCAAGATGGCGGGCTTCGACCGACCCAAACTCCTGTCAAGCCTTTTGTGAACGCCAGCTTTGGATAAAGGATTTCTGGTACCATGAATACGACTTAAGATCTGATTGCAGCTTTTCAGATTTTGCCATGTCATCGTTTTACAGCATGTTGATGACAAGGATCAAGTTCTGGCAGGTGGCACGCTACCGGAGGTTCGCAACCATAACCATGCTTAGGCATGACGCTGTTTGAAATGCATACGCTGCATTTATGCACGGGATAGATGGCGGAGGTTCATAAGCGTTGAAAGAAAAATGATTGCCTCTTCCCATCAATCTCCACAATTTGCTGCAGCGCATAAGCACCATCAGGTGTACGATGTCAAGAAAACTTGCTGTTAGAAGGCTGTTGCAAGGATCGTCGTTCAGCAGCAAAGGAAACAAGGATGCTTGATTTGGGAAACTCTGGTAAGACTGCTGCTCCGCCTGCCATGGCCGTTCTCCACACATGCAAACGCAGTTCGAGTCATGCTATTCGATGTTTTGTGGTGTTTAACACGCACTCGGGTGGGGGTGGGGGGGGGGGTCAAATTAACCCAAAGGTTTTTCCAGAATGGTTTCCGAACCGGCGCGGCGTAACCGCGCCGAATTTGCGTATATGTAAACAATTGACTAGCAGATCGTTTGACATCAACAATTTTGACGTACATTGTAATGTTGCTGACCTATGGCAGGTCGAACTCCGGCCATGGTTTCAAGCGAAGGCAATTTCTAGGAGATCGTCCAATCTGATACAACAACGGAATGCTTGACGAAGCCATACATCTCTGAAATGCTTTCTTAGGGTCAGAATAGGTCATTGGCCTAAAATGACGCAGGTCAATTTTTTTAGGAGAATTCTGTCTAGCGTTTTCTTTGTCGCTTAGTCAAATGCAACACTCGAAGCAATATTGTATGATTTGGTCACCTTGACCTTTAAAAGGTCAAACAAAGTCATTGACCTTGAATGAGAATGTGGACTTAGGTTCTGGAGGCACTTTGGAGACCAACCTGAAACTTGGCCTGTTTGATCTTTTTACCCGAAGGTCATGACTTAAGAAGCTGAAACTTTGACCTAAGTGAGCTCACGTACAGGCCAACACACCCTGTAAATTTGGTGTCTCTAGCTCTCCTAGTTCCCGAGATCTCAGGTGGGGGGGGGGGTCAAATTGACCCCCTCTGAGCGAAGGATATGTAGCCAGCCACCCGGGCGCGTGTTAAGGCAGTGATCCACGTTGCTGTGGGGTTTTGAAAGGAAATAGTGATCCTGGAAATTATTCGGTGCAGTTTACAGCCGGCCCCCTCTCAAGACCTAACTCCTTTAGGTTCTGAGCTGCATGATCGCGAAGATGTGGAGACTATCTCAGGGAGCCTATCCCAGGATCACCTTTGCATTCATTACATCATCGGCGATCAGAGCACGATTTCCAGATACAACGGTCGTAATTGGCTCTCGGTTAAAGGAAATGTTCCATATTTAAAGACAATGAGGTAAGCATCAGATGGGATGGGAAGAGCTTGTTTACATCCATTGGTGAGCTTCCAAGGTTTAAAAACGACCGTAGTAGCAAAATTTCAAAGTTGTTAAAATGCGCTCCATGACGTCATCGTTTGATGGCGTCATAGAATCGTTTTGTGACGACAGCAATACCTGGCAGCATCTCGCAGCCAGAACTAAAGAATACCTCCGAAACCCACGAAAGCTGACACCAGCCGGCCGTTCTCACCGCTGGTACTGTGTCGGGTGGTAGGATGGTGAGTGGCTTGTTTGTGGAGTTTTAGTCTTGGTATTGGTCGTAGGGAAAGCTTTGGTGGACTGTTTGATGAATGCATTGTAGCGATCGCCAGCTTTTATGACAGATTATTGATATCAAAGCACGATATGCTGTGAAAACTGTCAGAGTGTCATGAATCTCTTACCGAAACTTGCCAAGGACTGTTGAGGATGTCGCGACTGTATTGTCGACCTATCCTTGTCTGCAGCGCTGTAGTCCTGACACTGATATCTCGCGATTTGCACGATAGTTACTTTCTTTGTATCTGTAACTGGAAATGCAGTCACATGCAAAAATTAACAAGATAGCTGTAACATCGCTATGGACTGATTGCTAAAACATTGTTATTGTTAGGTCATCTGTTACTCATAGGCTTTACATAGAGTAGTCAGCCAACGTGGTGCATTGTGTAATGACACAGGTCAACAGTGCATTGTCACACTACCCTCAGTGCTGTACTGTGGGATGGCATAATGAAAATGAAACGGTTGCCGTCCCGCAGTCCCTGCCGCTTTCATAATAAATTATGTTATGAGAAGATGGACCAAGTGTGCATTCTTGTATTCACTCTGCATCTGACATATGACTGTCCAAAAACACATGATACAATATGCGAATCACTTTCAGCAAAGCACACGAGTAAGTGGCACCACTTGCTCAGCCTGTTTTGTGAATCCTCAAAACATAGGTGACAAAGACGCAAACATGTCTTCTGATCCCAAAATCATGCAACATGCTCAGCTGTCAGGCTGCTTCACTAAGAAGTATTGTTAATAAGACACTTATAAAAAGAAAATATGATGCGTAGTAAAATGACACTGCAAACCTGCTGACCTTGCACAAGGCTGAAGGCATGACAAGTGCATGTAGCTATGGTGAGATAGGCGAAATGCAAGGAAGTGACGAGGCAGCCAGTGCAAGTAAGGCTCATGATACAAATATTGTTTAGGTGTCATCCAAGAAACAATAACAATACTTTTCCACCTTTCCCAGCACCCAGCATCTCACATGAGTTGTAATGACTACGTCATTGATGACTCACAAGCATTGTGAGCCTGCATACAAAAATTGTTAAGACAGTAGTGTGGGCATCCATAATAATACAGCACTATATTTTCAGAATTCTTAAGGAAAAACAATTTGCAAAGCCGTATCATGCAAGCCCTTATAACGCGTGTATGATGTGTATGAAGCGTGTATTAATGAACTGCACGGACCTACCACTTCTGCCACAATGAAGTGCTAATATAATGACATGCAATGGATAAATTACATGTTTTAATACCTTATTAGTTTCAAAATGTTGGCAAGACCGTGATGAGGTAGCGAATGGCCCTTGTACACCCTTGCATGTGGGAAATGCTGGTTGCAGGTGTTTCTTAGTCTGCTGGCCTCACTACCTTGTAATGTTCAAATACAAACATAAAGCTAGATACAGGCACTGATATATCACATTTTATGGGGAATCATTTGACTTCAAGAATAACAAAACAATGTTGTTTCTCAGACGTACAAGCCTCGCGCGTACACTATCATATCATGGCCAAAACATATCACTGGCACGCACCACCAGTAATTACACCCATTTCAAGCGCCTGATTTACACTCATGTCAAATAAGCGTGATCCCACCCCTGCACAGCCCGCGAGGGTATCAAATTGCAGGTCTTGTCACAATTTCCGCACAGATTTTCGATTATAACACCGCATTTCACTGCGTGCTCCCTCCAAAACACCAAGGGCTTTGGATCTTAAAAAGGGTATCCATGACCGTGAACTGCATCAAAAGGTCCTACAGATGGCTATTTCATTTGAAAACCTCATATAAAGGTGGAACAGTCTCTTTTCATGCTGTGCAAAGTACGATGCCTAATCTAACGACACATCGAGAACCATATTTACTAACCAGACAGAATGTGCTGTTCATGATGGCTGAAACTAAACTAATAGAATTATCAGATAAAGTCGCACTTAAACTAACAAGCCTAGGGGGCGGCATTGTGCGTACTAACCAAGGATTCATTATCTTTCGGTTATAATTTTTGTGGATTTAGCCGCTCAAACTGATTTTAGAAACTACACCCCTCCATCCGACTGTGAAATAAAGTGCGTCAAATCGGAGGAAAAAACTGTTTTAAGTATATTTCGGAGGCAGGCCTAGACTCGTTTTCTCCTGCTCCCCCCTCCCCCCCCCCCCCCCCCACCTCTGCCTTCTCTCCCCCACCCCTACGCATTATGCAAAACTGCTTCCCTGTAGCCCTATATTTACCGCTTACATGGTCCTACCAGCGCCTGAAACAAACTTGTTTTTTGTCTTGTGACGTCATCGCTTAATCAGTTGGAAGCGTTGGCGACCTTTACCATCTCCGCACAATGATTACTGGTGCAGAGCTCGCACTTCCTAATATGATCCCAATTATTTGGAACGAAAGCCTGGTATCAACAAATGCAAACGGCATTTTTGAACGCCTCTTACACCTTTATTTAGCTTTACATGCAATATGATGACAGCCAAAAGCATTCTACTTCACACTTGTCGACCGATCAGTACGCTAAGTCTGATATGCAACGGGCAATGTGAGAGATCTACACAAGCGATGCTCGGCCTCTTACCTCAAAGCCGCTGCTCCCCTTGGCAGCAGAAATATGCGCATGAATCCTTGGCATGTGTCGCTACAACGACCTCCGTTTACCTCCGAAGCTACAGCTCAGGTGTCCAAAAACAACAATCTTCCTAAATCGGTAGGGCTTATTAACGCTACTCCGTTGAAAAGGTGACGCACTAACTACGTGCTTCTATCCAGTCAGCTCCTCACGACATAGACGCAGTCAACAGGAGCGCACAGGCTTGCACGGCACCCAATGCACTACCGCGCGGCAAGCAGTCAAACTCATCTGTCTCAAATGATATGACGCTTTAAAACCCTGCGTAGCACACTGATTACGGTCGCTGCAAGATGCTGTGGCCAGACACTTACGATTAGTAATAAGCCTAGTTATTTGGCGTTTTATGCTGTTGCGTATGTGAAGTGAACCTTGGCTGAAACATCTGTGAAAAGCACTGATCTGAGGGCATTGGAAAAAACATTGTGTCGCCGCTTATCCGTCACGTCAGCACTGATCAAGTATTGTTTGCAGATGTTTCCGTCACCTGTTAAAAGCTATTCTAATTAAAGGTACTATGTTTGGCAGCATGTTATGACTCAACTTGCTCCTACAGCGAAACGTCAACGTTTCGGCATATGCTCTACATATGCTCATGCTGCAAACGATAGCGAGTACAGACCAATACTAAGCTTTGAGTTTCGTCTAGATGGGATGGTCTGTTGTAACATGGTCCGGTCTGTTGAAATTGGTTTCCATTTTCGCAGTTTTGCCACCAGTGTGTTTGCAACAGTGTCAGTTTTTGTCAATGCTCATATATGGTAAATCAGAAGCTTTTTCACCCTTGATTTACAGAGCACCACCCCTTCTAGACGCGATTTTTGGCAGACGGGCAAATTATTGCTGCTGAGATTTGCTTCTAACAAGTAGGAGCAGGTAGCCTGAGCAACAAAATCAGTATTTTACGTCCATACATCAGGCAACGAGCCTTGAGTGGAAAACCCCCAAACGTGGTGAAGACATGATGGTCTGGTGGGGACCTTGCATGCAGCGAATCGCGGCTTGTTGCCCATAAAAACTTACCGTTTCTAGGAGGGTTACGTCAAATCACGTCACCAAAGCTCTCCGCAATGCCGGTCTTAATTGGTTGAGATATTGTGCACAAAAGCGTAACTATATGGAACCTCGACATGGGAAAATTCATCTCACGAGAGCGTGCCAGTTGGTAGACATGGCGATATTGAGAAGAATACTGCATCGCTTAAGGCATGAATAACACAACTGTCTCCTATAGGCATCGGCACTCGAAACAAGAACTCCTTTCCACGTATCTGCGGCACAAATCCTTTTAGCGTCATCCTCTTGTCTTACCTATTGACTGAACGTTATCGGATATGCACGTTATTCTCATGTTTGCCTGAGCTGGTATGAATCATGAAGTGGAGATGCCTAAGAACGGCCGAAAGATGTCAAATGGTCGTCTGCTAGCGCAGCTTTTCCCAACAGTTCCAAGCGATGTGTCTTAGTAAAATGCCTTAGCCGTTTTACTTGTAAGTCACAGTACGCAATAACAATTTGCCCATTGGTTAATCTTGTCTGCATCGTTTTCATCCCACAGTTGGATTTCTCCCATCCAATGGTGATGTCCGTGACTGTTCTCTGTGTGCTCCGCCCGCAATGCCCGAGCACCACCTCTTCTGAGCAGACTTTCAGCTATTAGATGCCTTAAATTTAGAATACTTGTCCTCAGTAGACCCACCGTGAGGGGGCGATGGCCATGACCCATACGGGCACCTCCTGAATCATTCAGGACGAGTTGCCTCTTGCTGCGTTCTGAGCCAACAAAAACGCCAAAGGGATAGGGTAGAGTGCCCGTATAAAAGCGCTGCCCTCGTGCTGGCAAACAGAAGCCAGTCGTCTCGGTATTGCATGTTGCTGTAACCCACGCGACCCAGCCACTTTGCAGCCCACCTGTGTGTCTGTGTATCTGCGCATTATAATGATAGAACGACAGCGTAGGTTGTGTAATTCATCCATGTTGTATTTGGACCGTCTATTTGGACCATTCAGAACTTCAGATTACTTTTGACTTTCATCCAAAATTTCGTTTTATGGTTCCTACACTGTACTGGGCTCACGGTTCACCCAGCAGCCACTCATATTCATGATCTCATCCGCCATAGCTCTTCAGTGGAAGGAGTCGACAGGCGTGGTCTTGACATTCGGGGGGTCAGTATCGGCCGAGGCCGGGCGTCCTCGCTCACCTGGATGTCCCGTGTGACACGCGGGGCTGTAGCTCAAGTGGTAAAGCACTCGCTTAGCATGTGAGAGGCACAGGGATCGATACCCTGCAGCTCCAAAGACGGCGTTTTGAATGATGAGTCAGGTATATTTACATGACGGCCGTTTGAAAGTGAGAACCAGGTGAGTTCTCTATGCTGACACGAACGTACGATGAACCCAGCACATACCACAGCATCGCCGAATAGGCCTATACTTATGTTTGTATGTACAGTTGGGGTCAAATTCATCGAAGGCTAACATCATATCGACCTAGTTACGACCGTTCCAGGATGCTAGAATGTTGTTGCAATAATCCGAATAACGAGAGCGTTCGCGTGCGGAATCGTTCCCGCTCGTAACAAGGCGGCTTCCGCACGCCCTCATGCTAATGACATGTCATTCAAGACCGTGATTTTGGAGCTGCGGGGTATCGATCCCCGTACCTTTCACATGCTAAGCGAGCACTGTACCACTTGAGCTACAGCCTTGTGCATCAGGTGCGACATCCGCTTGCAGCGTCAGCATGTGTAGAGCATATGTCGAAACGTTGACATTTCGCTATAGGAGCAAGTTAAGTCATAACATGCTGACAAACATAGTACCCTTAATTAGTATGATTTTTAGCAGGTGACGGAAACATACTACAAGCTATACTTGACCAGTGCTGACGTGACGGATAAGCGGTGACACAATGTTTTTCCAATGCCCCTCAGATCGGTGTTTTTCACAGATGTTTTAGCCAAGATTCGCTTCACATACTTAACAGCATAAAACACCAAATAACTAGGCCTATTACTAGTCGTGAGGATCGTGACTGGCCGCAGCATCTTGCGACGAATGTGATCAGTGCGCTACGCGGCGTTTTAAAACGTCGTGCCATTTGCTACAGATGGGCCGAAGCGTTCGCCACGCGGTGATGCGTTGGATTCAGTGCAAGGCTGTGGGCTTGTCGTTGGTTGCACTCATATCGTGAGAAGCTGAAAAAGTGAGTTTTTTTAAGGTAATATCGTTAATAGTGCGTGGCTGTGTTGTGGGTTATTGCATTTATAATTATACTGCAACAATATGTAACAGATTCGGCTTCAGGTGACAATTTGAATGGTTTCAAATTTTATCGGTGACAGAAAAGGCACTTTTCTCACCCCTGGCAACCCCTGGTTACTATACCCACGGCGTCGCGTGGGATACGGTAGCATGCAATACCGAGACACTTTGTGTTTGCCGGCAGGGGCGACCGCTTTTAAAACGGCACATTTCCCCATCCCTTCAGCGCTTTCGTTGGCTCAGAACGCAGCAAGGAGCTACTCGTTCTCCTGACCGATTCAGCAGGCGTGTGGCTCGTGGCCATCACCTGCCTACAGCGTGTCTGCTGAGAAGAAAATCGGCGCATTGTGTGGTTGAAAACCCACGCAGAAGAGGTGGTGCTCTGTGCATTATGGGCGAATCAATCAACGGACAGACAAGGACATCACCAACCGATGTGGGACAACGAACTTCAGGATGAAAACGATGTATGGCAAGATTGACTATTGAACGAGGTGTTGTTACGTACTATAACTTTCCCGTAAACAGGCCAAGACATTTTACTCAGACACGTCGCTTGGAGCTGTTGGGTAAAGCTGTACTAGAAGAAGGCCTTTGCTATGTTTCAGCCGTTCTTTGTCACCTCTACCGTATGATTCATACTAGTCCAGGTAAACATGAGAATAATATGTATATTCGATAACGCTTAGCCAATACGTTAAAAAAAAAACGGTGGCCGGTGGAAGCGAGGTCGACGCTGCATACAAACGCAGGCCTATTTGGCGCCTGGCTGGTATTGTGCTCGAGAACAGTCGAACGTTAGCAAGGGAAAATGCACTCAGTGTGAGGATGACGAGATAAAGAGGATTTATGCAGCATAGATGTGCAAAGAAGCTTTTATTTTGAATACTGACCCGTCTAGGAGACCGTTATGCTATGCACGCCCTCAGCCAGGCAGCATTCGTCTCAATATCGCTAAAGTCACCAGCTGGCATGCTCTGGCATGATGAATATTTCCCCGTCGAGGTTTCCATATTGTTACGTTTTTGTGCACAATGATGGCTCAACCAGTCAGGAAACGGGATTGCGGGAATCTTGGTCACGCGACATGACGTCATTCCCCTAGAAACGGTAGGACTCTATGGGCCTCAAGCCGCCAGGTGAAGATGGCGGGTCGTGACTGGCACATGGTAGAATGATGTTATGGGCTTACAAAGCCGGAATTAATATTGATCTTTCAAAAGCGCACTTCTACCGTGCCTGACATTACGCTTGTGCGCCGTAGTGCCGCTGTTTGCCGTGTTGCTCATAGGCAAAGGCCCGCGCATCTTCCGACGCCTTCATCTGACCTGAAAATTGTGGCGCTCGTGTACATACTCGATGAGTGGTAACATAGATGAAATGGAGAAACCGCTGGTAGCTCATTCTGCCTGAGAATGGGTATCTAGTGGCGGGAAGTAGTCTACGAGAGGTAGCGCTCTGTGATCGCATGTGGAGCACGCATGTGGCACACGCAGATGATGCCACCCATTGGGAAAGACCCATGAAAGTACAGACGACGTGGTGCAAGGCTAATAGATGACCACTTTTACACCACGTGCGGTAACTACAAGATGAAAATGCTACAATACTCTAAACAGGCGCATCACTCGGAATTCTTGGCGAATGTGTTCTTGCAGACATACTCCCGAGTGAGTTGATTTCCCACGTCTTCTTTATCAGAAAATTGATTACCATTCCAGTGAAACGGTAATACAGTGCTACAACGCAACACTTAAAGATGCTGCGTACGCATGACTGCTAAGCATAAGACAGCCACTGGTAGGCATGACGTTGAAAAACGTCTAGGATAAAAACACCATAGCGCCAAAAAGCGAATTATAAGGCAACTTCGGGCATTTATTGACAAAAAAATCTCGCATAGATAATACAATAATATTAGCCTTATTCCTCGGAGAAAACCAGGACAACTTACATACAAACAATTTAGTTTATAGCGGAAGGACAGCTGCACGTTTGTGAGCGTGCTTTGCAACGGCCAGGGTACTTTCAACCGTATGCATGACCATGCTTAATCTATTACAGTTCGTCATTCAAAACCCCCTCACTTCTGGGCCTGCGCGTTGTCCATCCCGTACCTCTCACGTGCTAAGCAGGCGGTCTTCTACTTGATCCACGGCCTCTAATGAGATTTGGAATGTTTTGGGAGAGTCCAGCAGCCCGGTTTCACTCTGTTCTGGCCTTCATCTTCGTCAAGGCCACGCCCCCCCCCCCCCCCATATACTATGGCTCCTTTTGTCAAAGCTCCACCTGTAGCTGAGCAGAAACATCGGCCTCACCTTAACTAAAAAAAAGCATCTTGAAGCTGCCAGTGTTCTAAACATTTCAGCATTTATAAAAGACATGCCTTAAATTATCTTAAGGAAGCATCAAACAAAATACAGAGAAATACAAACGTCGGGTTCAGGGACGGAACAGTAGCAATGTTTGGGATCTCCTTCAACACCACGGAATATCGAACAGCTCGATTCGAATTCCGTATCCATGTGTGGAGATTAGGCCACAGCAGGCATAGCAGTAGCCTCAACAGAGTTCCTCAAGCTACGCATTCTTGTTACATTCGCTGTTGAATGACCCTCCTTGCGACAGCTTTCCCACACCAGGTTTTCTTAACATCGTGCATCTGATGGTGCTCATGCCTCCTACATACTCCAGAAAATTGTTGACAACAATCAGAAGGCCTCACAACCTATTTCGTGCACAAATTCAGTGCATTTTTTTAATTTTAGCAGGTCATCCCTAGACATTATTATGATTGAATAACACCGGCAGGTTGCCAGCTACCAGATGTTAATCCTGCTCATCGACATGCTGTACAACGACGGCAAGGAAAAATCTGGCAAGCTTCAGTCAGACATTTAGTCGCATTACTGGTGCCAGGTAATTACCCGCCCAAACATGAACTCCACAACAAAGCTGGATCAGGAGTTCAGCTCGGTGCAAATCGCGATCTTGCGCTCGCTGCCTGCTGTGTGGTGCCGGGAAAACTCATCTCTAAAACCGTGTTTGGTTGTTAGCTTCGTTTCATCTGCCTGGCCCGTTACATTCGGCGTTTTCATTTACAGTACACGCATACACACATACATACACACACGCAGGCACACACACATACACACACATACACACACACACACACACACACACACACACACACACACACACACACACACACACACACACACACACACACACACACACACACACACACACACACACACACACACACACACACACACACACACACACACACACACACACACACACACGGCCTGTAAGGCGACAAGGTCGCGGCGTGTATACCAACGTGCAATACCGAGACCGTCTTGTTCTGTTGGCGACCACATGGAACCGCTCAAATACATCACTCTTCCCATCCCTTCAGCGCTTTCGTTGGCTCAGAACACAGCAAGAGGCAACTCGTCCTCCTGACCGATTCAGTAGCTGCTCGTGTGGCTCGCGGTCATCACTCTCCCATGGAGTGTATGCTTAGGAGAGATATTCTAAACCTCAGGAAATTTAATAACGGAAAACCCGCACGGAAGAGGTGGTGCTCTGTGCATTGCGGGGGAACACACAAAGGACAGGCAAGGACATTACCTTCCGTTTGGAGACACCCAATTGCAAGATGGAAGCGGTGTAAAGCAAAATTGACTATTGAACAAGGTGTTGCTACGTACTGTGACTTTCTGGTAAAAAAACCGATGGGGTTGTCTTGGTCCTGTACGCCCGCAAAGATGTGCAAAGTATTTCGGGGAGAGCATTTAAATTTAATTTCATTATGATACCTGACATTCATTACATCATAATAACGTTATTCGAGTTCTGTACTCCATAAGCCATGTGTCCATCAGGGCCAAGAAATAAGTATTGGTCGAGTTGGTCATATCTGGCGATTCACGATTGCTAGATATAACGGCCGTACATTGGCTCGTAATCAATGTTGTGAAAAATGCGATGACGTGATCGAACAATGGCGCATCGAGGAACATATTTACTGAAGAGAGAAAATGCGCTGTCTGATGGAATCTTTTCCACCTAGAAGTGCACCAATAGTTATAGGTAAGCTTATTTCATCATATCCGATGCTTGGTTCACATCTTCGAATGTGAAATATTCTCTTAAAGGACCACATAAATATCCCAAGCATTACCGCTGTCCCGTCCCTTAACCGAACGTCTGTTTTTGTCTGAATTTTGTTTGATGCTTCGTGAGGAAAATTTGATTCATGCCAATTACACATGTTTAGATGTTGTGGGTAACGGCAGCTCTAATATGTATATTTATTTTCAGTTAATGCGAGGCAGATGTTCCTGGTGAGCTATCTCAGCGCCTGTATTGAAATGACGACTCATTCCGTGGCGAGGACCGTACACGCCCAAAGCGTACGTAATTTGGGGAAGTCAAGTGCGTGATTCTAGGGAATCGTGACGTGTGTGTGTGGGGGGGGGGGGGAGGGGGCTGACGTGAGACAAAGGCCAAGAAGACCGGGCGAAACCAGGATAACCGACTCATCCAAATTTACCGGGGGCTGTAGCTCAAGTTGTTGAGCGCTCGCTTAGATTGCAGAAGTATCGGGACCGATGCCCACAGTTCCAAAAATTCCGAGTTTTGATTGGTAACCTAGTAGGAATCGAGCGTGATCGTAAGAACATGCGTGCGGTTTAAACATTCCTGGCGCGCTGTAAAACATGCTCGCAAATATCCAGCTGGTCTAATCTCTCAGTTGGTAGAGAACTCGTTTAGTATGTGAGAGATACGGGGATCGATACCCCGCAGCTCCAAAGGTCGGTAGTTTTAAATAAAGACCTGTGCAGAAATGATCACGGTCTTATCGTTAGAGACGCTGTTTTGTTCACGCCACTGAAATGAAAGAACGACTATTCGACAGTCGCCTCTGGTTAGGTCCATATTGAAAGGACCAATACCATCGAGACCATTTTTCAATCGTTTTCTTTCTTGTCGCTTCATTCCAATCGTTCCGTCAACAACTACGAAAATATTACGACGAAAAAATAATTTCCAATACTATCAACCATCAACAGCGGAAAAAGAAGAAGAAACACTGGTGAAGTAGATTTGAGCCTCTACACTCATTGACTCAAACACTGCTGTAACGGCCACACATTATGTTATACTCATAGTCCATCATTGCGCTTGTGTCATGGCAGCATTTTCAGATTTTTTCAGTGCAAAATAAAGATACCAAATGAATCATACGCTAGCATGCGTAGCTGGCCTCTCGTCGGTCAAACCAGGGTCACGCGGTACACCTGGTGGATTTTTTCCTTTTTTCCTTTTTCAAAACCATGTGTGCTATGCCAGCGGAAATGCGGTGGGTGTTATGATTTTGGGGTGCGCTTCGTCATGCATCCATAGCGAGCCATCAGTGTCTGTGACTTGTGCTATTCCAAATCAGGCCATAAGGGTCATACTAGAGACGCAACATTTCAACCCGCTAACCCGCCACACCTCATCCGCAAGAGGTCGCGCGCTTGTAGCTGGGATGTAGGCCAGACCTGGCATTATTTTGCGGGTCGAAATTTTTTAAAAGAATGCCTCGCTTTTGGGGCATACTTCAAAAGCATACTCTGGTGAAACCCCAGGACCAGATACGTCAAATTATAGCACTGGGTAGTGCCCCCGCAGTACCATTAAAATGCAATGAGGAGGTTATTTTAAATTATTTTCTATTCTAGATTGCGCTGACAGTGCTTTGGCACACATCACACTTTTTCAGTTCTTGTGACCCAGAGTGAAGCCCTATCTCGCTACAGTTGTAGCTGTCGCGGCTGCCGTCGCCATGACGACGGCATAATCTGCTGAGGGGCGTCACAGCCGTTACGGACTAGAGCTACCACATTTGAGCACACATTATGGATCTGCTATCTTGAAAGTGGCATCTCTACTGGTATTAATGGCGTCAGTGCGAGTGGACATTTGTGATGAGCATAGCGCATAGCATGAGCGGCGAAGGCCATTTACCGAGAAGTGCACTGGTTCAAGTTTGAACCAGTGCGTCACTTTAGACTATATTATCCTCTGTTTCATAAAGCCAAAGTGCGCTCCGAAATAACTGCCACTGTGTGTCACGCCGATTCTATTTTTACATGGAAGATATCAAAGCCATAGAATAATGCTTCGTTGCATTCTCGTAACAATAGCGTCATGCTTGTAAATCGGTTATCCTAACTAGAATATTTCAACCTCACACTTTCACGCTGTCATTAACTACGCAAGAATTTCGACGAACTGCAAGTATTGCAAGAATTGCATGACACCCACGTTGGAAAAGACTGCAAAAGAAAAGTACTTCTCTGATAGTGGTGAGCAGAGATTTCAAGAACATTTTTCCCACCTTAGCGTCTAATCTAACTTGGAATTCTGAGATATTCTGAAGAATGAAAAAAACTGGCGTTGCCGACCAAACTGGACGCGTCTGGTTTCTCAATAAGTGAAAAGTACAAGAACGTTGCATACTCCCTTTAACAAGTTCAAATAATGCATGTTATATTACTTAAGTTTTGAGCCATTCAAAAACAAAAGTGAGCCGACAATCAGAATGCAAATATGTCGGAAATCACATTTTGCTATAGTAAGAGCATCAGTGACAGACCGCCCATGGCAGACATGACACGCCAGTAAACCAGGTGACACAAATGGAATAACATTACGCAAACGTCCACACCGCTGAAAAGCTATAGAATAACAAACCAAATTTTCAAAGGTTTGCCTGATATTATTTAGGAGTAGCGATGTCGGTCATTAGCGCGCGCCCGGGTGGGAATGGGGTAAATCTGACTCCTCGACGTTTTTGCAAAATAATTTCAGGACACAGCATAGCCGCACCAAAACTACATAGCTGTGGGCAATGCAATAGCGGATCCCTTGGCGGTCATGCTCCCAGTAAAGGAACATGCCATGTTTTTGCACTTTTGACTTATAGTTAGATCAGACACGTCTAATTGCATTAGTAATGCCAGATTTCTCGCAATCCTTCTCAGAAGCTCAGAATTTCAATTTGAAACAGCCGTACCTGCGGGAGAACTCTCATTGAACTCCCTGCTCACCTCTTTCAAAGGAGCACATTTCATTGGTATTGCTTTTCCAACAATTTGTTTTGTAATGTTCGCGACACCCTAATTTGTGAAATTTGTTGTGTAAGAAATGCTACGACAGCGTGAAAACTCTATTTGCAGAAAAGCAGATTTGCAAACATGAAGCTTTGATCCAGGGAATTCAACGAAGCTTTATACCATGGGTTCGATTTCTCCCCTGCGACGTTTACCACAATGACTCTTTTCGAGGTGCGCTTTGGCTTTGGGAATGGGAGTATTCATGGTCCATAGTGACGCACTGATTCAAACTTCAACCAATGCGCTCCCGGTAGCAGGCCCTTGCCGCCCACTCAGCCAATCACAAGCGTGTATTTATTTGCGCCCGGCGGCTGTCATGACGGCAGCGATCGCGACAGCTGCAGTGAAGAAGCATAGTGCATTTACAAGGCGTCGCGTTGCTAACGTGGTAAGGACCCAAAAATCTTTAAAACTGATGTCCTCATCATGTCTTCACAGTGCTGCAATGGCACTTGCTACTATTAATAGACGTAACTGGTCCTGACGTTTAGCTAGAGCATGGTTTTGTAATATGGCGTGAAGATGAGGCACTCCCTTTCATTGAAACGCTTGGCAAAGGGAAACGTACGATCTTGATCGGGAGAGCACAGATGGCTTCTAGATATTGACCTAATACACGATTTCAGTTAGACATGATGCCAACACAAGCATGTCTTTCATGCTGAATTTAGCGTAAGCCGAAGGCGAAAAAAAACTTGCAAGCAGTGACCAAATTGTATTTTTCAAAATACCAGAGCCCCACTGTCATAAGCCGCACCACACGCCAGCCGGCTGCCACCACTTAGCTTCAGTTCATCCATCCTCTCTGACAAGCAAACACACCGGTGCGGCCAGGGGCTCGCGTTCCACGTGCGACACAGCAGTGGCATTGTTACGCTCCCAAACATCACAGCCCCCGAACGTAACTGGGCTAGCTGCCCCGCTGCTGGCAGAAGCTCGGCGCCGCACCCGGCGGGAAGTCCCGCCCCGCCCCCCCCCCCCCCCTTCTTCCCCCGCGGCTCCCGTGTGCCCCGTGTTTAGTCTGGCGTGCCCCCAGACGCCCCGCGACGCCGTCGTCGTCGGCCCCTGAGGCGTCATGCAGAGGTTCTGCCGCATCTCAACCCCCCCCCCCCCCCCCCCCCCCCCACCGTCTGCCTTCCGACGAACAGCGTCGCCGCGGGCGTTTTGGCAGCGTTGGGTCGGCGACGAATGCGGCGCCGGCGGGGCTGGAGTCTGGAGACACCTTGATCTGCGGCGGCGCGGGGTCTGGTGAGCGTCGCGGTCGCAGACCGTGGGAGAGCGCGGTGGGCGGCTGTCGGTGGGGACGGCGAAGTGGGGCTTGTGCTTTGGAAGGTCAGTGACGGTGCAAGATCGACGACGGCCGAGCCGGGGGCGGGACGCGATGGTAAGTGCCGGGTGCTGTTGGAGTTAGCCTGCCGGCTCGAAGTTGTGTCCTTTGGTGGTCGGACGATCTGTTGCGGTGCCGGAGATTCGGGGGTGAGAGAAGGGTTCGAACGGAGGCAGGGGACAGTCTCAGGTGGACGGGAACGCACGAGAGGATGAGGGCCATAACGTCATGCCGTCAACCTGAACGGTCATGCCCCCATCAGTCTTGCGAGGGGCACACCCAAAAGGGGGCGGTTTGTCTCACCTTTTACCAGACCGCCCGTCAGTTATACCCAGGGGCGAGCCAAGGCGAGTCTTATTTCCCATGAGGAGCCTGTCATCACGTGGCTGTTTAACGAGCCTGAGAGTGAGGTGGGCGGCGACACTTCCGCCTGATCAGAGGAGCGCTTTGACTGACGTGGGTCAGCTGCTGGCGCTGCCCCTGGTCTGATGGCCGAGCCGGTGGGCTGATGCTTGCTGCGATGTCGGTACAATGGCCGGTTTCTGGAGCCAGCGTACAGAGCTGCACTGCTCAAGAGGGTCTGTCCTGAATCGTCCTGCCGTCAGGTCTGTTCCTGGTCATAGTTTTCAACGAGAGACTTGAGAGCGCAACGGGCACATCAAATGTTACTCCCTTAAACAGGGTATTCCACCTCTCACGGTTATCCTCACTTTTCATTTTGCAATCAGTGCTAGAACTAACGCATCTGATTGGGTCGGTAATGCCAGTTTCCTCGAAATCCTGATTGGCTCAAAATTTGTATCTGACGCAGCCGTTCTGATGAGAAATACCATGTGGATCTCTGATCACCACTATAAAAGTTACGTTTTCCGTTTTTTTTAAGTATGTGCGTTGCAATGTCCGCTGTACGCGAATTGCCCAAATTGGTTATGCAATAAATGTTATTAGAGTTCGAAACATCGTATTTAGGGAAATGAAGACAGGCATGAAACCGATATCAAGCGGATTTAAGGGAATGTAATACTGTAGCTCTGTGTTTTACGTCTTGTGGTGCTTAGAACAGTGGCTGTTTTCGAAGCGTACTTTGGCTGTGGTAAACACTGTTTATTTGGATGCTCAGTTGACTGCAGAGCCGTGCTTACACAGCATGTATGTACCAGCGACATATCACGTGGTCTAGCGACACACATTTTTCCACCAGTGCACTTCTCACCAAATTGCTTAAACCTCTGATTCTGCCAATCACAAACGTTATTTCCGTAAACATGCATACATCATTCACACCCATACTCCGCATTCATTGCGTATTTATGCTTGCGGTAGAAATTCCTGTTATTTATGGGCCAATAAGTGGCGGAGTACATTCGTCCACTACATTTCAGGTATGCCAAAATCAATTGATAATGTCTGCATATAGCCTTTTGTCTTTACTGTGCCGACTGTCGTGCCAATTGTGAACGGGATCGACGTGAGGTCCCCGTGCGTAATCGCAGAGACTGCGATGAGTATCTAACTGAAATGTGCTTGAATTATGTTGGTCGTGCACCTTTGCTGAAACAATCTCACGATCTGGCCAAATCAATTGCTCTTCAAAAATCGCAGTTGCGTTTGTGTGTGTGTGTGTTTTTGTAAATGTGAGTTGTTGTAGGTACCTGTAAATTCGACTCATGCAATATCGACGGAAACTGGTGTCCCAAATATGTAGGTGTCACAGCGTTTCACTTTCTCTTCAACGGCCAACGTGGAATAAGGCCAAGATAAGAATTCCTTTGAATTATATGGCCTAGTTGTCCTTTGCTGGTGTTTTTTTCGACACTTCCCAATCACATTAATCATATAGGTGTGTTAGCATTATGGTAAATGGCCAACGCCAACAGGGGCTGCGCAGCAGGTGGTGGCGGGTGGGTGGGAGGTGGAGCATAGGCGGCATTTGCTCCCTTGCCTGCCGGTAGGCTGGGAGGCAAGAGTATGTTTCTGCTCCTTCTCCATTTCAGGGAGACCTCTTCTTCCAAATCAAAGACATTGTGGCTTCCCGTATAGTACCAAACTTCAGATGACGGAAGTTCCTAATTAAATTAAAATAAATAAATTAAAATGATTAAAACAAAATTAAGATAAAAACAGTTGAGCAAGAGAAGGGTCCGTCTGGCCCAAAAACCCTTTGCTTCATCAAGAGATCCGTGTTGTGGATCATGGGGTCACTTTTATGAACAAGGTAGCCAGCGCCTTAGACCAGTTGGCCAGTTTTATAAGGAGATACCCATTACAAACTGGGAGGACCCTGTTTTAGATTAGGAGGTACCCTCTACATTCATGAAGCACCCTCTATATTAAGCAGGCCCCGTTTCGGGAGCACGAGGACGAGTTCATGCTTCAAAAAACCGCGGTTCCGTAACACTATCCCCTGTGTTGGGAGAGCGAGATTCCTTGGCTGGATTGAAGGCCCCTTTCACGAATCACACGCATCCTGTGTGCTGGGTAACAAATCCTGTCCTGGGCAATTAGAATGCACCCCGGTCATTCTGGATGTCGCAATTGTTGACCTTGATCTGCTTGGATATCATACACGTAAAAATGTGAAAGGGGGGCGCAGTCCTCATTGTGCATCCCCTTGAACACGACACTGCGCAGGAGGCCACACTGTGAGGAGGCTCCATTTTGCCAAGGAGACCCACTGGAAAGCCCTATCCCCAGCTCAAAATCTGTGGCGCCGGCTCGGAACGCGAGGACCGAATCTTAATCGACCTCATCTGGCTGGCAACTGCCGACAAATGATACCCACAAGATACGCAGTTGGGCTAACGAGCTGTCTGATTGACAGCTGGGGACTAATTGCCCCAACTCCGAGAGCGGAGATTGCACCAGCGCTTTTCCTTCTTTCTAACTTGGCAGGCTTACAGACTCACTCTTATTTCTTCGCTTAATTAAAACACCATAATAATCATAACTAACCCAGCCCATAATGATAGCACCCACGTGCACTTCTCGCCATCTCGAACCCGGATAGCAAATGGACCGCCTTTGCCGGCGTGATAAGCTGGCATCCGTCAGCAGCAGCTACGCCTGACAACAACACGCGCCGGTGGCAGCCGCCAGCGCCGGTCCATCGCACCTGTTTACCGCCCGTCGGCGCCGGTGCGCACGGCGCTCAGCGCGCGCCGCAAAAACGCGCGCCGTCCGACCCGGCGCGTGCGGTGACGGCAGCGAGGCGGCTCCTCTGGCTGCCAGCTGTGACGGACCGAGCTCTGCGGCCGCTGCGACGCTGGCACCCGTCTCATCTGCGGAGGGTGGGTGGTGACAGCGGGCTCTGCTCACGGCAGGAGGGCGCGGGACGAAGCAGACTGATGTAGGTGCGCGCGGAGCTCGCATCGCCGCCATCAGCGCTGTAGTTATTGCCGGGAACGAACGGATAGCTGGTCTGTCAAGACCTGACAGCTTCACGGGCGATGTGACGTGCTGTTTTGTTTAAGGCCGGCGAGTATGCCGTGGAGGGAAGCTGCATGTCGGTCCGTGCGTCACTAGTCGCGACATATTTCCAGTCTCAGATCGGCTTTCGTTTGGCGAGCCTCCCACTTTTAGAGCAAACACGCGCGGTTGTTGTTTTACTTAAGGGGCCGAAGGTCCTAGCTTCCCTAGCAGCTGATGGGTTTGGCAGATTCGGAGTGATGTTCGGGTGTAATGGGGCTTCAAACGTTCAGCAGTGGGCCGCTCTCGCTCAAGGCCACTCTCGTCTAAGGTCTGTGTGGTTCTGCTGAGTGTGTGCATGCGCCCCATGCGCGTCTGCGCGGAGGATTGGTGGGTGCTACATTCTGCAGAACCTGGCGGGCCGAGCTCACGTCCTGTCATTCAAGGCTCCAAGCGAGTGAGGTGGAATGGACGAAGAGAAGACAAACTGAATGGCAAAGTTTTTTGTATGATAGGCATGACAGGGGCTTTGATGAAAATTACCCATACGATTGACACGTTTATAAGTCTTGTGACAAAGCAACACTGAAATATGGCACGAGAAATGTGCTGGTCAAGAGTTCTGCGTATGTCGCTCTCGGTCGTGTAATGGTTAATCTAGGTCTGCTGTTAAAACCGCATTCTAATTTCCGGCAACGATTGTCTCTATGAGCTCACGACTCATTTTGCAGGAGGAGGCACCGCGGCTCATTCAGCGCTGTTCCTCGTGGAGATCGACCGACTCGGAGTGCGCCACTGCCCCGTCTGACTACGTCACAGCGCCAGCCGCTGCTGCCACCTCGAGGGGCGCTGACCGGTCAAAGTGCTCCGCGCTGGATTCAACGGTCAGTTGATGTTTCGATGAAGCCCCGGGATCCGAGGCTGGTCTTCGGCTGCTTTATCCACGGACGGAATGGCACCGGCGAAGGAAAATATTGAAGTGAATGCAACGATGGCGTGAATATGACGGTGAACTGGGGATGACGCCCCGCCTTCGATCCTGGTGTGGCGATGCCGTGAATAGGGGCCACCCTTGAATATTTTTGACACATGATTTTTATTTGCCGTCTGGGGAATCGTATTGCTACTGTGTGAACGGCATGCGTGTATTAAATGCGATTGCGTCATATGATTACGAATGATGCATATTCGCGCACCCTCAGCAGAATTAAATGCCACTTATACGCAGAACTGGCACGTATGGTTCTCACGTACCAAATGTCGTTTCCAGCTGGACACTGCGCCGCCATCCTCGGAAGACGAGTGGACATACGACCCCGACACGGGGGAGGGCCCGCAGTGGCTCTCCGCCTCACGGACCGAGCCTCCCCCCGCCGCCGGCGGCGCTCCAGAGAAGTCGGAGCCAGTGCGCGCCGTCAGGGCTGGGTGCGGCGAGTGGTGGCGGCCTCCGCCTCAGTGGTGCGGCGATCGGCGCGCGGCCGGCGCCGTGACGTCCGGGGACGCGCCAGTGACGGGTGACGTGTGGACGCAGCAGGTGGAGGACGACGCGCGGCCCGGGCGGACGGCAGAGCTCTCCGACATCGCGAGGCGCATCGTGTCGCTGAACAGTGCGCTGCAGGGCGTGGAGGCGCAGCTTACGCGGCTCGAGCGGGACATCCCCGAGGTGCCTGCTCGGGACGAGAACGAGTCCCCGTCGGAGGTAGCACTATCTTGCGGCGCGGCGGTGGCGACATCTGGTCCAGTGGTACAGGCGCCGCCTGGTGAGGCGGGGACAGCGAGCCTCGCAGAAGACGACGGGCCGGGCACGCGGACCGAGAGCACCGTCGAGAAGTATGAGGCTGAACTCAGCCCTGGGGTAAGGATGTGTTGCGAGTGCTTGTGTGTAAACGGCATCAGACAAGCGATTGGTACTGTTATTAAGGACGTGGGTGCACAACCATCGGATGTCTTGATTAACCTGCCCCCTAGCGATGGTTTGCAACAGAACTCATTCATTGGTGCCGTCATTTCCCTTGAATGCACCCTTTCCCGTTTTCGTACAGGACTCTTTTTCCTGTTTCGTTTCAACGCACCATGACTCCCCAGCATCACTCGCGCTGATCTAATCATCACAATCGCATTAGCACGCAGATTGTCGTGGTTTCCATCGTCTCCACAGACCTTGCATTCGTGACTAGCATACAGCAAATATTCTGTTAGCCGGGACGCTGAATCCAATTATGCTGACTTGGTATGAGTCGTAACATAATGTACTCACTTGTGTGCACACTCAGCGATGCCTAAGTTGTTACGTTGTGCTACTAAAGTTTAGGACATGACCGCTGCGGGTGTAGTCACTAATGAACTCCAAAGTACTCGTATGTTTTTCCGCGAATTGAGCACTCGTAGTCAGTTATGAATGAATTGTTATTGTGAAGCTTTCAAGATATCGGTGATTTATGTATGTGACAGAATTTGTGTCCGCTTCTAGTTCTTACAGCGCGCATACCATGCTCACTTCGTTTGCCCCTCCCTTCCCTTAAACTGACTTGGATATACCTTATGTCGCCCTTAAAATGAACAGCATTTTTGTAAAGTTCAAGTGAAATAAATCACTTTTAACTGCCTTTTTCACCTTCTTCTTCCCAATTTATCTCCGACATTTTGGCTAGGCAGCCCCAGGCAGGCGAGCATTACACAACTGTCTGCTGGACACCTGTTGAGCAGCTACTTCTGACATATCCGGCAGAGATATCAGTGCCTCTTCTTTTCTCACTCGCCTCGGTGGAGCGTAATTCGCGTGCTGCCCAAGAACCCTCCTCCCTTTTCGTGAAATGTATACGGCGCTCATAAGCAAACTGCCGTGTCTCTTCGTTAGGAACCCGCCGTCGCAGTTGTACATGGCTGACTAATGTGCTGTTTCGTACCAAAACACCCACGCATTTGATATCTTCCAACGGCAGTGTGGAAACACATACAGGTTTGTTGTCGCATTTAAGGTGTTTGTTGCTCCACAAACTCTGCTTTTGTACAGATTCTGAAGTGGTAAAAATCTGCTGACGCCTTAGTGTATCTAACTGGTGAAAATGCTAACGTACAATTATGGAACTACTAACGTCTTAAAAAATATGTGATCCAGTTCGTTCATAACGTGTCTTTTAGTGTAAATCGGCATAAGCCCCCCTATAGTACTTCTCTCAATTGGGACTGGGTGCTACTCTCTACCTTTCTTAACCATGATAGCCTTAGACCCCTTAAGTGACGCACGATATTTGCTGTTTCCGTTCCACTTTCACGTATTTCTTGGCACAATAGGCCCTTCCTTACTTTAGAAGGCAGGCCTCCTTACAGGCAATAATATCTTATTTTTTTTGTTATTGATCAAGCAAGCATGGTTTTTGTGCGAATCAGAATAGCTGTTGCCTGATGTAAACTTGCGATAGCATATATGATTTGGATAGGGTTATTATCCCTTCTGGCTAAGAGTTTGGTCTTTCCACATGTTCGTCGTGGCTGTCATACGACGCAGCCGCTGGTTCACGTTATCTGCTAAGCAACCATTAACGGTTATCTGCTAAGCAGTCATCAACAGTTTGAGCCTTCCTTTTCCATTAGCATGCCGAAGAAAACCTCAACGACTTTAATCTACTCTGAGACTCCATTCCACATGAAGGATCACGGCACATTCGTCTACTACCTATCCATGCAAATTCACGTTTCTGAATATTCAGACGAAGCCCAGAAATATCTCAACTTTGCTGGTATAGTTTGGGGCAGAGCGGGCCGATGCATCGTCACTTAGAATAAAGACTGCGTCGTCCGCGTATCACAAAACTTTAATATCTGTGCTATTTACACATACCCGTGCAACATTTCGGGCCTCGCGAAATTTGCATACAAGCAATGTCAAGAGGCGATACGAGTAGTTAACCAGGTATTGGGCGGTCCTGCCCTGAGGCTCGTGTTGATCGAAACCAGATAAAATCAGTTGCTTTGTATCTGTGTCGAGAGATAGAGCTGGAGTCGGAGCGGGGTCAACTGGGTCATGGCTGGTTCGATTCAGATGCAAATGCATCTCACTGCCGGTATGTATAATGTGCACAGCACCTGATCTGGGCAGTAAATAACCATCTGTCATTAACAGTTGTGTTCGCAATCGACCACAGAAATGGCACATTAATCGTTGACCCGAAATCGGAGTTAACTCAAAGCTGCGCTGCGCCGGAATAGTATTCTGTGAACAGGTGTCTCAGCGGAATCGACCTGTCCTTATTGCTCTGAGGCTGAAGCGTGCGCAAAACGGGGCCGAACACACGGTTCACTGTGCTCAGACATGTGCTCAGCGACGTCCCATTTCCTTTTTCTCGCTGTGCCCGCGCCGCCTACCTGCTGCCGCATCCCCGTGCCCTCTTCATTCATCTGGCCGCCACTCCCACTCGAGTGCGCTTAATGTGACAAATGTTCCGCGTCTGACAGACACGGGGGCACCAACACGGCACAGCTCGTCCGCGGCCAGCCACTTAGCGGCGGCAGCGGCCCGGGAGCCGTCCGCCCCGCGAGTGACGGGGGCACCTGCACGCCCATTTAGCGGCCCGTGCCAGGCGGGTCAGGCGCGCGCGGGCGGGGCCGGGGCGGGGGCGGCGGCGCTCCGGAGGCGGGAGCGGCTGCCGCGAGACAGAGGCCGGGAGGTGCGGCTGCCAGGAAGAGGCCGAGCGGGGTGGTCCGCTGCGACGGGGAACATGCGGTGGATCAAAGGTCCATGGTATGCGGTTGGGTGAAGAATGCAATGCGTTAAAAACGTTGAGCAAGGGCTAAAACGAGGGTGTAAAACGTCGGGGCTTGTTGTTGAATATTACTTCAGCATGGCGTCCGGTTTGGAAGCGTCCTGTAGCGGGTGGATGCGAGGGCTTACGGTAGCTTAGCTGATGTTCGGGGTTTGTGAGGGCAGCTTTCCTGAGGCGGCGACAGCGGTCAGGATGGATGCGAGAGCTTACGGTAGCTTAGCTGATGTTCGGGGTTTATGAGGGCAGCTTTCCTGAGGCGGCGACAGCGTCAAGGACGCCATTTTTTGGCCATTTTTCAGCCGCCATGACAGCTGAGGCCATCAGCGTGACAGCTCGCCGTGCTGCTTGAAGTCCGGCCGGGGAATATTTAGCGACGAGAGCTCGCCGGGAAATATGCGGTGGTGAAACCTCAAACCCACTGGGCACGCCGGAATCAGCGGGAGATTAAACGATACTCGGGGGAACGCGTGGGAAATCAACAGCGATGACGGTCCTTACCCTGACTATGGCGGTGTGTCTGTGGAACTGATAAATTTGCACCGAGGGGATCCGACTTATTACTGATAGTCTGAATGTACGACGCAATGATCGACGCCCCTGCCCAGGCTGCAATTTCGGCAGCGCTCAGAGCAGCGGTATTTTTCACCGTAGATGGGCTCTTCGCAATTAATGGCTGTTCGGGCGCCAATCAATCGACATGCGATCCCACATGAGACGGCCACACTGAGACCAGACCAAACTCGTCTCCAATAACGCTGCTGTCGACGCCCCCCCCCCCCCCCCGCACATCTCCAGCTGGCGCCCGACCTGTGTTTAATTAGATTCAGTGGGATTGATTGCGACTGCTACTCGCAGCGCATGGGGGTTGATTTCGGGCTTTGACTACGAACGCCCAGCGCGACGTGAGGTGAGTCCGATTTCGAGTCCTGGAGATATGACTCGTCTTAATTGATCGATGTGACAACAGTCTGTTTTTAACCCGTTATATCCTACCTTCGTTTAAAAACTTCATAAGTCATTTATTTTGATTTGATTACGTCTATATATTGCTGTTTTCTATTTGGAGAGCACGTATGTGCAAGCTGTTAGACCATTGCTTTATCTTATTTGCAAATTTATTTATATCGACTGACTGATGACTTGGCTGACTCTATTCTGGTTTCAGTTAATGACAATCCATAGGGCTTCTACTAACTCAGCACAACTCGCATTGTTTCCTGAGAGGATTTCGATCCGCACGGAGCCATGCACAGCTTCGGTTTGGACTTCGTAATGATGGGTCAGCATGTAAATTGAAGTAGCTGTGCCTCTGGCGCAGCCTACCGCCGTCGGTGCTCAGCTGCCGTTCCTGGCAGCAGCCTGTCCGCCCCGATCGTGGCTCGTCCCCCGCCCACGCGCTGACCGCCGCCCCCACTTGGCTAACGGCTCGATTCTGCACCCCCACCAGAAGCCTGTGGCCGGCTCTGCCCTGGCCGGGCCCGGCAGCGGACCGGCGGTGGCGGCGGCCGGGGCCGACCCCGGCCTTGCCCCGGCGGCGTGCGCCGCCCGGCTCGGAGAGGTGAGTGATGAGCGGGGCCGCCCAGGCGGCCAGCTCCGTCAGCGCGCCGCCACCCCCGTCCGCTCGCGCCGCGCTCCTGGCGCCACCAATGGCCGGCCGGCGTCGGGCCGATTAATGGCCGGGTTCGGTGACCGGTCGGGATCCTCCGCGATCGGCAGGGAGTGACTGACGTAACGTTGGACGTCACAGGGGCTGAGGGTATAGGTTATGTCACGCCCCGATTGACGGTCGTCGCTCCTCGACGTGTTGTGCTTTTGGATGCAACAAGGCACGACGCTGATGTACGCACATCTGGTGGGTCCACCCAGAGCGCTCACTAACAATGGGAAATAGAGAAAGCTGATCTCATGTAAGAGGGTATACGGTAGATTAAGCAGCATATGCACATGTTGAAGAAACAGCTGGAAACATAGTATGGTTCCTATATCTCACGCTCATTCCAGCTCTGCGAAATAAACTTTTTCCGTTGACAACCACTAGAACCATACCAAAACTTGTTTAATAATGTCGCCAAAGTCGCTATTCTGGATAGCCTGAGCTACCGTAGGGATTTTGTGGCAGGTCACTACGCAGTTTGTGGAGAAGCGCTCAAAGCAGACTTGAGTTTGAGCCACCGACTTTCCCCGGTGGACCTAAACCAGGCGTCTTTTTGGGGGGGGGGGGGGGGGGCTTTGACGCCGCGGGTTTTGAGCTGGCCTGTGCATTACATAATTCTTGTTTTTCTGCTATGGCATTTCATTGTCGCCATAGATTGGTTACTTAGAGGCTCCCACTTTTTCTGAACAACTTGTAATCAGTTTGAAGCGCGACATGTATTTTGGTGTGGTAGCTGATTTCGTATCATTGTTACGCATGATGTAAGAATACGCAGTTTTTGAACTTGATAGCTTATGATCTATGACCTCTCTCCAGGCTGTGGTGGTGGCATTTCGTTCAGAAGTGATACTTATACTCATTCATCGCAAGAAATGCACCCTAAGAGGATTTCAAGACTTATTTTAACGTTGTCATTCAAAGTGAAGTAACTAGACTACTTCTGGCTGCTTTTACATGATCATTTCATTCACGGTAAGGCTAGGTCAAATTTTGACCTTTGCGGCATTTTTATTGTAATAAATAAATACGAATTGCCGCAGTTTTGCGGCATTTAGTATTTGTATGTTTATACGCTTTAAATAATGAAATAATGCGACACTCGCAGCATTGGAATGCCTATATAACGCTGTTTTTCACTAACGTAGTTGCAAAGGTCTTGACGGAGCCGTACGGGCGAATGCAATCCTCTGCCAAGGTATGACATGTGTGGCAAAAGCCTCACTCATCGATATACACTGCTGTCTGTCTTATAAGGCTTTCCGAGGGCTATTAAACTCTGTCTCCCGCATCGTCGTAGCATGCTTACTTCTTTGCATAGCAGAAAGCATATTTTTTACCTCATCTGACCATTCAAAGTTCACATTTACGCTAGTTCATTCACACCTGTGTGATATCGTGTAACGAGGGGAGGGCGTTACAATCCTGCCGTCTCCAGAATTCTTGCTTGCCTAGTCTCTGAGATTTTAGTTGTCTTTTGAGTCCCTCTTGCAGGGCGACGATAAAAGAACACCCATGGGGCGTGGTTTGATGAACCGATCTTCATCGCCATTGTCCAGCATTACAGCCCCGTTAGCTTAATTTGGCGTCAGGGGCCCACCGGCGGAGATCGTTGTCTTTCATAGACGTTGTGAGGCGCATTTCATTCAGATGTGACCATGGTGAGAGGCATGCTAGAGTAAACATAAATTGTTTTTGACAAGTTTTGTCATTACGTATTTATATAGCAAGGCCATCTAAAGCTGGTTGCAAGACTGTATGATGCGTAGTATCGCTGCTTTGGACACGGTAAAGGGCTAGGGATAGAGAGCTAGAGAGCCGCTATGGCTAGAGAGGCTATTGATCTAATGCTATATGACAATGATGCAGATAGGTGAAATCTCGTGGTCAGTATTCGGGCTTACTGTAGAGATATATTCGTTTTGTATGCAACCACATCGAAATGTTCTCTAAAACTGGTTCACAGCTGAATAATTCCATTCCGTGCTTAACACCAGAGCTGAGGGTCTGTTTATTTGTCGACCGGAGTTGACCTCAGCGGCGCCACTCCACACCCGGCTCTGTCGCTGTCGCGCCTCGTCCCAGCCCTCCCTCGGCCACCCCTTCAGCCCTGGCTTTGCTACTGTCACCGCTCCTGATCCAGCTCGGGTTCTGCCACCGTCACCCCTTCAGCCCTGGCTTTGCTACTGTCACCGCTCCTGATCCAGCTCGGGCTCTGCCGCTGTCACCTCTTCAGCCCAGTCTCGGCTACTGTCACCATCCAGCTGCGACTCTGCTGCTGTCCCCCCTAAAGATGTGAACCTCCTGTTGTCACCCCTCCAGCTCCGGCCCTGTCGCCATTACTCCCATCAGCCTCGGTGTGGCACAGTCACCCCTCTAGCTCCGGGACTGCCACCGTTGTCCATCCAGCCTCGGCCCTGCTGCCGTCACCTCTCCATCCTCGGCCCTGCTGCCGTCACCCCTCCAGCATCGGCCCTGCTGCCGTCACCCCTCCAGCCTCGACCCTGCCGCCGGCACCCCTCCAGCCTCGACCCTGCCGCCGTCACCCCTCCAGCCTCGGCCCTGTCGCCGTCACCCCTCCAGCCTCGACCCTGCCGCCGTCACCCCTCCAGCCTCGACCCTGCCGCCGTCACCCCTCCAGCCTCGGCCCTGCTGCCGTCACCCCTCCAACCCGGCCCAGCTCGCTCTCTAAGTGTGTCACTCTCCGTGGCGCGTCGGCCGCCGTCCCGGGTGACAATCCGCGCTCGCCGCGTGACCGGTCAGACGGCCGGGGCGTCGGACGCCTCTTGGCCGGCCGCGGCTCGCGTCGGTCGCTATTTATAGGGCGGTTTAGCGCACGCCTCCTGAGCGCCGCGTGTCCCGCTGCGCTCCGGGCCGCACACCCGGAGGGCCGCAGCTGCCGGCCACCGGACCGGCGGCGCCGCGGTCACCGCGTGACGGCTGGGGCTGTCGACGCGAGGTGATTAACTGCGCCGCGCTTGTCGACACGGATGCCCGGAGGGGCCGCGGAGAAGGAAGGTGGTGACGGCGGGACCGCCCACCCAGACAGTGGCGGCGTGCGACACCGGCCGGCCTGGGAAGGTGGTGACGGCGGGACCGCCCACCCAAAGACAGCGGCGGCGTGCGACACCGGCCGGCCTGGGAAGGTGGTGACGGCGGGACCGCCCACCCAAAGACAGCGGCGGCGTGCGACACTGGCCGGCCTGTCTGTGCACCGGCCAGAAGGCTTATGTAGGCATAAACACTTTGTGGAATGGATATAGTGTACATGTCCCGACTGGTCAGCAGACCGATAAAGGCGTCTGCACGCTCTGTGAACAGAATAAGGTGTTGCTATTTCGACTAATTTCTTGGCGGTCTTATTGAAGATCTCTGACAACCTCAACGGAATGGATCGGGTAGTAATGCCGCTGCTGAACATTGATGAAACGGAACGGAAAATATGAAGTGTTTGCGTGCAATAGTAAAACGGGTCAATTGGCGAGCCTCCCCGACCTAGCAAAGCTGGGAGAGCGCGAGATAATTCGACTCCCTTTGAAGCATAACATCACGAACCAAGCGGGGAAGCAAAGACGTTTGCCAGTGCGGGTCGATTTGAAAGCTTTAAAGGTGAGCGTCTGATCCAATTCGAAAGAAAATTATTCTCTGTGAGTTTTGAAATGAATGGAAAATAATGGGAGGTTTTCGCGGAGCGTCTAAATTGTAGCATGACACTCTTAACAGGTGTTACAGCGACTATAAGCCAAAAACCGTCGGGCTACTTTTTACTCTGCCGATGCAACTCTTTGACCAGCTTTATCGAGTGATGAGACATGGTACTGCGCTGGCTGCTGCCAGTGCGGCCTGCGCTCTGTCCCTGGCGCTGCGCTGGCTGCTGCCAGTGCGGCCTGCGCTCTGTCCCTGGCGCTGCGCTGGCTGCCGCGAGTGCGGCCTGCGCTCTGTCCCTGGCGCTGCGCTGGCTGCCGCGAGTGCGGCCTGCGCTCTGTCCCTGGCGCTGCGCTGGCTGCCGCGAGTGCGGCCTGCGCTCTGTCCCTGGCGCTGCGCTGGCTGCCGCGAGTGCGGCCTGCGCTCTGTCCCTGGCGCTGCGCTGGCTGCCGCGAGTGCGGCCTGCGCTCTGTCCCTGGCGCTGCGCTGGCTGCTGCGAGTGCGGCCTTCACGCCGTCTCTAGCGCTGCGCTGGCTGCTGCGAGTGCGGCCTGCGCTCTGTCCCTGGCGCTGCGCTGGCTGCTGCGAGTGCGGCCTGCGCTCTGTCCCTGGCGCTGCGCTGGCTGCCGCGAGTGCGGCCTTCACACCGTCTCTGGCGCTGCGCTGGCTGCTGCGAGTGCGGCCTGCGCTCTGTCCCTGGCGCTGCGCTGGCTGCTGCGAGTGCGGCCTACACGCCGTGTCTGGCAAGGCGCCGTCTGCTCTCTTGTAAACGGCAAACGTAAGGACCACTCCAACATGCACAGCCGCTGCTGGATGAAAATGTCTCGCCATGCATTGGGGGTTTGCCAGTCTCGGAGATAGTCAGCACTTTTGGTTGAACTGTATAACTCCCCATGAGCGTCAGTGGCAATACTTCACCTACACCTCTTTGTTTGCTTTTTATCTTGTGCTGTTGTTGCATGTTTGCGCTATTTCATCATTGTATGTCGCGAGAAGCAAGTCTTCATTTCGTCGCCTGCTCGGGTAAATAATCAAACACCACGATATACGGGCTCGATCACTCGCCGCCGCAGACGTTGTTGAACGTTTATCCGCAGGTTTCTGTGTTTGCGATCAGCGGAACCAAATATACCCAGGCCCGAATGAGTTATGAGCATTTGGTTCATAGCAACTGGAACTGAGCATCGAGAACATGACGTTTCGCCATTCTTCCAACACACTTGTACCGCTGGTCACGGCCAGCGAACATCATAGCCGCTCTCTCTCTGCCTACGACTCTTCAAAAACAAACTGCACCCGGACTAAGCGTTAAAACTTCAGTACACTGCACTCAGGCTGTTCACACGTGTATTGAGAATAGCAACGATAGGGAAACACACGGATAAGCGGTCGTGGACATCTATGAGACCAGTCAAAAAAGAAGCACTGCGCCAATTGATCGGATTTGCCGTCTTGACAGGCAAGCTAAAAGGATGATAAGATTTGTCATGTAGGCGAAACGAGATTAGTGGGAAGTTTTTTACATTCGCGAGGACTCCGATAACGAATGCGATAAATACATTACAGCGCAGTCGGCAAGCCCATTGCGCACGTCAAATTTGTGAGGATTTTTTCATCGCCAGGAGTATACTTTTTTGCACCACAAATTCCGCGTGGAAAAAGTAAGAACCGCTATCCAGCATGGGCTTAACACGTCACAGCGCAGATTGAACGGATAGCAGCACATGCGTTTTGTTTCGATACGAAACCTATCACGTCTCGTTATTTGATCCATCAGTCGTCTTTCGTAGCCAAGTGCTAGAAACGAAGCGCGCGCAGAATGCCCATCGGAGCAATTCAGCTTCTGTTTTTTATTGTTGAGCTTGGATGTGCCGCTGCTGCTCAGCTGTCTGGCAATCTGGACGAGCTGGCGTGCCCTGGGGGCCTGCCGAGCTGCTGGCGGGTCACGACGGGCCCCAGCTGTGATTTAAAATTGGTGTGCTGTACCGTCGCCCGGCGGAAGGCGGCGCTTTTCTTGGCAGGTTCGGTGATCCTGTCGTTAAAATTAGATGGGTGCAGATATGCCTGGCAGTTCATCAAGTTCGGGTAGTGTTTTACACGATGAGACGCTGCTGTCTCAGCATCCAGTTTGATGGCAGCTGCCTGCTTCAATATTGGTGGCTCTTGCTGTTGAATTAAGCACGGCTGTCTGTTCGCGTGTCGGATGGTTGGTTTAGCTGGTCGTGCGCCGACGCTGAACGACCTGCAGCCACGAGAGATCCGTCTCCTATACAAGTGCGCCTTGTCCGCGAACAGTGCCCGTCGTTCACGGCACGCTCGGATCACTGACGCGTGGACACTGCGTCTCCGGATAACGATCTCCCCTACACTGTCGTGAATGGTGGGACTTGACCCGGCTGGACCTGACCCGGCTGGACCTGACCCGGCTGGACCTGACCCGGCTGGACCTGACACGGCTGGACTCGGCCCGGCTGGACCAGGCCCGACGGGACCAGGCCCGACGGGACCAGGCCCGGCGAGACCTGGACTGACGGGACGGAGGCAGGCCGCACCGGGATGATCGGGAGTTGCGTGGACGAGCTAGAGACGGGCGGGGGGCGGGGCACCGAGCCCGGACCCGGACCCGGACACGGACCCGGACCCAACGACGCGCCGGTGCCGGCCTTGCCGTTCATCAGGCTGCCCAGGAGGTCGATCGGCACGGGGAAGATGATGGTGCTGTTCTTCTCGGCCGAGATGGTGTTGAGCGTCTGAAGGTAGCGGAGCTGCAGCGCCGATGGACTCGCGCACATGATGTCTGCCGCGTCCTTCAGCGCGCGGGACGCCTTCATCTCGCCCTCCGCCGCGATCACCTTGGCCTTGGCCTCGCGACTGGCCTCGGCCTCCGCGGCCATGGCGCGCTGCAGCTCCTGCGGCAGGCGCACGTCCTTGACCTCGACCCGCTCCACCTTGACGCCCCAGGCATCGGTGGCCTCGTCGAGCACCTCCTGCATCTGGTGCGCAATGCTTTCGCGCTGCGAGAGGATGTCGGCGAGTGAGTACTGGCCAAGGACGGTGCGCAGGGTGGTCGCCGCCAGCAGACGCGTCGAGTAGCCGCTGTTCTCCACGTTCGTCACTGACACGGTCGGCTCGAAGATGCGGAAGTAGACGACAGCGTCGACGGAGATGGTGACCAGGTCCTTGGTGAGGATCTCCTGCGGCGCCACGTCGAACGAGACGACGCGGAGGTCGACGCAGGTGAACTTGTCGAGACAGGGCAGGATGAGGAAAAGGCCCGGGCCCTGCGCGCCGTCAGGCACTAGCCGCCCCAGCCGGAAGATGATGGCTCGCTCGTACTCCTGCACCACGCGCACGCACGCAAACATGGAGAGCGGGAAGAACGCGATGACCATGAGCCAGGCGAGCACGGTGAGTATCAGCTCGCACATGTTGGACACCACCGGCCGGTCCGACTGGCCGAGCACACGGGGCGGAGGTCGTGCTTGCGGCTGGTGCGCCTCTTGTGGCCTGGCCCCGGGCGGCACCGGGATGAGGCTCGGCTCGGAGAACTCGCCCGGCCGGCGCCACTTGCCTTCGGAGGTCATGTTGGTGGGATTGCAGGTCTGCCTGTTCAGGGGTGACCGGTCACCCCGCGGCCGATGCAGCCCTGGTAGAGCAGGATGCTCACTGGTCGAGGGTTAGGGCTCTGTGCGTTGGCACGTCACATCCTGGATTACTTGTTGCCGACCATTGCATTTCTCGGTTGTGGTTCGAAGTCTGCCAATGATTAAGGCGACCGCAGACGCCACCCTTCTCACCAGACCGCTCCGGATGCTCCGTTCTTCAGGCGGCTCCTCACCTCCGCCCCAGACACTCGGCTCCGCCCCGTCACGCCGGCGTCTGCGGCCACGACCCGGCCAGCCGCTCGCCAGCCAGCGCGGCCCCGTCGACAGCTCGCCGCGAACCGTCTCTCGCCCCCCGGCCGCCGTCGTCGACTGTGGGCCGTCGACGACCGCGGCCGGGACGCGTCGACGCCGACGCGCGCGCCCCGCGCCCACCGGCGGCTGACAAGAGCGCGCGCGCGGCAGGCGTCAAAGGGCATTTGTTTGCGTTAGGTGACGGGTGGCGTCTCTGTTTGCTAGGCCGTATTTTCGCGGGGATTTGTGTTTGTTTGAGTGGATTCGTGACGACGGCGGGGGGACGAGAAGATGCATGGGTTGTCGAGTCTTAGTACATTGACCGGCCCGCTGACGAATGAAATTACGTTGTGCTGTAGGATAGAAATGACGTTCTGAAACGTGATAGATGCATGCGAATCTTGCAGTGTTAAATGGGCATTTTTGCCCTCGAACTGATGCACAAGGACCGGTATGTCTGTGCTTTCTGAAGCTGTATGTTTCCGCTATTTTCGGTCGTCATGGATGGCTTGGCCGGTGGCAACGCTGCTGACCACATATGTATGTGGAAGGCTTTGGGAAATACCATCGCATTATTTTAAAGGTGGACCTACACTTCAGCGCAAAAATAGGGTTATCTATATATTTTGCTTCACAAATTGATGTTACGATATGCACTGTAGGCATCAGTGTTTTGTGTATATAGAAGATACTTTTATTTAAGCTAGAACGTAACGCACTGTGTGAGAGGAAAAACGACTTTTGTGGTGCAAAACGGGCATAGATAGCATAATACGATCAACGTGTAGATGATGCAGGCTAATGGAGTCTTCAACAACCCGTAGTAACCCAGCTTATCACCTCATTGTAATATTCCCTTTCAGGAATGTCGCAAGTGGATGCGCATTGATATTTTGGCGGGCAAATCCGTCTGAGACACCCCTGCAGTGCTGTCTGGCCTCGGGCCTGCCGAGCCGCGCGATTAAAAACAACACGAAGTCACGTGATATTAAACACTTAACGTATGGATAAGACAGAAGCTATAGCCTTATTCCTCACAGAAAAAAAAACAGGAAAACAGAAAGATGGATTCGTCGATATTTCGGCAACATGCCCTTATCGAAACAAATGCCAGTAGTAAATTCGAAATTGCTTGACGATCCTACACTATTTTCAGTTTTTTATAAATTTCTCGTAAAAAGGTACTCTTGTAAGGAGTCGGCAACCAGACCTTAACGTACAGGGCTCATCATGGTTGATTATGCGAATGCGATAAGTACCTTGATGTGTGATGCGTGCTAGCTTAAAATCGCTTACATGTATATGTGATGCCTGACGCGTGACGCGCCGTGCCTGTTTAATTGAAATCGTTTGCATGTATCATTGCTGCGTGATGCGTGACGGCTGTTTCCTTGAAATCACTTGCATATTCGAATGAAACATGATGTGTGATGTCCAATTACTTTAAGTCATTTGCGTATACATGTATTTTTCGCCCGTTCTGATTTCTAAGTAGATACGCACTGTATCGTAATAATGGCTAGCAGTTGTTCGTTGTTTCATCCCCTGAACATAGTTGGCCTGTAAAATTGTGGCTCGCTGTTGAAAAAAAAACCTGCAAAAAACAAAAGAATTGGCAGGCCATTTTAAATTCACCTCTGATGTTCGTTTCGATGACGTTATGTTGCCGAAATATCAACGCATCTGTTTCTCCATCCTCCTGGTTTTTCTACGAGGAATAAAGCTACTACTTCTGTCTTATCTATATCCATAATGCTCCTCGCAAATGCACGCAACACCTTACGTAAACGCAACATTTTTTCAGTGTGATGGACAGGCTTGGAGCACCAAAACAGTTTGGGCGTAAATTGATAGCGGTAAATTGGGCCTACCACTAAAAATTTTTCATAGCCTGATTTTGCCTGATTTAGGCCCGCGTGTCTCGTGTTTAATGTTGTGTGTTTGTGTTCGGGTTTTCTCTGAAGCCGGTTTTCGGAAAACGTAGCCCTGCCCGCTTGCCATTTCATTTCTGGCTTACCCCTTGGTCGAACAGTGTTAAGATGTCCAAATTGTATGTAAACGGCGCATTTGCTTTCCCTGTGAAGCTAGTTTTGGGTTTCAACCTGCCGGTGTGGACATCCGTCCCTAAAAACGGACAAACAAGGTTTGAAAAGCTTGCATATTGCTGCCGTAAATGCCGGTGAAGCCAATAGTTGCAAAGATCAAAAGCCCGTGACTGGCCTTTTATTAAGTGCTCAGGTATGGTGGGGGGGGGGGGGGGGGGGGCGGCATAGATGGGCCATCCCGTAGGCTCTTCCAAAATGATTTTCAAAGGGCGCGGTGTAACCACGCCAAACATTGCAATTGAGTAGCGGATGTTGGGGTGCCGGTGGTGTATTGGTTAACGCGTCTGCAATAGCCACTGCACGTCTGGGAAACCAGAGGTACGATGTTCGATTCCCCGCGGTGCCCGCCCTTCCTGCCAGGGTGAGGGGCAGGCGACGCCATATAGCCTCAGCAGTTGAATGCGTCGTAAAACACCAATGACATGACAGAATAGCGGATGATTTGATTTAATAAAATTAGATGCGCGTTGTTAGGTCGCTGACCTATCATATATGTATGACACGTCGAAGTCGGGCCATAGCTGTCAGTGAAAGGTATTTCTAGGGAATCGTTCAATGTGATGCAACAACGGAGTGTTAGACGAAGCCATACATGCCTACGATAGTTTCTTATGCAGCAAACCACTTGCGTTCCAATGACCAAGGGTCGGGTGTAAAGGTCGGATCGGGGTCAAAAATTTGCTGCCTTTTTAATCGAGAGCTCGCTCTATGAGACAGTTGCTGGTGCTCATTCCGACTTAATTAACACGCGCCCGGGTGGGGGTCAGATTGATCCCACCCCCGGAGGTTTTCTAGAATGGTGTCCGGACGGCGCGTCGCAGCCGCGCCAAATTTTGCATGGCTATAGACAGTTAAATAGCAGATCGTTTGGTTACATAAATTTGGGTGTACTGAGTAAGGTCGCTGACCTACGGCAGGTCAAAGTCAGGTCATGGTTTCAGCGAAGTCAGTTTCTAGGGAATCGTTCAATCTGATAAAACAACGGAGTATTAAACGAAGCCATGCATCTCTGAGATGTTTTCGTAGGCAACATCAATATTGAATGAGCAAATCACGTTGATTTAAAGGTCAGATATGAAGGTCAGAGCAAGGTCAAAACCAGCCTGTTTTACCGCTCCAGGGCTTGCTGTACAGGGTAGTTTCTGGTGGTCATTTCTAATTTATTGATGGCAGGAACCCATTATGCATCTCCCATGGACTTCTTAGAAGTCATGATAGGTCACTGGTCTAGGATGACCCAGGTCATTGCTTTATTTTTTAGAGACATGCTGACTAGCGTAACCTTTGTCGCTTATTCAAATACAAAACTCAGGGCAGTCTTGTATGATTTTGGTCGCCATGATCTTCAGAAGGTCAAACAAGGTCACGGCCCTTAACTGAGCATGTGACTTTTGCTTAGAAACAGTTAGCTAGGTTTTGGGGCACTTTAGAGACCAACCTGAGATATCACCTTGTTCGACTTTATTTGACTTAATGTCATGACCTAGGAACCTCAAAATTTGACCTAAGTGAGTTGACGTAGAAGTCAACACACCCGGTAAATGTGGTGTCTCTAGCTTTTCTAGTTCCCGAGATCTCAGAGGGAGTCAAACTGATTCCCCCACCCGAGCAAAGGGTATCTAACCGGTTTGCTAATGACAGGGACCACAACAAACTTGTTCCAGGACTTATTGAAGATCAGGATAGGTCTCTGACCTAAAAGGAAGTAGGACAATATTGTGTTTTTTTTAGAGTATACCGACAGGCGTAATCCCTAACGCTTATTCGGATGGCAAAATAGAAACCATCTGGTACGCATTTGGTCATCTTGATCTTGTACAGGGCGTGTAAAAGTCAAACAGTCACTCACTTTAATTGGATGCAATCGCCCTTCGGCTTAGAACAGGTAGCTGGCTTCACCGCGGTAGCATGAAAGGTTTGGGGCACTTCTGGAGTATTACCTTGTTTAATGTTATTTGATCCCAATATCATGACCTAGGAACATAAAATTGTGACACAAGTGAGTTAATGTATAGGCCAACCCAACCTGTGAATTTGGCGTGTCACAGTTAGTCATAAACATCATCAGGCGCAGGTGACAGCTTTTGAAATATCAGAGCTGATTCTTCTTAGATTTCTTAGGTAGGGGTGCAACTTAGGCGAGATGCAATACGCCGATACGATATGTTCGGTGTTTGAATATATTGAAGCAAGCATAAGAAATAATGATGTAAGCTTACTTATAACTATTGGTATGCTTTTAAGTAGAGAAGACTACTCCAGACAACGCATTTTCTTCGTTCGGCGAACATCATCCTCGATGTATCATTATTTGATTACGTCATCGTGCCTTGCATAGCATTGATGGAGGGCCAGGGGACGGTCGTCTTATCTGGAAATCATGCTCACGATCGCCAAATATGAATGACTCGATCCATATGTCTTCCTTGGCCTTGATGGTCACAGGGCGTGCGGAATGGCATGATTTTAATAACGCTATCATGACGTCATGAATTACAAGGGTATTTTGAAATCCTCTCCCCGAAATTATTTCCATATCTTCGCGGGTGTGTAGTTCAGATATTAAAGGGGTTTAGGTCTTAGGAGGCGGTGGGCTGTGAAATGCACCGGATAATCCTCAACATCGTCATTTCAGTTCAGAACCCCACGGAGAATTGGATCATTCCCTTCAACACGACTGACCATCGAACATGACCCCTCGTGGCAGCAGCCGGACCAGAGTTCTCCAAACCAAGCATCGTTGTTACTTTTGCTGTTGAACGGCGCTTCTCACAGCAGCTTTCTCACACCACGTTTTCTTAGCATCATGCGCCTGATGGTGCTTATGCACCTTCAATGCTCCAGCAAACTGTTGAAATTGCTGTGAAGAGGGGAGAGATCATTTTCTCAACAACGCTTGTGAGCCTGTACTACCTACATAGGCTGGAGTTAGTCTGCTATCTATATACATTGCGTTTATACGATGTATACATTTCAAAGATCACACCTGAGCATGCCTATGCCTACGAGATACCGACAGGATGCCAGGTGCGAGATTTTGGTCCTGCTCATCAACATGCTGCACAACAACAAGCCGAAGTGTGAAAAGCTGCAGTCAGATCTACAACCGCATGCCTGGTGCCAGATAACTGTCCACCCAAACCTGGCGCTCATAGGATAGCTGGATCAGAAGTCCGGCTCGGTCTGAGCCGCCATCTTGCGCATGCTGTCCGCTGAGGGGTGCGAGGGAGACATCTCTCCAAAATTATTTTCTGGATAGCTTTGTTAGCTTTGTTTTATCTACCTGGTCCGCATTTGGCTTTTTTACGAGGGACGATGTAAAACTGTAAGTGTATTAAAGCACGCTATTTTCCTAAGACACATTTGGCAACTGGAAACTAAAGGTTGCCTGAGGCTGGTAGAGGTTCTAATCGGATTGTTCCGACCTCTAAATAACCGCTAACTTACCATTAATAACCGCTGGCCTGGTGACGTCGGGTCATGTCACTACACTAGCGGTTAGTAGGGCAATTAGTAATACACGGTGAGGTAGCAAAATGGCTACTGAACTCGAGACACATGAAACACAGTAGTATCGACGCTACAATCTCCACCTGAAATGACAGCATGGTGCCCGCTCTTCTGCTCTTTCTGCCTGGGTAAGAGACAGGCAACAACACACAGTCATTAATTCAGTGCGTCATGAAGACCTTGCGACGCGTAAAGCGACAAAGTAACCCTGGTTATGGTTGCAGACTAACTCAATACCGACCCAACTATGACCCCTGGTGGGCGCTTGAGGTTTCGCCGCACCTTTGATGTCAATATAATGCTGTTATCCGAATTACCACAGCGTTTACGTGTGGAACTGACCCGCGTGTGGTTATGTGACTCCTGGAATCCCTCACCCTCATTGCCTGTCATCCAAGATCCGAATCCTGGAGCTGCGGGGTATCGATCCCCGCACCTCCCACATGCTAAGCGAGCGCCCTACCACTCGAGCCACACACCCATGTGGCATGTGGGACATCCAGGTGAGCGAGGATGTCCGGCCTCGGCAGGTCGTTACCCCCCGCCCCCGAAAGCCGAAATCACGCCCTTTCGACTCTTTTCACCTAATGGCCATGCCAGATGAGATCGGTTAGTGGCTGCCGGGTAAACTGTGAAACAAATACAGTACAAGAACCATAAAATGAAAGCTTCTGCGGTAAAAGTCAACACAGTCTGATTTCAAAAGTAATGCAAACTGTGCTCCGTGCAAAATAGGCAGAATGTACGACACAGTCTGTTGCGCTTTCATGATCGACTCGACGACTCGAGGGTTATATGTTGTCAAAGTCAAAGTCAAAGTAAAACTCCAAGCTGGTCTCCAAAGTGTCCCCAGAAACTAGATACGTGTTGTAGGCAAAAGGTCACATGCTTATTTAAGGTCAAAGTTCATAGTGACAAAAATCATGCAAGACTGTTTTGAGTATTGCAGTTGAAGGAGCGACAAAGATTACACTGGGCAGGACGTTCCCGAAACGAAATGGTGACATGCTGTAGATCAACGACCTTACACGGTACATTTAATTTTTATACCACACGATCCGCTATACAACGGTCTATAGCTGTGCAAAGTTTGGCTCGGCTACGCCGCACCGTTTGGAAACCATTCCGGAAAAACCCTCGGGAGGTCAATTTGACCCCCACCCGAGCGGGTGTGAAGAAAGGCTGTGAACTGCGCCGAATGATCTTCAAGATGGCTTTTTTAGTTAAAAACTTCATGACAGATGTATAACATCCCCCTATAAACGGACAAAATAGTAGATTACTATGCAAAAAGCTGAGAGGTCCGGGTCTGGATCTGGACGCCCCGTCGTCGCAGCAACTCGACAGAGATTTATTTCGGACGGAGGAGAGGGCAGGCAATTGTAGCAGCAGTAGCGTCAGTCAGCGCTCGCACGCGGCCACTCTCTATCGCGTGTCGTCCATGGATCTGCCCGTTATGTTTGTGTAGGATCAATGTCAGCTCTCGGTGATCAGAGATTATGTGGAAGTGAGGCCAATCGCGTGGTCCAGGCGGATGTACCGTCCATAAATCGCCCAGCCATTTCAACAACGTCTGGGACTCGGGTGCGTCAGTAATGTAGTGGGAAGCGGCGAATGCCGGCGCTGCAATTCTCTTGTCAGTTGCAGTAGTTTTACAGATGTTTTCCTATTCTGTTTCAGTATAAATTTGGCGCCAGTCTGCCACATTTGGGAAGAAAATAGCGCAAACTATGGAGAACCCCGTTTCTTATCGTATTTTCGGGGTGAATTTCGTCGTTTGACGCTGCTCAGCCCCCCAACCACTCATTTTACGACACTAATAAAGTAGGCCCCTGAATGTAGCCGATATCGCCTGCTCGGAAACGGGCCTAGTATAAAACACGCTGTTGCCTAACTTGGGAAAGATCGAAACACGAAAACTGCACAAGTGCGCAGGTCAACCTTGTGTGTCAGGTGTTATCCAAAAATAGTTGAAAAGATTGTGGCAGTCACTAAAATGTAATGCTTCACGATCTCCTGGATATCTTTCATTAAAAATGACGGGTCTTACCAAACGCGAAGCTAGCTAATTCTAGTCATACTTTGTGTAAATGTCTCACGAATGCGAAACACCGATGTGTTTGTGGATGCCAAACTCAAGAAAAGGTGTATACTAGAATGCGTGGTTGATACCCACTTGTATAAGTTCCCAAATGTGACTAGCGTCATGTGCTTAAAGCTTGGCTTTCTCTACATTATGATAATTATGTTTGTTACCATCGCATCCGTTTCGCGCTGTCAATGTCGTGTTCCTTAAAACCGTCGCTCGAAACAAGGTCGAATCGATCCGACCATTTTTGAGTGTATCTACCCACACTCGAGTCAGCTCTTAGGCACAGGTCTTTTTCTGGTCATCAACGACAGTGTTGTGAATTTCCCGAGCCCATCAAGTCGTAAGACTGCTCAAGAATCTGACATGTCATGAATTGGTTAAGGTTCATCAAGGTGTTCGAAAGCATCACAACATATTCGCGGTTGAATGCTCCAAGGTGAAACCACAAGGTGAACATATATATATATATATATATATATATATATATATATATATATATATATATATGCAAAAAGTGTGAGAACGTAATGTGAGCAAGAAAGGAACACGATCATCTCAACAAATGATCGAACGATCTCGCAGTAGCATTGGTCATCTGCCCTAGCAGGATCAGTAACAGGATGACAAAGATATGTACGTGTCCAATTTGTGGCAGTCGCATGCTAAATTGCATACATTGATTCTCTCCCACCTGCTGATCCTCGACGCAACCAAGGCACGTCCGCTGAAGAGTCCGTGTCCGTGTTTGACTCATTTCATTGCAGAGAAACCCCGGGCTGTGCAGCGTTTTACAGATCACGTGTGCTCACTATTGGAGGCTCTTGAGTCGGTAGATCGAACGATACCATCTTGGCCTTGATACAGGCGCGCCAGAGCTCCCATGGACTGGTGTATTCGGGCAATCTTGTCAAGAAGGTGACCTCTCGAGTTAAGTATACCAAACAGCAGCTGGCAGATTTCTCGGGATTCACTTCGCCAGACTCCAAGACCAGGTTCAAACGCTTAAAACGACCTGGGTCTCAGTCATGTAATGTTCGTGATGAAACTTGTTTGTGCAATCACCCAACAAGTTGTCAAAACATGTCCCTCCGCCTAGCAGGGAGTATTTTTTCAGCTTTTTCTTCTTTAATAGTTTGGTGTCGCCATAGTCTCCTGCCAAGGTCGGGGAGAAAATGCATGCATGCTTTTGCCACGTCAAGGACAGCTCCAAGCTCAGCCTCGCTGAGCAGTTGTAAGCCTTCGGAATTTTGCAAGGAGATCTTCACAAAGCTCCCACCAACCGCCCGGCCTGTGAGCTCTGGGAGCGCTGAATCTGCACCCTGTCTTAAGTCTTATCCGATTCCGCATCCAAGAGAACAGTGCTCCCTGTAACGCCATGCGATCCATACACATACGTGAGCCTCAGTCAAAGATCGGGCAACACGCCGCGCATATGTATTGCCATGAAACCATGGCATGGCATCGAACTTCGTGTTAGCACCTTTCGTCTCATGTACAGCTGGCACCTGCCGTGGTGGTTGCATGTACCTGCTGTACCTGCTGGTTCCTGTCGGGGTAGTTGCATGTACCTGCTGTACCTGCTGGCACCTGCCGTGGTGGTTGCATGTACCTGCTGTACCTGCTGGCACCTGCCGTGGTGGTTGCACGTACCTGCTGCACCTGCTGGCACCTGTCGTGGTGGTTGCACGTACCTGCTGCACCTGCTGGCACCTGCCGTGGTGGTTGCACGTACCTGCTGCACCTGCTGGTATCTGCCGTGGTGGTTGCACGGTGCTGTATACATCTTGCTGCCCTCTGCCCTCCATTCAGGCACAGGGAGCACAGTTCCGACGCCTTGATTTTGGTACGCCTTCAGGAGTGCCGAGTCTTCGAATTTTATGGCAGCTAGCAGTCAAATGTGGCTTGTTGCGGAACCCACTCATCCGACGACACCTGAAGAGGTTAAACCTTCGGCCGACGACGAGACCTGTGAGGTATCTTTGCTTTCTTCTTCAGTAGCTTTGCTATCTTTGGAATCAAGGCCTGATTGTGTCTGGAGCTCATGTGCCAGGCCATCACAGGTTAAGCTAGGTCAATCCTGTCCAATTGTTCGTTAATCTTTATATCAGATTTATGACACATGTACTTGCAAACATGCCTTTTTAGGATGTCATGCATCAATATCATTTTGAAGGAAAGTTCGCGACAACTTGCAAGTTAATTTTGGGTTCAAGATCACGCTGGGCCAGATAAATGTAAAACAGCTAAATAACGATAGATGTAGCGCAGTAGTATGTGCAGATGTGCTGCATTGGTGACTACTCACTTTTGAACTGGTTTTGCCTATGGATGCCTACATGCAAGTGACAATGATCTTCCAAAGGTCAAGCAAGCTCATGACTTTGGACAAGTATGGGTTATTTCAAACGCAGACCATTCAAATGTTTTCTTACTGAAAAGGGTCGACAATTCAGCTCACAGTTATTCAGTGGAGGTACACAATTACTTGCATTGCGTAGCGATATAAAGCGTGTGTGACCCCAAGGACTCGGATTAATGTCAGAGGTCATAAATTGATCAAAAACAAAAATGGCACAGATAGACGGTTTAATATATTTAAATGTCATTGGTATGTTTCGCGTGACGTCACCTGGTTTAAAAGGATGCCGGTTTACAGTAATAGATTTATACATGATGCACTCTAACAGATATGTCAGCTGGGGTGCTCTTTGGTTTCCGTGACGTGTCATTTGACCCAGGCTTATAGGTCGGACATTTACGGAACCGGCAGACGGCGGAGCGCACACTGGTGCTTGCGGAATTATTTTCGTTTTTAAGCTTCAGGATGTCAGGAAAGTTTACCTGTTAGCCTGAAACCTCAAAAGCAGAATATATTTAGATAGCTTAGGCAACGAGGAACACGATGGTCTTCATCCCGATGCTCCATCAGTTATAGCACAGAAATAAGTATGGGAATTGCCAGCCCCTCCACTTGTCACGCGTGGCGAAATGACACTGCCGAGTGAGTTTTGAAAGTAATAGTGATTGGGGGTTCACGTCTTACTGACTGCCAGGGCCATTTCGAGACGGATACCTTTATTAGGCATCATGTGAAATGCTATGGTGGGTGACGAGGGATGGAACCGAAGACGGATGAACGCCTCAACCACTGTATCAGCACCGCCTTTCGGGCGAGGGTTTTACTTAGCTTTAACAAAATTAGGGGTTTAAACCTGGTGAGGCAGCTCGGCCGCGAACCCGCTCGGTTCGGATCCTTGTGCTCCATTTTGACATCTTGGGGCCCATACTCCTGTGAGCGGCGGCTCAATGAATCAGTCAGCGTCTGTCTATCAACCTCGGAATCGATGAAATTCAGTAGTCATTCCAACTTATCATCCTTTTCAGAGCTGTCGCGCGCCTTTTGCATTCGTACACATTTCGGAAGCTTTGATAGAATCAAGGGTGTAAAGAGCGTTCCGTGCCTCTGTTCCGTCGACCTTCACTTCCGGGACTCTCAGAATTCTGGCATGGGACAGCATTGTATCTTGGAGTTTCCTTTGGCCCCCACATTTGGTGTCCTCGACAAAAAAACGGCAAATATTATCTGAACCTGATTTCGTAGACCTGGCTTCAGGAAGCTCTCTCGCCTCAGAAATCCTTGTATTCGTCAGCCGTCACTTCCATCCCAGCGATAGCTTCCCTCGCTGGGCCGCTCAGCGTTGCTGAAGAAATATGAACCTCGAAATGTCGGGCAGTTTCCAGCTATCTGCTAACCGGAGACCATCATTCCAGAAAGTTTAGCATTCTTTCCATTCCAGAAAGTCTAGCAAAGTTTAGCTTTCTTAACTATGCCTCACACCCGCACTTCCCTGATGTTCGAACACCCATTACCACATTTGATTAGCAGAAGGCTGGAAGAATTTAAACTATTCCTTGTTGACCATCTTGTTGATATTGAAAATGAGCCAGAACCTGATGCTATTGCAAATCGGATTGTGTATATTTACAATGCTGGTATCACCAGGTTTTCTCACACAAGGCACATTTCTAGAAAGACCAGCCTCACGCAAACCATGGGTGTCACCTGCACTTCTTCTATCAATTACACAGTAAAAGCAAGTTATTTGAACAGAAATTGAAGAACCCCAGTCCCCGAAATATTGCAACATACACTTGCTACCGAAACATTCTAACTACATCTCCTAGGCTAGCCAAAAAGAAATACTACAGTAATGAATTCAGTAAACATTCTGGGAACTCCAAGGAAACATGGAAAACATTACACACTCTCATCAATTCAAAACAAAAAAGGATGCAGACCCAACCAGGATTATTGGTTCTAATGATAAAATTATCACAGACGATCCGGATATCGGAGAATTATTAACCTCTTCTTCAGTGAGATTGACAACAGTTAAAAGACGAAATTCCTAAATCATCTTTCGACCCCCTCCAGCTCATCACAAATGTAGAAAATGAAATGGATCTGCCCCCCACTAATGAACAGGAATTAATTCTTCTCATCGATGGGCTAACAACGTCGGGGCTGGAGTCGGCAATATTAATTCAAAAATATTGAAGTTATCTTATAAGGTTACACTCAAACCAATTCCCATCTTTTCAACAGCTGTTTGTCCTCGGGGATATTTCCAGCCACTTTAAAAAAGCCGTGATTAAACCCATCTTTAAAAGTGGGGACTCGCAACTTGTAGATAATTACAGACCTATCAGTATTTTGCCGTTTACGTCCAAAATTCTCGAAAAACTTATATATAATAGACTCGTTCTTCATCTAAACCAAAACCAGCTAATTCACCAAAATCAGTTCGGATTTCAGAAGTACAAAAGTACTTGCATGCCAATTCTTCTTCTCAGGAAACTATCACTAAGGCTTTTGAAAACGGGAATATGTTTAGGTTTGTATTTAGATTTGAAAAAAGCCTTTGACACTGTACACATTAGCCTTCTTCTACGTAAAGTTACTAAATATGGTATTCGACGAAAATCTCATGAAATCATTTCTTCATATTTGTCTGGCAGAACTTAATGTGTAAAAATCAGGAATTATCTATCAACAATCAAAAACGTATTGTCGAACTTCAAAACAATGTCAATACGCTTTTGCTTCTAATGACTTCTTGGTTTGCTGCTAATTTTCTCTCCCTGAACGTATCAAAACATTCACACAGCATTACACAACCCTTTCTTCTCTCATTTCCGACTAAATGTGCAAATTAATAATTCACCTATTAAAGAGAAAAAGAAATTAAATACCTTGGTGTAATCATTGACAAATCTGTTAAGTTTACACGCCACACTAATTGTGTTGTAAGCATAGTAAGTAGAAATATTGGAATAATAAGTAGGGTTAGGTACTTTGTTGATAAAACAACGTCACATCTACTTTATAACACTTTGATTCTTCCGTATCTAAGTTACTGCTGCTTGGTTTGGGGCATAAATTATGCTTCTCAACTAGATCGGTTGGTAATTTTGCAAAAAAGGGCTGTGCGTCTTATAGAAAATGTGTATCCTCCACAAAGCTCAGAGCCAATCTTTAAACGATACAACATTGTGAAACTAGCGGATATTGCTAAATCTCAAATGTTAATTGTGATGCACAGATTTTTAACTTCACAGCTCCCTGCATTATTCGATTTAAATTACAATCTCCACGAATCCAATGACATGGATATGACGCGAGCAAAACATTTAGACCAACCTTTCTCTTATCGTAATTATAGACTATTTACAGCATCTTGCCTTGGCCCTAAGCTGTGCAACGACATTATGGTTTCATATTTTCCAAGAATAGCTGATATCCCTGTATCGAAAACCATCGTTAAGAACATCATCCGCAAGCATTTCGTGAACACATATTAACGCAACCAACATATTTGAAGACATTGCCATCCTTGTGCTGTACATACCCAACGCACTTCATATTTGACCTCCTTCATGTTTCATAATCAATTTCTGATATAAAGTCATGCACATATACCCAAATTCACGGCGCTGGCTCCGGGAGTTCTCCCAGCAACGAGCTCTGCTTAGCTGGGTGGACTCCCTGGACATCCAGCTCAAAACCCAGCACAAAAATGACCAGGTAATTGCCCCCTCCGACTTGTGACTGTATAGCCCTTACTACATGGAGAATTGAGTGGTTGTAGATTATTGGGCGGTTGTAGCGGGCTGTCATTAGCTGACTTTGGCTAATGACTACTTTAAAGCCTTTTCATCTATGATTTTTCCCTACCTATCATATAACACAATTCCTTCGGGTCTGCTCCACTTCTTCGCCTGTTTTTTTACGTTGTTTCATCTATTCCTAGCTGGGAGTGCCGCGAATTGATTTTATGTTTTCTGGTGTTAACGTACGGTTTACTGCGTCGCTGGGATTGAGGGAGGGGCACTCCTGGCTACCTGTTTCTTGGGTAACGGCGTAGAAAAAAAAATTATGTCACATCATCCGAGAAGTAGGGCACGTTCCGCACTGGTAGGCAGAGTTGTGCCTTTTCAGCACCTGTCACCTTGCTTACTTCAATTCCTGAAAATATAAAACGGAAGATATGGACTTACCGCGGAAAATATAAAACTTGAACAGCGGCCAAGAGTGGCATTATTGCATGGTCTCTAACTTCTCTAGCACCCTTTATATCTGCGTAGTGGACTTCTACGGCCGGGGCGTTGTCACCACCCGCAGGTTGAGAAGAGCAATACCGTTTCTACACTCCATGGTAGCGGCTTCAGTCTCCAGTGCATTGACTGAATCTTGGACGTAGGGAGTATAAAGCAGGCAAAAGGGTAACGAATTTGACCTTTTTGGAAATCTAGGGCGTACTGATAATCTTGCCTTTTTCAGCTGAGTCTGTTCATTTTCCATGGGGGTTTACTAACAAGCAATCAACCAATGCAACACCAACACCTTAAAACGGTATATTGGACATAATCTAAAGCGTCCAGGTTCAGCGCCGAAATTATACTTTTAAGTCGATGGTCCAAACAGGTTCTAAGCAATTCCATGTATTTTCATTTTTGCGAGTTTATCAACACAGCTTAAGCAGCCCTCCAAAGAAGTCACTTATTTGATGGGTTTCCGTACTTCCGTATTTCTGTTACAAACCGTGAATATCCTTAGCTCCAAGATATGTACGCGTTGACTGTTTCTGCTTTAGGGCACGATATTCGTGAAATTCATGAAACGACCAGAAACGATGCGTCTTGTGGTGATAGCCTAGTATGTTAATCATAATTTTGACCGGATGCGGATCTTGTAGCGGCATAGCCGAGCTATGTTGGGATCTGTCTAACCCAGACTGGGCACTAATGTGTCGTAATTTGTCTTTGCAATCGAAGATACATCGATTACGAGCGGGTCAGCAAGCCCAGCGAGATAGTCGTTCATTAAATGGAAATTGCTGAGCTTTGGCGGCCTTGCCCAGCCGGTCACACTTCAGCGGGCCGGTAGTTTTACACTCTCTGACCGGGCCTCCATGCAGGTTTTTACCCTGCTGTGGTTCCGTGACGCTCGATCAAAAAACGTTCCTACCTTCCGTGCGTGACGTAATATACGAACAAGCCTCACATGACGATGGCCCAGTTTATGTACATGCACAGATAAAGGACTGTAAAATCTTCAAAGCAGCTTATTAACCCCAAACTAAAACACCACATCTCAAAGGGATTTCATGCTGCTGTCTATTGGTGGGTTTTTGTGAGTTAAGGCTAGTTGTGCGGCAATCATTTAAAACAATGAGCTTTTTGTGACCCAGAAGGAAAGCGAACAACTTAAACAAGCGCCCGGGTGGCCGGCTGGATGCCCTTCGTTTCGGTGGGGGGGTCAGTTTGACCCCCTGAGATCTCGAGAACTAAGAAAGCCAGAGATACCAAATTTGCAGGGTGCCTTGACCTGTGCATAAACTCGCCTAGGTCAAAGTTTCAGGTTCCTAGGTTATGACGTTTAGGTCAAATTATGTCAAATAAGGTCAAGTTTCAGCTTGGTCTCCAAAGTGTCCCCAGAACCTAGATAACTGTTTCTAAGCATGACGTCACATGCTCGGTTAAGTCCAGTGACCTTGTTTGGCCTTTTGAAGGTCATGATGACCAAAATTATACAAGCTGCTCTGAGTTTTGTATTTAAATCAGCGGCAAAAATTACGCTAGACGGTGTGTTCCGAAAAACAAAACGTTGACCTGGGTCATTTTAGGTCAATGACCTAATCTGACCTCTAAGAAGGCAATGGAAGAG